>NC_083098.1:40008574-40321960 GCF_949774975.1 Lagenorhynchus albirostris | reverse complement strand
AATTTCCTTACTCTCTCTGTGCCTCAGTTTTGCATCAATAGAAAGGAAATGATGTCTCGGGGTGATATGAGGTTTGGAAGTAATCACTGATCTAGCATAGAGTCTTGCACAGCATACACACTCACCAGTTGGGAACAATTATTATTATTAATGATTTTGCTCCACATGATGGAAGGTGTTCTTTGATTTAAAAACCACGAAGAAGAACTACATGCCTCTCTTTTTCAGCTTTGGAAGGCTTGACTACATTATCTTTAGTGTTCTGTTTTAAAACGAAGTATGGAATCCTAGATTTTCATGTTTCTCGGGTGCAAAGTTTTTAAGCAAATAATTCTTACTGAAGTAAAAATGAAGTTTCTCCGTTCCATCCGGCCCCACCCAGCCCCTTTCCGACGTTTGCAAGGCACGTCTTGGTTTTATTACCCTTGCATTAACAGATCTACTTCAAGGAGCTTACCTTGACCCAGGAAATGGAGGCTGACTAAAAATGGACGAGGAGAGGGGGCAAGGAGACATAAAAGGGATTTTATGTTCTTTTTTAGGAGTCATTAAAGTAGTATAAAAGAAAAAATCCTTAAAATGCCACACAAAGTAGGGATTAGATAAGACTCAGAGAACGTTTTCTATAGACAGGTGGAAAAAGCAAGGCTATGTGCTTTTGGCTGAGTTAATTCCTGGGTGGAGTTATGGTAAGGGGCTCTATCAGTCAGGGCTTGGTTGGATGTCAGAGAAACCTCTTCAGCTATTTTAAGCAGAAGGAAATTTCACACAGGGAGTAAGTGTGCTTACAAAATCATGGGAAGTATTGGAGGAGCAAGCACCAGCTGGTCCTCCAGGAGCTGCTATCAAAAGAACAACGCACACGGGCCCAGCAAAGCAACAAAGACTTCAGCACAATCAGGAAGTTGGTCCACTGTTGGCTCTGGGGTCATGTTACCTTAGCTGTGAGTCTGGGGTCAGGGTGCCACCGCCTTGACTGTCAGTTCAGAAACACATCACCTGGGCCAAAATCTAGGGGTCAGGAAGCTGGCTCCATCATTGTTGGCTCTGGAGCCCTGATCTTCTGATAAATCTGAACCAGCAAAATGAGTATCTCCCTCCCTGCTTGACTCAGGTTGGAATCCAATTCTTGCCCAAATTCATCTTCAAACGAGTCAGGGAAATGGAGTTTTTGTCTTTTCAGCTTTGGCAGTGCAGGAAGGCGTGGTAGACACAGGTTAGGATAAATATTGAGCAAATCCATCCACAGTGGTTTACACGGTGGAAAATTGGGAAGGCTTCAGTTTTCTCTTCTCTGTTAAGCTTGTTTTTGCATGTGCATGCAAAGAATGGCACGTGAGCCTTTGGAAGCTTAGAACACACACTGTTATCTTGATCCCATAACTGATTTCAGTGAACTCTAACACAAACCTGAATTATTTGGAGTTTGGCGCTTTGCTAACACCAAATAGGTTTAGAGAGAAAAGACAATTTAAATATCATTGGAAAAAGCAGTCCCTGTCCTTTAAAACTATTTAAAAAAACCCATACCCATTAAAATCTCATTAAGAAATAATTAACAACTCCAATTCTCACTCACAGACAAGCATATTTAATAATGATGAATTTCATGGAGCTGTTTATTTTGTAATACACTTGGAAAACCATTGCTTCTGCAGTGGTTGTGACCAAATAAGTGCCCAAATAGTTTTTCTCCAGACCCTTTGGCCATGCCTAGATGCTTGGATCATAATCAAGTCTCTTTTTAACAAGAGCACCATTGAGCAGTAGTGCTTGGAGCCTAATTGATGAACACAATGGCTTGTAATCTCTATTTTGTTTTATTTATTTATTTACTTATTTATGGCTTGTAATCTCTATGAGGTCGGGAACCACATCTTTCAACCCCCTCACCATATGCCTCTCACCTCTGTTGATGCTATTTCCCAGGACCATGGACATAGCAAGTGTGCAAATATTTGTTGACCAGTTCTTAACTGAAGGATGGAAAGCAGGAACGAATAATTGCTAAAGAGATCACATCTTGGTTTCAAACAGTGGTGAACATTGGGAAACATAATAGAGAGTTTCTGATTTGGCAAAGTATTTTTGATTTCACAGTTCAATTGTTCAGCCTTTTTTTTTTTTAACAAGAATGCTTATGAAAACAGTCCATATATATCACAGACAATTTTTTTCTCCCTCTGACTTTTATTCCGGAATAGACACAGTGATAAATGAAATTCACATGGTGATTATGCTTTGCGCTTTTCATTCCCTGGAAGATATAGCTGTGGACACAAGAGAAGGAACAAGTTCTCCCAGTAGCATCCTTACTCTAGCCTTCTTTTCAGTACTTTGCATGCTTCTCATGCTTTCCTAGATTTCATAATTCACCCCAGAATGACTATGTCCTCAGCATTTTTCCCCACTCTGTACCCTAATCAATGCTGTCCCATTTGACCTTTGCAAAGAGCAGTGGGCAAAGCAAAATTTTCCTCTGAAGATAAATTGCAAATTATTTTCCCCAGAGAGACTGCAATGAATGACTCAGAATAGTGTTCCACAATAGACATTTTCAAGCTGCATTATCATTATAAAGTCAAATACTTTTCTTTTGTATGAAATTTCTGATAGGAGGAAAGACATGAGTTCTAAACAATATGCTCTCATCATGGTGTTTAATTTGTGTGTCTGAAGGAATGTGATAAATTACCAGGTAAAAAGGTCAGAAATTATTTCATCATTAACCATCCCCAAATTATTTTTGGGTACTTGCTCTATGGATGCCAGGTACTGTTTTAGTTTCTAGAAATACAGCAAAGAACAAAATGAACAAAATTCCTGCCTACACAAAACTTACATTCTAGTAAGGTGACATGTTAAACACATGTATGCACGTATAATAAATATGATGTCAGGTAGTGGTCATTGGAATGAAGAAAAATAAAGCAGGTCAAGATGAATGTAATAAGGGCTATTGTTTAACCAGATAATGATGTGAAGGGAAAGAGTGTTCCAGGCAGGGGACAGTAAGTGCTAAGGCCCTGGTACCAAAATGAGAGGAAGGAGGGTGGTTAGGGGTTAGATGATGGAAGGCTTTCTAGGCCATGATGAAGAGTTTGGATTTTATTTTGGGTGTGAAGGGATGCTAAGACTAAGAGCAGAGGATCAATCGACATGATGGATTTATATTTTAAAAGATGCCTCTGCTACTGTATGGAGAATAGACCATAGGTGGGGTAAGGATGGCAGCAGGCCAGTAATCAGGGGCCATTGCAGTTACCTGGGTGGTGTGAACTAATGCATTGGCAGTGTGAGTGTTGAGAAGTGGTCACAGAACATTAATAAATAGAATTTGGGATTATATTGTTACCGAATTGGTCGAATGGACCCCCCCATTTGGGCCCTAGCCTGGCCCAAGCTGCCTGCCTTGGTGGGGAAGGTTGTTTTTCGTTTGGATTCACACAGCCAATAGCAAAACCGATGCTGAACAGCCCAAGTTTTATTCAATGGCCAGAGAACAGAGAAGCAAGAACGTAGTTTGCAAATCAACTTCTCAATGCTACTCGGGCTGAGACACCATATATAATATATAGGAGGGTCGAGATAAAAGGGAGGGAATTGAGTAAAGAGAGGGAGGAATATTCATATCTTATCTGAAACAGCGGTGTAGTTTGCTCAGAACTGAGGCAAACACTCCGTTTCAGTCCTTGTATTGACTCTTCTGGTTATTGTCATGGTAATTATCAGCAGTCATGGCGCTGGTGGGTGTGTCACTTAGCATGCTAATGTATTACAAAGAGCACATAATGAGGCTCAGGGTCTCCTGAAGGTCAGGTTGTCCGCCATCTTGGATTTGTCCGGTTCTAACCAGTTCTGGTGGGCTCTTGTTTTTTTCTTCTGGTGGTTTCCCGTAGGACAAGGATAACACTTCTCGGCAGCTTACATTCCCTCAAGGAAGGAGGAGGGTTGGAGCTCGAGGCTAACAGCCATGGTAACAATATTAAGAAGGGTAACAATGTAGTTTTCATTCCTACTGTGCTGTGGACATTATTGGAGGAAATGTGCTCAGATGGCAAGTAAAGAAATTTAGTTTAAGAGCAGAAAAAAAGAGTGTCAAGGACAAATTTTGGATCGGGTAAATGGAGCTATGTGGAATATCTTTCTTGGAGATATTTTAGAAAAGTGAACTACTGGGTATTTAAAGGAAGAAAATATTTAAAATAAAGTGACCATGTCTTTTTCAGTGTTGAAAAAAATCCCAGCAACAACATGTTTTCTTAAGAAACTTTCTGCTCACTTGGGCTCCTTCCTTTCATCTCTTTTTCAACTAATTACTTTAAACATGAGATTAGATTTTGTAAAATACGTCGTCAGAACTTTGTCAAGGGAGAGAGGGAGAGCAGGTTTACATACATGTCTAAAAGATTTGGGAAGATTAAAAAAAATCTAATTGATTTATGAAAGAATTACAGAAACTTCCAAAATAGAAAAAAAAATTAGAGAAAGCTGAACCTTCAAGGACAAATACCTGTAGAGAGGTTAGTAGAAGGTCAGAATTACTAAAGCCGGAAATGAAATGCAGATTCCAAAATTGAACTAGAACTTTTTTTTTAACTCTATCAGGAGCAAAAGACTAAAGCTGAGTGTTGTTCTTTAATTAGATAGGACAGCAAGTGACTCAATGATGACATCAAAGGGCCACGGGGCATTCAATGTCTTTTTAAAAGACCTTTCTGCATGATCAAGTGAATGGGGCTCTGGAAATAGGTAATGCATACTTTAGGAGAATGAAAAGTGAAAAAAAAAACTTGGAGGAAGATCATTTAAATAAGTGAGATCTGTATCTAAATGTGCAGATCCTGGTAATTTGCATTTGCATTGCAAGGATACTAAAAGAATTGGCTGGAGTATTGTGTACCATAAATTGAATATGAGCCAGCAATTTGTAATGCTGTTTTTTAAAAAAGGGAACAGGATTTGAGAGATGTATTAGCAGGAGTATGACATGAAAAGGGCAAGGATACACTTGGCATTGATCAACCATTATTTAGAATATAATTACCAATCTTGGTCACTGTATATTAAAAGATGAAAAGATTCAAGGAAAGAAGCACAAAATGATGAACGGAATAAGAAATAAGTGAGAAAAACTAACAGTGGGGGTAAATGGTTAAATTCTCCACTCTGACCTCATTTTGGTTAAGAATACCAACTTCCAGGTCGCACTGACTTGGAACACCCAGCCTTTGCATCTTAAGTGATTGATATCTCAGTAGCCATATCTCAGGTTAAAGGACGTGGGTTGTTTTGTTTAGAAAAGAGACAGCTAATGTATAAGAAGGATTATCGTGAAAACCATTCTGGCTAATTTTTCTTATTTTCCAAAGGAGAGTGTGAGAGAGTTGGGATATACTGGTATTACGAGAGCCAGACCAAAAAACCCCCTAAACTAACAGTATTATGTACCAGAATGGAGGGCTCGTTTTTCCCACAAATCCTTAGCATAATAATCCATGGTCCTTAAGCATATGCAGCGGTCCCTGGGTAACTGAGGGGGATTTGTTCCAGGACCCCCCGCCTTAGATACCAAAATCTGTGGATGCTCAAGTCCCTTGTATGAAATGGTGTATTTGCATATAACCTGTGCACATCCTTCCGTATACTTTGTCATCTCTAGATTACTTGTAATACTAGTACAATGTAAATGCCATTTAAATAGTTGCCAATGTATGGCATGTTCAAGTTTCGTGTTTTGGAACTTTCTGGATTTTTTTGGTTTTTTTTCAGAATATTTTTGGATCCACGGTTGGCTGAATCTGTGAATGTGGAACTTGTGGATACAGAAGGCTGACTGTACTGCTTTCTTGTGTTATCATAGCACCCTCTGTTCCTTGATTCAGTGGAAGAGCAGTGATTCGACAAGAGTCATCGATAAACAGGTACCTATTTCAATGGGAATTCTGGTATGATGCTGAAATTGCTAAACTGGCAAGATTTGCTTCTTATTTCTCCCAATTACTCATTAATTGTCCCTTTTTTCCATGGACACATCCTAGAACATCTCTTTCCCAGATGCCCAGGACTTTTAAATTGCCCCTCTCTGCCAGTTCAGTACCCTCCTCCTCACTCACGTCAATATTTTCCCTTGGACTGGTGTGTCTGTGATGGCCCTTCATGTCTTGGGCTTCTTCTTCCCCACATACTTGCCAAAACTTCCCTCTCCTTTGTTCCATTATCTAGAAACCTCTACTTGGCTTTCCAAATTGACAGTTTATTAACACTGATAACTCTTTCTAGAGGGGTTAATGGCGGTTCCTCAGTGTCCTTTAACGAGTGGCGTGTAGGACTAATGGTACAAGGGAGAACATTTTAAGTGGCATATGAATGTGGCACTATATAACATTGAATCGCATAGAGTGAAAATTATTCCCTTTTCAATTTCTTCTCAAATCTTTCTAATTAAGGCAAGGGGAAAATTTCATTTTGGTGGTTTTAACAAAGTTTTATCTTTTAACAATTGCTAATCTCCCCTTTTGACAAAGCAAGTATGGTCTTCAGGCTAAAAGCCTTGGGAGGTAAATTATTTCTTAAACTTTTTTTTTTTTTGTATTGAGAGCACTGAATCCTAACCACTAGACCACCAGGGAGTGTCTTTTTTGTGTGTGTATTGAGTATAATATATACACTAGAAAGGAGAGTAAGTAAAAACTGTACACCTTGATTAATTATATTACCTCCAATTTAAAATTATCATTGTATTCGTCTACACGTTTCCATTTTATTTATGTTAGTGCTACTGGTTTTCTAAGGCCGTGAAAACGAAGTTTTTTTGTTTTTTTTTTAAGGCAATTTACTAAGTAAAAATTGATTTAGCGAAAAAAACCACGTTATTTCATAGATTCTAAAGATTCAAATTTCCCCCCAATTTTTTAACCCCTCTGAAATCATGATACATTACACAATTGGTGTCATCTTATGATGCCTGTGGACTAGGTCAGGCAGTGCACTCAGAGTGGTGTAAACCTTCTGGTGACACCTGTGGTCGAATCAAGAAAGATCAACGTCAGAGCATTTTAGATTCAATGAAATATGGTAAATAAATATGATTTGGAAAGAAAGGAGATTTGGTGAAAAAATACCAGAAATATAGGAAACAGTAGCTTAATGACCTACTCTTTCCATCTGGTGCCTTTATATATATATATATTTTTTCTTTTGCGGTACGTGGGCCTCTCACTGTTGTGGCCTTTCCCGTTGCAGAGCACAGGCTCGGGACGCGCAGGCTCAGCGGCCACGGCTCACAGGCCTAGCTGCTCTGTGGCACGTGGGATCTTCCCGGACCGGGGCACGAACCTGTGTCCCCTACATCAGCAGGCGGACTCTCATCCACTGTGCCACCAGGGAAGCCCTGGTGCCTTTGTATTTTAATAGGATCTCTCTAAGGTGCAAAGCATTAGCCCTAAGAGTGATAACAGTGGTAGAAATGTCAGCCCTGTGGCTGGGTTGTGGTGGGTGTCAAGGAAATCCTGGGGAGCAAGGCAGCCTTCTTTTATATCCCTTCAGTGCTCTGTTCTTATCAACCCTGTGTCTGTCCCTGAGGCTTGCCTGGTCCTTTGTGACATATATGTTATCCTCGCTTAGAAATTTTGTGGCATTGCATAATCAGGTTGCAAGCTTATGAATTATAAGGAAATCAGCTTTCATATGCAGAATGCCATTATACTAGAATATAGATCCATACCCTTGAATGTTGGGGTATCTGCTTAGACTTGCTCCCTGTACCCTGAAGACTTGCTATGAATACTTATTTGTTAAAGAAACAAATGAAGAATGCTTACCCTTGGTCTTCCACTTACAGACTTCAGGTATAGCTGTACTGTGTGGCCTGAGTAGCTAGGGGCCAGCAGCAGCCCACCGTTGGCTTCCCCATCCTCCTCTGATGCTCTGGAGGCAATGGCTGGGAATTTGTATGGCACACCATTTGCATACTCTAACAAGATGGGCTATAATTGGTCTTCATTGATTTTGTTTTCATTGAGCTAAAATAGAGTCAGAGCTTCTTAGGCTAGAAGAACTGATTGATTTGTGGTAGAATTCAGGACTATTCAGTTGAAGAAATAATTAATTATGTTCTTATTTAGTAATCATCAGGGCTCAGCCTGTTTCTTAGCAGGAGAATGTGCTCAACAGAATTGGACTTTGCTAAAGCAGGAATGCTTTAACGTAGGTACTTCAGCTAGGCAAATGGATACCATACATAATACTTCTTATTTTTAAAGAAATCTCTGTGCAGATTGGAGACAACAGTGTGTGTACATGTATACAGAGAATGAGACATGCATAATATTTTTCCATTCATCGTATTACTCCTCATGTGAGCATATTATCCATTTCTTTCCTCTCTCTCCATCTATCCACCATTCATCCATACTTCTACCTATCCATGCATTTTGAATCCATCCACCTATCTTCCAGTGTTTCATAAGTTCTTTGTAAGTTAATTAAATCTGAATGAATGATGTCTTCCACCTTTGTCTTTCATTTCTTGAGACCTGGCAGTTGGTCCAGATTGGCCACAACCCTAGGGAAACAGACAAGGGAATTTCAGTCTAATTTGGTTACCCTAGAGCTTGGGACAGTAAATTGAGTAGAGGTGTTTGACAGGCCATCCTGTGTAGATAGAGTAGCTTGGAATTTTGAACTGATTATAACTAAAATCTTTCTAAATGTTTAGTTCCATGTCAATCTCTCCTTTTTAAAATTTCTTTTGAAATTATTATATATAACTTTTGGTTATTATCAATCCTTATTAGGATGAGTTCTAGCCTCTAAATTGAGACCTTATATCCTTTGAGGAACAAGGTATAGATATAAACAGCCACATCCTCCTTTCACTCAACATTTATTGAGGCGCTCAGTGTGTAAGGTATTACGGTGCATATTGTAAGGGATACAAACATGCATAAAACACCATAGCTGCTCTGAAGCATCTTACAAGTTAGTATAGCAATATTGGTCAGAAATTCTTTTGTAAGTCAGTTATTTGGAACTATATAGACAATATTACACGTTTCATAGACTAGACCACAAAAATCTATTAAAGTGTTAGATTAAATCATGAAATTGCCAGTGTTTCACCACTTTTTGCCCTACAAAAGAGGCCACTTCATATGGTTCAACCTAATATACAAGTAAAGCAATATACCTTACTAAAGTGTAAAACCAAGAGTGACTCATGACCATGAATTGTAGTGATTATGTGTGGAAAATGTTTCCAGAAACCTATCTCCTCCAATAGAAGGCCTAGAAATGAAACAAGGGACTCCTACACGGATGTTTCCATTTTTGGGGACAATTGAAATAGGAGTTTGCCTTGCTGCTTGCCTTGGGCAAGAATCCTAACAAAACCGGTGAAGTAGTGGGAATAAGGGGAACAGGGAAGAGGTGAGGAAAGTGGTTCAGTGAGGGAGGCGGGGATCTCCTGTATGTCTAACTGGTGATGAAGCCTAATGCTTGGGTTGTCACTGCTACCCAATGCTTGGGTCGTCACTGCTACTGTCTCTTGTACCAGAACTGTGCTGAACTCGCTATGATTCACACCAGCAAAATAGTGCCCATACCCTGCCTCTTAAGTCCCATGAAGCTAGTGACAGGGCCCTTGCTAATGCAGCTATGGAAGAACCAAATCCAATAACACCAATGATGATGTAGCTCATGTTAACAAAAATATGGATATAACGTGATTGGCAGTCATCCTCTACCCACCCCTGTGTGAGAATAGAAGTGCGCTAAAGTCTTCTCTTGGGGCAGGTAGGGATGAGGATGGTAAGGCCAGGCGGGGAAATCCAGGAAATGGTATCTTGAGAATGTGGTGGTTACAGGGATGACCCCTGCGTCTTTCGTATTCTTCCTAACCCAATTTCTCTGGATGGAGATGACAAAGATGAATACTAACTAATCAGGAAATTTCTGAAATTGCTGCTACTATCTTGGAATTATCATTGATATTAAAGCTGGAAAAACAATTGTCATTGTTGATGCTAAGCTTGAGGTGGGACAGAAAAATTTTAGTTGTGCAGCTAGAGCCTCAGAGCTTCCCAGCTATGTGGGCTTGCTCCAGTCACTACATTCATCTTGTAATAACAGCAGCTTGCATGACTGAAAATTTTGGACCCACTTTTCACATTATGGGGAATTTTGCTGAACCTCCATGATGTGCTTATCTGCAGAAGAAAGCAATAGCTGAGTTTCCACCTACTTCCACCATCCAGATATTGCACAAGATCATTGGATGGATCAAACCAAAATTGCATCTAGAACTCTAGTTGTTTGTCAATTGTGCTTTTTTAGCTTTTCAGGCTTTGCACTGTAGGAAGACACACTAGGAGGAGGGTGGAATGAATGTTGAGTGCCTATCCATCATATCTACTACAGAGCTATTTCAGTTTTCTAAGGATTTTAAATCCCAGCAACAGGAAGAAATAGACGGAGGGTACAAAACCTATCTATGACCATGACCCTCATCAGTTCGTTCACTTCTCATTTCCAGTAGGAAAAGGCAGCAAATATAGGAGCTGACAATGATTTTTGAGATATACATAAAAAACCTGAAGATTTATTTATGCCCCAGAGGAAAATCCAGACTCAGCAAGTCTCCTAAGCACTCTGTCCCTCCAAGCAGGACAAGACGATGACTCTGGGGAGTGGTGTGGGAACAGGACAGGGACTGCGCATGCAGCCCGTGAAGAGGAGGAGCCTTGGGGTGCAGGCTTTCCCTTTGTCTCTCCTTCCCCTTGATGCATCAGGGAGTGTATATATGTCCATGACACTCTTTCATTTCATCCCAGCTTAGCCTTCCCCCTCCTCGTGTCCTCAAGTCCATTCTCTAAGTCTGCGTCTTTATTCCTCTCCTGCCCCTAGGTTCTTCAGAATTATTTTCATTTTTTTTGAGATTCCATATATATGTGTTAGCATATGGTATTTGTTTTTCTCTTTCTGATTTACTTCACTCTGTATGACAGACTCTAGGTCCATCCACTTCACTGCAAATAACTCAATTTCGCTTCTTTTTATGGTTGAGTAATATTCCTTGTATATATGTGCCATATCTTCTTTATCCATTCATCTGTTGATGGACACTTAGGTTGCTTCCATGTCCTGGCTATTGTAAATAGTGATGCAATGAACATTGTGGTACATGACTCTTTTTGAATTACGGTTTTCTCAGGGTATATGTCCATTAGTGGGATTGCTGGATCATGTGGTAATTCTACTTTTAGTATTTTAAGGAACCTCTATACTGTTCTCCATAGTGGCTGTATCAATTTACATACCCACCAACAGTGCAGGGGGTTGCATTTTCTCCACACCCTCTCCAGCATTTATTATTTGTAGATTTTTTGATGATGCCCATTCTGCCTGCTGTGAGGTGATACCTCGTAGTTTTGATTTGCATTTCTCTAATGATTAGGGATGTTGAGCATCCTTTTGTGCATTTGTTGCCAATCTGTATATCTTCTTTGGAGAAATGTCTGTTTAGGTCTTCTGCCCATTTTTGGATTGGGATTTTTGTTCTTTTGATATTGAGCTGCATGAGCTGCCTGTATATTTTGGAGACTAATCCTTTGTCCATTGCTTCATTTGAAAATATTTTCTCCCACTCTGAGGGTTGTCTTTTTGTCTTGTTTATGGTTTCCTTTGCTGTGCAAAAGCTTTTAAGTTTCATTAGGTCCCTTTGTTTATTTTTATTTCCATTTCTCTAGGTGGTGGGTCAAAAAGGACCTTGCTGTGATTTATGTCATGTAGTGTTCTGCCTATATTTTCCTCCAAGAGTTTTATAGTGTCTGGCCTTATATTTAGGTCTTTAATCCATTTTGAGTTTATTTTTGTGTATGATGTTAGGGAGTGTTCTAATTTCATTCTTTTACATGTAGCTGTCCACTTTTCCCAGCACCACCTATTAAATAGGCTGTCTTTTCTCCATTGTATATTCTTATCTCCTTTATCAAAAATAAGGTGACCATATGTGCATGGGTTTATCTCTAGCCTTTCTATCCTGCTCCATTGATCTATATTTCTGTTTTTGTGCCAGGAGGATACTGTCTTGAATACTGTAGCCTTGTAGTATAGTCTGAAGTCGGGAGCCTGATTCCTCCAGTTCCATTTTTCTTTCTCAAGACTGCATTGTCTATTCAGGGTCTTTTCTGCTTCCATACAAATTGTGAATTTTTTTGTTCTAGTTCTGTGAAAAATGCCAGTGGTAGTTTGATAGGGATTGCATTGAATCTGTAGATTGCTTTGGGTAGTATAGTCATTTTCACAATGTTGATTCTTCCAATCCAAGGACATGGTATATCTCTCCATCTATTTGTATCATCTTTCATTTCTTTCATCAGTGTCTAATAGTTTTCTGCATACAGGTCTTTTGTCTCCTTAGGTTGGTTTATTCCTAGGTATTTTATTCTTTTTGTTGCAATGGTAAATGGGAGTGTTTTCTTAATTTCTCTTTCAGATTTTTCATCATTAGTGTATAGGAATGCAAGAGATTTCTGTGCATTAATTTTGTATCCTGCTACCTTACCAAATTCATTGATTAGCTCTAGTAGTTTTCTGGTAGCATCTTTAGGATTCTCTATGTATAGTATCATGTCATCTGCAAACAGGGACAGTTTTTCTTCTTTTCCAATTTGGATTCCTTTTATTTCTTTTTCTTCTCTGATTGCTGTGGCTAAAACTTCCAAAACTCTGCTCAATAAGAGTTGTAGAGTGGACAACCTTGTTTGTTCCTGATCTTAGAGGAAATGGTTTCAGTTTTTCACCATTGAGGACGATGTTGGCTGTGGGTTTGTCATATATGGCCTTTATTATGTTGAGGTATGTTCCCTCTATGCCTACTTTCTGGAGGGTTTTTATCATAAATGGGTGCTGAATTTTGTCAAAAGCTTTTTCTGCATCTATTGAGATGATGATATGGTTTTTCTCCTTCAATTTTTTAATATGGTGTATCACATTGATTGATTACATATATTGAAGAATCCTTGCATTCCTGGGATAAACCCCACTTGATCATGGTGTATGATCCTTTTAATGTGTTGTTTGCTAGTATTTTGTTGAGGATTTTTGTATATATGTTAATCAGTGATACTGGCCTGTAGTTTTCTTTCTTTTTGACATCTTTGTCTGGTTTTGGTATCAGGGTGATGGTGGCCTCGTAGAATGAGTTTGGGAGTGTTCTTCCCTCTGCTATATTTTGGAAGAATTTGAGAAGTATAAGTGTTAGCTTTTCTCTAAATGTTTGATAGAATTTGCCTGTGAAGCTATGTTGTCCTGGGCTTTTGTTTGTTGAAGATTTTTGATCACAGTTTCAATTTCAGTGCTTGTGATTGGTCTGTTCATATTTTATATTTCTTCTTGGTTCAGTCTTGGAAGGTTGTGTGTTTCTAAGAATGTGTCCATTTCTTCCAGGTTGTCCATTTTATTGGCATATAGTTGCTTGTAGTAATCTCTCATGATCCTTTGTATATCTGCAGTGTCAGTTGTTACTTCTCCTTTTTCATTTCTAATTCTACTGATTTGAATCTTCTCCCTTTTTTTCTTGATGAGTCTGGCTAATGGTTTATCAATTTTGTTTATCAAAGAACCAGCTTTTAGTTTTATTGATCTTTGCTATTCTTTCCTTCATTCCTTTTTCCTTTATTTCTGATCTGATCTTTATGATTTCTTTCCTTCTGCTAACTTTGGGGTTTTTTTTTCTTCTTTCTCTAATTGCTTTACATGTAAGGTTAGGTTGTTTATTTGAGCTGTTTCTTGTTTCTTGAGGTAGGATTGTATTGCTATAGACTTCCCTGTTAGAACGGCTTTTGCTGCATCCCATAGTTTTTGGGTTGTCGTGTTTTCATTGTCATTTGTTTCTAGGTATTTTTTGATTTCCTCTTTGATTTCTTCAATGATCTCTTGGTATTTAGTAGTGTATTGTTTAGCCTCCATGTGTTTGTATTTTTCACATATTTTTTCTTGTTATTGGTATCTAGTCTCATAGCGCTGTGGTTGGGAAAGATACTTGATTGATTTCAATTTTCTTAAGTTTGCCAAGGCTTGATTTGTGACCCAAGGTATGATCTATCCTGGAGAATGTTCCAAGAGCACTTGAGAAGAAAGTGTATGCTGTTGTTTTTGGATAGGATGTCCTATAAATATCAATTAAGTCCATCTTGTTTAATGTGTCATTTAAAGCTTGTGCTCCCTTATTTATTTTCATTTTGAATGATCTGTCCATTGGTGAAAGTGGGATGTTAAAGTCCCCTACTACTGTTGTGTTACTGTGGATTTCCCCTTTTACGGCTGTTAGCATTTGCCTTATGTATTGAGGTGCTCCTATGTTGGGTGCATAAATATTTACAATTGTTATATCTTCTTCTTGGATTGATCCCTTGATCATTATGTAGTGTCCTTCTTTGTCTCTTGTAATAGTCTTTATTTTAAAGTCTATTTTGTCTGATATGAGTATTGCCACTCCAGCTTTCTTTTGATTTCCATTTGCATGGAATATCCTTTTCCATCCCCTCACTTTCAGTCTGTATGTGTCCCTAAGTCTGAAGTGGGTCTCTTGTAGACAGCATATATAAGGGTCTTGTTTTTGTATTCATTCATCCTGCTCCACTCAGGAACCAGCAAGCTACCGTGCTGGACACCCTATGCCAAACAACTAGCAATACAGAACTACCAACCCACCCATTAGCAATGAGGCTGCCTAAAATCATAATAAAGTCACAGACACCCCAAAACACACCACTGAACACAGTTCTGCCCACCAGGAAGACAAGATCCAGCCTCATCCACCAGAAAACAGGCACCAGTCCTTTCCACCAGGAAGCCTACACAACCCACTGAACCAACCTTAGCAACTGGGGGCAGACACCAAAAACAACTGGAATTATGAACCTGTAGCTTGCAAAAAGGAGACTCCAAGCAGAGTAAGTTAAGCAAAATGAAAGGACAGAAAAACACACAGAAGATGAAGGAACAAGGTAAAAAACCCAGCAGACCAAACAAATGAAGAGGAAATAGGCAGTCTACCTGAAAAAGAATTCAGAGTAATAATAGTAAAGATGATCCAAAATCTTAGAAATAGAATGGAGAAAATACAAGAAATGTTTAACAAGGACCGAGAAGAACTAAAGAGCAAACAAACAGTGATGAACAACACAATAAATGAAATTCAAAATTTGCTAGAAGGAATCAATAGGAGAATAACTGAGGCAGAAGAATGGATAAGTGACTTGGAAGATAAAATAGTATAAATAACTACTGCAGAGCAGAATAAAGATAAAAGATTGAAAAGAATTGAGGACAGTCTCAGAGACCTCTGGGACAACATTAAATGAACCAACACTCGAATCATAGGGGTCCCAGAAGAAGAAGAGAAAAAGAAAGGGAGTGAGAAAATATTTGAAGTGATTATAGTTGAAAACTTCCCTAATATGGGAAAGGAAACAGTCAATCAACTCCAGGAAGTGCAGAGAGTCCCATATAGGATAAATCCAAGGAGAAACATGCCAAGACACATATTAATCAAACTATCAAAAATTAAATTCAAAGAAAAAATGTTAAAAGCAGCAAGGGAAAAGCAATAAATAACATACAAGGGAATCCCCATAAAGTTAACAGCTGATCTTTCAGCAGAAACTCTGCAAGCCAGAAGGGAGTGGCAGGACATATTTAAAGTGATGACAGAGAAAAGCCTACAACGAAGATTACTCTACCTGGCAAGGATCTCATTCAGATTCGATGGAGAAATTAAAACCTTTACAGACAAGCAAAAGCTAATAGAAGGCAGCACCACTAAACCAGCTTTACAACAAATGCTAAAGGAACCTCTCTCGGCAGGAAACACAAGAGAAGGAAAGGACCTACAATAACGAACCCAAAACAATTAATAAAATGATAATAGGAACATACATATCGATACCTACCTTAAATGTAAATGGATTAAATGCTCCAACCAAAAGAAACTTTTTTTTTTTTTTGGTGGTACGCGGGCCTCTCACTGCTGTGCCCTCACCCGTTGCGGAGCAACAGGCTCCGGACGCGCAGGCTCAGCGGCCATGGCTCACAGGCCCAGCCGCTCCGCGGCATGTGGGATCTTCCTGGACCAGGGCACGAACCCGTGTCCCCTGCATCAGCAGGCAGACTCTCAACCACTGCGCCACCAGGGAAGCCCAAGAAACTATTTTTTATACCAAACTCAAGTTCAATAGTTCCTTGGGATGTATCATAATAACAACCCACATCTGACAGTAAGCATACTTTTCAGTAGCTTCTAGTTCCTTTACAACAATCTTTTAAGGCATGTGGGGCATGGGTTGTTGTCCCCATTCTACAGACAAGAAAACTCTGGCTCCTAAAGTTAAAGAGACTGCTTAGGGTTTCATCGAAGAAATTAATGTCAGAATTGTTCTCTTATCTCATGATCCATACATAGCACCATATGTATCATTACTTAAGATAAGAATGCCAATTTCTGGGTCTGTTGTATTGCACTGACGTTACTGTCACAGGTAATTTTCTGAGGGAATTTTTTGTCTTTTCTACATAGAAGAGGGTACTTGCAAATTTTGATTGGGAGAAACACTTCAGTTACAATTGAAAAAACTTTAGTTTCTGGAATTTCCACTAGTATTCCAACAACTAATTCTTCTGCAGGAGATTTTATATGTATATAATTATATCTCCTGAGATACACACACCCATACACATGCACACGGGAACGCTGGAGCTGCAGCCCTAAGCCAAATCATGGGTTGTTGGCTTTGGGTGAACTTGGAGTGGCTTCTCTGTGCCCTGTCCTCTTATTGGTATGGTGGTACCAGGCGGGGAAATCATGCTTCTGCCAGAGGGAGTCTCCCTACTTTGTAATACAACTAACCGATCACCAAGATCTACTTCTACCCTGTTCTACTGGCAATAAGGGAGAATACCTTAAGCCTTTTAAGTCTGAGTTGGGTCATAGGGTAGAGGTTAAGGGCATAGTACCCAATAAGACTGCATTCACTTCAGATAGCAGCCACAAGTTTGGGGGTCCCTGGGCCACCTGAACTTTTGACCAATTGGCTATAAATTTGGGGGTTCTTATGACCCCTTCAGGTTTGAGAATTCACTAGAATGACTCAAAGAACTCAGGAAAGTGTTGTACTTATAATTAGTTTTATTATGAAGGATACATAGGGTGAAGTTGGGGAGGTTTCCAAACTGTCCTTGACACATAGAATCAAGACACATCACTCTCTGAGCATATCAATGTGTTCACCAACCAGGAAGCTAACACAGACATCAGTATCCAGAATTTTCATTGGAGTATTATTGATTGAATTATTGGCCATGTGGCTGAACTTAATCTCCAACCACCCTTTTCTTTGTGGATGTTGGGATGATATCACCTAGCTCAAAGCCCCAAACTTCTCGTCCTATTGTTTTTTCTGGCACGACCAGCCCCTATCCTGAGTCATTTCCTTAGCATAAACCCAGATACGATCCAAGGACCCATGATGAATAATAAAGACACTCCTATCCCTCAAGGAATTAGAGGTGTTTTTTTTTTTGTTTGTTTGTTTTTTTTTTGCAATACGCGGGCCTCTCACTGTTGTGGCCTCTCCCGTTGCAGGAGGTGTTTTGAATCTCTCTTCCAGGAATCTGGGACAAAGACAAATTCTTCACTGCAACAATACTTCATATAAGTCAATAATCAATAAATTCTTGTTAAATGAACACATGGAGGAATGAATAAGGAAATGAATGAATTTGATGGGCTTTCTGAGGGATATGAACCAGGCACTCTAAGGTCTTTTCTTGGGTAATGAACGTGAAACCTCTGAAGTTGCTGCATCCTTGAAGTGTCCTGAGTCTACCAGTCCAAATCCACATGTCTATAGTGGTCATGCATCTTGGATTCAGGGTCTTAGTTGACCCTTCACCTGGGAGTGGTAGTGATGATGGTGATGGTGTCCCCAGGGTGCAGCATACCTTGCATGTGCCACACCACTCCACAAGGTTTTCACTGATTCAACAAATATTTAATGAATGCCTCCCATATCCTAGGCACTGTTCTAGGTGCTAAGGATACAGTGGTGAGGAAAGTAGACAAAAATCCCTGCCATTTGGGAGCTTTCATTCTACCTGAGAGAGACAGATAATGAGCACATAACAATATGATAATAAAGTGGTGATAAATGCTTTGGAAAAAAAAATTAATGCCCAGAACCTGTTGCTGTTCCTCTGCAGGCTGGGCAGGTGAGGGCTGGACAAGGATCCAACTATGGGGCAAAGTTGGTAATTTGTTGTTGCTGCTGCATGCCCTCTGGGTTAGAAAAAAATATGTCCCTGAATGTTTAGTGAGGCGGCTTGGCCTTTTGATTATGCAGTGATTAAATGCCAGGCTATTGGGAATTAGTTTTATTCTAATTCAAGGTTAAATGTAGACAAGAACTCCCTTTTCTCCTTCTATCAGAATTCAACTATGGATCTTTTAAGGGTGTCAGCCCCTCTTTTGAAGCCTCCTCTGACCTCCCATCCCCCAATTGCATTTAATCCCTCCTTTCTCTTCTATCATGGAATTTAATTTATAGCTGTCTTGTATCACATTTCATTCTGCCTTATATGGAATTACATGCTTATTGGCTCTGGTTTTCCAATAAAATTTGTAATTTCTTTTGAGACAAAGAGGTTCTTTTTACTCTCTTCTTCACAGTATTCATCTCCTCTCTCCATCCCAAAGAACTTTAGAATTCCTGGTACATGGTTGCTGTTTAATTAATTACTGATTGAAAGAAAGACACCTTAAAGCATGCTCATCTGATTTGCAAATGTGTACACTTCTTATCTAATTTTGGTTAACATCCGGATGAATGGAGTTTTCACTAGTTTCCTTAGGACATTCTTTGTGACTGTTTCTTAAGAAAGTGTTCCACACTTAAGACTTTGGAAGGAAATAACAGTAGGCACTGGGAACAAAAATAACATCAATAAAAAATATATTATTTCTTTTCTCATCCTCAGTGGAGAAAATATAAATGAGCATAAACAAGAAGATAAAAATCACTATCATTCACTCAAAATATATCTGTTGAGCTCTTATGACTCTCTAGGTACATGCAAAGCACTGGGAATATAAGAGTAAATAAGGGGGGACCTTCAAGATGGCGGGGGAGTAAGATGCGGAGATCACCTTCCTCCCCACACATCCAACAGAAATACATCTACATGTGGAAGAACTCCTACAGAACACCTACTGAATGCTGGCAGAAGACCTCAGACCTCCCAAAAGGCAAGAAACTCCCAACGTACCTGGGTAGGGCAAAAGAAAAAAGAAAAAACAGAGACAAAAGGATAGGGATGGGACCTGCACCAGTGGGAGGGAGCCGTGAAGGAGGAAAGGTTTCCACACACTAGAAGCCCCTTCGTGGGCGGAGACTGCGGGTGGTGGAGGAGGGGAGCTTCGAAGCCGCGGAGGAGAGCACAGCAACAGGGGTGCGGAGGGCAAAGCGGAGAGATTCCCGCACAGAGGATCAGGGCCGACCGGCACTCACCAGCCCGAGAGGCTTGTCTGCTCACCTGCCGGGGCAGGCGGGGCTGGGAGCTGAGGCTCAGGCTTCGGAGGTCAGATCCCAGGGAGAGGACTGGGGTTGGCTGCGTAAACACACCCTGAAGGGGGCTAGTGTGCCATGGCTAGCCGGGAGGGAGGCGAGGAAAAAGTCTGGAGCTACCTTGTGTGCTAGGAGAGGGGATTAAGAGCGCCGCTTAAAGGAGCTCCAGAGACGGGCGTGAGCCGCGGCTAACAGCGTGGACCCCAGAGACGAGCATGGGATGCTAAGGCTGCTGCTGCCGCCACCAAGAAGCCTGTGTCCGAGCACAGGTCACTATCCACACCCCCCTCCCGGGAGCCTGTGCAGCCCGTCACTGCCAGGGTCCCGGGATCCAGGGACAACTTCCCCGGGAGAACGCACGGCGCGCCTCAGGCGGGTGCAACGTCATGCTGTCCTCTGCCGCCACAGGCGCGCCCCGCATCTGTACCCCTCCTTCCCCACGGCCTGAGTGAGCCAGAGTACCCGAAGCAGCTGTTCTTTTAACCCCGTCCTGTCTGAGCGAAGAACAGATGCCCTCAGGCGACCTACACGCAGAGGCGGGGCCAAATCCAAAGCTGAGCCCCAGGAGCTGTGCGAACAAAGAAGAGAAAGGGAAATCTCTCCCAGCAGCCTCAGGAGCAGCGGATTAAATCTCCATAATCAACTTGATGTACCCTGCATCTGTGGAATACCTGAATAGACAACGAATCATCCCAAAATTGACGCCGTGGATTTTGGGAGCAACTATAGACTTGGGGTTTGCTGTCTAATTTTTATTTTTATCTTAGGTTAGTTTTTAGCACTTGTTATCATTGGTGGATTTGTTTGTTGGTTTCGTTGCTTTCTTTTTTTTTAATTAAAATTTTTTTTCTTTAATAACTTTCTAAAAATTAAAAAAGTTTTTATTATTACTATTTTTTCTTTCTTTTTTTCTCCCTTTCCTTATGAGCCGTGTGGCTGACAGGGTCTTGGTGCTGTGGCTGGGTGTCAGGCCTGAGCCTCCAAGGTGGGAGAGCTGAGTCCAGGACACTGGGCAACCAGAGGCCTCCCAGCCCCACATAATATCGATCAGTGAGAGCTCTCCCAGAGATCTACATCTCAACACTAAGACCCAGCTGCACCCAATGGCCAGCAAGCTCCAGGGCCGGATGCCCCATGCCAAACAGCTAGCAAGACAGGAACGTGACACCACCCATTAGCAGAGAGGCTGCCTAAAATCATACTAAGTTCACAGACACCCCAAAACACACCACCAGATGCGGTCCTGCCCACCAGAAAGACAAGATCCAGCCTCACCCAACAGAACACAGGCACCAGTCCCCTCCACCAGGAAGCCTACACAAGTCACTGAACCAACTTCACCCACTGAGGGCAGACAAAAAAAACAACAGGAACAACGAACCTGCAGCCTGCATAAAGGAGACCACAAGCAGAGTAAGTTAAACAAAATGAGAAAACAGGGAAATATGCAGCAGATGAAAGAGCAAAGTGTAAACCCAACAGACCAAACAAATGAAGAGGATTGGCAGTCTATCTGAAAAAGAATTCAGAGGAATGACAGTAAAGATGATCCAAAATCTTGGAAATAGAATGGAGAAAATACAAGAAACATTTAAAAAAGACCTAGAAAAAGAGCAAACAAACAATGATGAACAACACAACAAATGAAATTAAAAATTCTCTAGAAGGAATCAACAGCAGAATAACTGATGTAGAAGAATGGATAAGTGACCTGGAAGATAAAATAGTGGAAATAACTACCACAGAGCAGAATAAAGAAAAAAGAATGAAAAGAATTGAGGACAGTCTCAGAGACCTCTGAGACAACATTAAATGTATGAACATTCGAATTATAGGGATCCCAGAAGAAGAAGAGAAAAAGAAAGTGTGCGAAAATATTTGAAGAAATTATAGTTGAAAACTTCCCTAACATGGGAAAGGAAATAGTCAATCAACTCCAGGAAGTGCAGAGAGTCCCATACAGGATAAATACAGGGAGAAACATGCCAAGACACATATTAATCAAACTATCAAAAATTAATATCAAGGAAAAAATATTAAAAGCAGCAAGGGAAAAGCAACAAATAACATACAAGGGAATCCCCATAAAGTTAACAGCTGATCTTTCAGCAGAAACTCTGCAAGCCAGAAGGGAGTGTCAGGACATATTTAAAGTTATAAAAGGAAAAACCTACAACCAGGATTACTCTACTCAGCAAGGCTTTCATTCAGATTCGATGGAGAAATTAAAACCTTTACAGACAAGCAAAAGTTAAGAAAATTCAGCACCACCAAACCAGTTTTACAACAAATACTACAGGAGCTTCTTTAGGCAGGAAACACAAGAGAAGGAAAAGACCTACGAAAACAAACCCAAAGCAATTAAGAAAAAGTTAATAGGAACATACATATTGATAATTACCTTAAATGTAAATAGAGTAAATGCTCCAACCAAAAGACATAGATGGCTGAATGGATACAAAAACAAAACCCATATACATGCTGTCTACAAGAGATCCACTTCAGACTTAGGGACACATACAGACTGAAAGTGAGGGGATGGAAAAGGATATTACATGCAAATGGAAATCAAAGAAAGCTGTAGTGGCAATACTCATATCAGACAAAATAGACTTTAAAATAAAGACTATTACAAGAGACAAAGAAGGACACTACATAATGATCAAGGGATCAACCCAAGAAGAAGATATAACAATTGTAAATATTTATGCACCCAACATAGGAGCACCTCAATACATAAGGCAAATGCTAACAGCCGTAAAAGGGGAAATCCACAGTAACACAACAGTAATAGGGGACTTTAACATCCCACTTTCACCAATGGACAGATCATCCAAAATGAAAATAAATAAGGGAGCACAAGCTTTAAATGACACATTAAACAAGATGGACTTAATTGATATTTATAGGACATCCTATCCAAAAACAACAGCATACACTTTCTTCTCAAGTGCTCTTGGAACATTCTCCAGGATAGATCATACCTTGGATCACAAATCAAGCCTTGGCAAATTTAAGAAAATTGAAATCATATCAAGTATCTTTCCCGAACACAGCGCTATGAGACTAGATATCAATAACAAGAAAAAATATGTGAAAAATACAAACACATGGAGGCTAAACAATACACTACTAAATACCAGAGATCATTGAAGAAATCAAAGAGGAAATCAAAAAATACCTAGAAACAAATGACAATGAAAACACGACGACCCAAAACCTATGGGATGCAGCAAAAGCAGTGTTAAGACGGAAGTTTATAGCAATACAATCCTACCTCAAGAAACAAGAAACATCTCAAATAAACAACCTAAACTTACACCTAAATCAATTAGAGAAAGAAGAACAAAAAAACCCCAAAGTTAGCAGAAGGGAAGAAATCATAAAAATCAGATCAGAAATAAACAAAAAATAAATGAAGGAGATTTATTTTTAAAGATCAGTAAAAAGAAAAGCTGGTTCTTTGAGAAGATATATAAAATTGACCAACCAAAAGCCAGACTCATCAAGAAAAAAAGGGAGAAGACTCAAATCAGTAGAATTAGAAATGAAAAAGCAGTAACAACTGATATGGCAGAAATACAAAGGATCATGAGAGATTACTACAAGCAACTGTATGCCAATAAAATGGACAACCTGGAAGAAATGGACACATTCTTAGAAAAGCACAAACTTCGAGACTGAACCAGGAATAAATAGAAAATATAAACAGACCAATCACAAGCACTGAAATTGAAACTGTGAATAAAACCTTCCAACAAACAAAAGCCCAGGACGAGATAGCTTCACAGGCAAATTCTACCAAACATTTAGAGAAGAGCTAACACCTATCCTTCTCAACTCTTCCAAAATATAGCAGAGGGAAGAACACTCCCAAACTCATTCTACGAGGCCACCATCACCCTGAAACCAAAACCAGACAAAGATGTCACAAAAAAAGAAAACTACAGGCCAATATCACTGATGAACATAGATGCAAAAATCCTCAACAAAATACTAGCAAACAGAATCCAACAGCACATTAAATGATCATACACCATGATCAAGTGGGGTTTATCCCAGGAATGCAAGGATTCTTCAATATACACAAATCAATCAATGTGATACACCCTATTAGCAAATTGAAGGAGAAAAACCATGTGATCATCTCAATAGATGCAGAAAAAGCTTCTGACAAAATTCAACACCTTTTATGATAAAAACTCTCCAGAAAGTAGGCATAGAGGGAAGCTACCTCAACATAATAAAGGCCATATATGACAAGCCCACAGCCAACATCATTCTCAATGGTGAAAAACTGCAACCATTTCCTCTAAGGTCAGTAACAAGGCAAGGTTGCCCACTCTCACCACTATTATTCAACATAGTTTTGGAAGTTTTAGCCACAGCAATCAGAGAAGAAAAAGAAATAAAAGGAATCCAAATTGGAAAAGAAGTAAAACTGTCCCTGTTTGCAGATGACATGATACTATACATAGAGAATCCTAAAGATGCTACCAGGAAATTACTAGAGCTAATCAATGAATTTGGTAAAGTAGCAGGATACAAAATGAATGCACAGAAGTCTCTTGCATTCCTATACACTAATGATGAAAAATCTGAAAGAGAAACTAAGGAATCACTCCCATTTACCATTGCAACAAAAAGAATAAAATACCTAGGAAGACACCTACCTAGGGAGACAAAAGACCTGTATGCAGAAAACTATAAGATACTGATGAAAGAAATTAAAGATGATACAAATAGATGGAGAGATATACCATGTTCTTGGATTGGAAGAATCAACATTGTGAAAATGACTATACTACCCAAAGCATTCTACAGATTCAATACAATTCCTTTCAAACTACAATGGCATTTTTCACAGAACTAGAACAAAAAATCACTCAATTTGTATGGATACACAAAAGACCCGGAACAGCCAAAGGAATCTTGAGAATGAAAACAGAGTTGGAAGAATCAGGCTCCCTGACTTCAGACTATACTACAAAGCTGTAGTAATCAAGACAGTATGTTACTGGCACAGAAACAGAAATATAGATCAATGGAACAGGATAGAATGCCCAGAGATAAACCCACACAGATATGGTCACCTTATCCTTGAAAAAGGAGGCAAGAATGTACAACGGAGAAAAGATATCCCCTTCAATAAGTGGTCCTGGGAAAACTGGACAGCTACATGTAAAAGAGTGAAATTAGAACCCTTCCTAACACCATACACAAAAATAAACTCAAAATGGATTAAAGACCTAAATGTAAGGCCAGACACTATAAAACATACACAGAACATTCCATGACATAAATCAGAGCAAGATCCTTTTTGACCCACCTCCTAGAGAAACAGAAATAAAAACAAAAATAAACAAATGGGGCCTAATGAAACTTAAAAGCTTTTGCACAGCAAGGGAAACCATAAACAAGATGAAACGACAACCCTCAGAATGGGAGAAAATATTTGCAAACGAAGCAATAGACAAGGGATTAATCTCCAAAATATACAAGCAGCACATGCAGCTCAATATCAAAAAAAAACAAACAACCCAATCCAAAAATGGGCAGAAGACCTAAACAGACATTTCTCCAAAGAAGGTATACAGATTGGCAACAAACACACGAAAGGATGCTCAAAATCCCTAATCATTAGAGAAATGCAAATCAAAACTACAATGAGTTATCACCTCACACCAGTCAGGTCATCTGACGGGTGTGGCCATCATCAAAAAATCTGCAAACAATAAATGATGGAAAAGGTGTGGAGATAAAGCAACCCTCTTGCACTGTTGGTGGGAATGTAATTTGATACAGGCACTATGGAGAACCAGTATGGAAGTTCCTTTAAAAACTCAAAATAGAATTACCATATGATCCAGCAATCCCACTACTGGGCATATACCCTGAGAAAACCATAATTCAAAAAGAGTCATGTACCACAATGTTCATTGCAGCTCTCTTTACAATAGCCAGGACATGGAAGCAACATAAATTTCCATCAACAGATGAATGGATAAAGAAGATGTGGCACATACATACAATAGAATATTACTCAGCCATATAAAGAAACAAAATTGAGTTATTTGTAGTGAGGTGAATGTATCTAGAGTCTGTCATACAGAGTGAAGTAAGTCAGAAGGAGAAAAACAAATACCATATGCTAACACATATATATGGAATCTAAAAAAAAAAAGAGAAAATGGTTCTGAAGAACCAAGAGGCAGGACAGGAATAAAGACGCAGACGTAGAGAATGGACCTGAGGACACGGGGTGGAGGAAGGGTAACCTGGGACGAAGTGAGAGAGTGGCATGGACTTATATATACTACCAAATGTAAAATAGATAGCTAGTGGGAAGCATCCGCATAGCACAGGGAGATCAGCTTGGTGCTTTGTGACCACCTAGAGGGGTGGGATAGGAAGGGTGGGAGGGAGGAAGACGCAAGAGGGAAGAGATATGGGAACATATGTATATGTATAGCTGATTCACTTTGTTATAAAGGAGAAACTAACACACCATTGTAAAGCAATTATACTCCAATAAAGATGTTAAAAAATAAATAAAATCTCTTTCACGATGTATAATTGTATATTTTAAATAGCTTTTGTTTTTATTTTTTAAAGTGAATTTGACTAAGGCAGTCGTTCACATGGACACCATTCAGTAACGTGTTCACTTATGATAATGAGAAAAATTAATTTTTCTACATCACCTCAGACTTCGTATAAGAAACCATATATTCCATCTTTATTATTCACAATGGCCCTATACAAGTATGACATTCCTTTCCTTAAAGTACAACATAATAGGTGTTGCATTAATATTGAACCAATTTTCCAGTCAAATGAGTATCCTTAGAAGAGAGCTAATAGAAGTCTCAGTAATAATAACACAGACAATTCATAGTATAGAAGGGCCTATTAGTCTGTAACATTGTGGTTTTGATATATTTAACTACTAACCTTCAAATTAATTTGTGGTTCCTCTTATATTACCGTATTCTAAATCAGGCTAGATTCATTGATACTAAAAATATTATGATTTAATACAAAACAATGTAATAGTCAGCATTGTATTTTCAGTTGCATTCATATAGAGTGAGATTAAAACTTTGTGACCACCTAGAGGGGTGGGATAGGGAGAGTGGGAAGGAGACGCAAGAGGGAGGGTATATGGGGATATATGTATACATATAGCTGATTCACTTTGTTATACAGCAGAAACTAACACAACATTTTAAAGCAATTATACTCCAATAAAGATGTTAAAAAAAGAAGAGGTACAAACTACTATGTATAAAATAGATAAGCAACAAGGATATATTTTATAGCACAGGGAATTATAGCCATTATTGTGTAATAACTTATAATGGAGTATAACCTGTAGAAATACTGAATCACTAAACTGTATACCTGAAACTAATATAATAAATGAAATATGCTTCAATGGAAAAATTTAATAAAAAATAAATAACTGCATAGGAAATAAAAACAGAGTTAATAAGACAGGCCAAGTCCTGCTTTCAGAATTTCATAGAAGAGAGAAATTAAATAGATGGTTATAATTTACACGGTTAATTAATGAACTATAATTTCCATAATTGGACTTCCCTGGCAGTCCAGTGGTTAAGACTCTGAGCTTCCCAAGCAGGGGGCCCAGGTTCGATCCTCGGTCAGGGAACTAAGATCCCACATGCCATATGGCATGGCCAAAAAACAAAAACAAACAAAATATATATATATATGTATATATATATGTATACACACACATATATATAATATTTCATAGTTCTTACACATGAAGATAGTTAATGGCAACATTTTTTAATTAAAAAAAATTTTTTATCACAGTATAGCTGCTTTACGATGTTGTGTTAGTTTCTGCTGTACAGCAAAGTGAATCAGCCGCATGTATACATATATCCCTTCTTCCTTGGATTTAAAGGTAATGTTTTAGTATATGTTTATTCAAGCTATTTATGAAAGCAATATATTCATAAAATTTTTTAAAAAAATAACTAATACCATGATAGTATTTTCTAATCTGCCTTTATAACATTATAAATTTTGTGACTATTTCTTCAGGTCTTTCAACATTATTCTACAACAACATTTTATATAGCTGCTCATATTTTGTTTTAACAATGTTCCAAACTTTCAAACTGTGATATACATTATTTACTTAGAAATAATTACTGGGATTGGAGTTTTTCTATCAGAGTCTGCAAAAATTTACAGCTGTTGTTGAGTATGACTCTATCGCTTGCTCACTCAGCTTGTCTACTGACAGCGTGCACTTTTACTAGCAGTGTGTGAGAAGATCAACATCAGCATTTTTTTTGGCATTTAAAAAGAAATTAACCTTGTCTGTGTGTTTTTGTTTGTGTGTTATCATTTCTTGTGCATTGATCTCTAATGAGATCGGCTTCAAAGCATAATGAATGAAATTTGTAATCAGTGTTCAGGCAGAGAAGCATTTGCCAAGGCAATTGTCAGGACTGTTGGATGGTTGCAGCGCTTAAACCATAAGGCAAGGGAATGACTAATAGGCCTTATTCTTTATATTTACGTTAATTGATTCTTCAGTTTGGCCATCATCTTGTCGCCACACGGAGAGAGGGCATTTAAGAGTTTACCTGGGCTAGAATGTCGGCAACACAAGGAGAGAGCTGGGACAGACGGTGCCAGTGTCACTAATGTGATTGCAAAGGAGAAGTAGACCAGGTGCCCATGAGAAGGAGTGCAAAGAGCAGCTAGTCAGTCAAGAAGAACTTTTCCCTGGCAGGAAATCAAAGTGTGAAGCTAGAGGCAACATGCCCACGTGAAACAAAGTGTCCCACAAGGGGACAATAGAAGGGTTGTATTTCCTCTCTGATGGTATCGTTGTCGCACTTGGCTTAAAAAGAGCTATGAGATTGCTACTTCATAGGAATATTATGGTCTAGGCTCTAAAGAGATTCTATTTTTCTTTCTAAAATGTGCCACATTTTTTCATGTAAAAGAGAAAACAACTGGTATCAAACAGGGACCAGGCTTGTGAGGTTTCTCTGATGTGGAAAGGAATGTGGATCAGGTGAGAAACAATGCGGGAATGCCAATCAGTGGGCTTGTCTTATAGTCACATTCTACTGCCACCTAATTCCATGACGTTGGCCAAGTCCCTTTTAACTTCTCATGGCTTCAGTCTCCTCATTTTTAAAGCAAGGGATTTGAGCAAAATGGCTTTAAGTTTTCTTCTGGCTTTAACTGTTCTTTGACACTTTGTCCCCTAAACTAAAGCTTGTGTAGGCTCAGATGGAGGCTCATCTTATTTCCCCTGCTCAAATATGGGGAATGATATGTGCTTTCAACAGTTTATAGACTGTCATCTCTCCTATGAGATTCTCTTTGGAGTTACACTAGAAAGAGAGGGTTTTGGGATTTGTAGCTTAATTTAGTACCTACAAATTTAGTACCCACAATTTCTTCTTTATATTTCTGTCGTGGTCTTTGTAGTTACCATCCAGGCCTAGACTCATATTAATAATAGTAGTAGTAGTAATAACAACAACAATAATAATAATAAAATGATAATAATGGAGGAATTCTTCCCATTCCTCCTTGCTTTTTTTCTCCACCCTGCAATTAATTTTCTTAACTTCCTATTTCACCTCATAAAATAATGAACACTTTCCAATTTATTGAAACAGTTATTCTGTAGAAGACCAGCATGCTCCAATGACTCTCAGTATTGTTATATCTTCATCAACCCCAGAAAGAAGAATATGCTGGTGTGTGTTTGTGTGCATGCATGAGCATCCACGCAGAGTTGAGAAACATAAGTTAGGCAGAGGAATGATTAGGTGGATGGGCTTCAAAGAGAACATTTGTAGATTCTATCTGGAACACATTTTATTAAAATTGCAAGAAACTTTATAAAATCAGATGTATGGTTCATTAAGGGAACATTACCTTACAATTATGATTAATTAGATTAAACTTATGAAAGTGTTATTTGTTCAAATCAAAAGGGTGGGGGAAGATGATGGATGATGAAAGAGTGTGATAAATGAAGAAAGCAGCTGAACTAAATTGAATGTGTATTCATCCGTTTTCACTTCATAACTAATGATAAATTGAGCATGTCACATTTAACAATACATGTCTGGGCTTAAGCACACGGTTTCAGCTCCTGTTCGCTAATACTTTGTGATAGGTAGTTGAGACCAAAGAATTGAAATTTTAGCTCTTGGACTTTTGTCTGCTTATATTTTTCCTTGGAAAACACATGGATACTTACTAACTGAATTAAAATAATTAACAGAATTTATGTTTTACATAATAAAAAATTGTACTTCCTTAGGTCATATAGTCATGGTATTTAAAATTAGGAGATTTATCTTACTTTCCCCCAAAATGGATGTTTCCCCCATTTGCAGGCCTAATCAGGTGGCAGAGGTGGAAAACACCCAGAATTGTAGAAATATCTTTCCCCTCTTTCCCTCCCTCCAGTGTAGCCATGTTTACCTTGGCAAGTGATTGGAAGAAACACCCTGAGAAGCTCATTAGACAGTCTGGGAAATTTGAAAGTGAGGGGTAAACATTAAACAGTTTACATCAGTTTCCTGAAATCTCAAGTTTTCTGATATTTAAAAATCACATTGTAGTCTCTCAAGGACCATCTGAGATTTATGAAGCTGGTGTTGGGTTCAGGGAGAAAGTGGGCAGAAAATTATTTCCAGTCAGACTGAAAGTAGACAAGTTTGCCACATAGAGTTGGGAATGGTTTATAGAAAGAATCCACTTTTCCTAGAAATGTTTAGGAGGGTTATGATATAGGGTCTGACACACAGGGAGTATTTTCCTGCTCTTTAATTCTTACTGAAATTGGGTTAAGATGTTTTGATTTCTGAAGACTTTTTTTTTAGTTTTCTAAAAGGATTTTGGCAAGATTCATTTTGAGTTGTGGTGAAGGTTTCTAGTCAGTTTTGATTTTTATCTATATCTCATCCATAAGTCCCACCTCAAAATCTATTTAAGCATTCCTAGCTTAATATTTTCAGGAATGATGAGACATTTAAGGGAATGAGTCTCCTTTAGACACTTTTCAGAATATCTCATGCTTGGGTATACACATAGATGAGACTTTTGGACAGGAATTATCCTATTCCTCAGAGCAGGGGAGGTGTTCTAAAAGACAGAAGTTGAGACAAACTGTGGCTATTTAGGCATTTTGAAAATGTTGGATGGTAGTGTTGTCAGAAGTAGTTTTGTGGTGTTAGTTACATGGCTAGAAAAAAGATGTAGGGCTGTGGTTCTTAACTGGGTGGTGGTGGTGACTAGTCTGCCTTCAGGGGACATTCAGTAATGACCGGAGACATTTGTGGTTGGGAAGGGGTGCTGCTAGCATCTAGTGGGTACAAGACCAGGGATGCTGCTAAACATCAGACACTGCACATCACTACCCCTTGCAACAAAGAATTATCTGAATTATCCCGTGCAAAATGTCATTAGAGATGAGGTTGAACAACTCTGGTCTAGGATGAGGCATGAATTTAAGAATGGCAAATCAGTGAACTTGGTGAACAAGTGAAAATGAAATTTAAGGTGAATTACAAGGCTGCCATATAAAAATAAGTCTAAATTATATTCTTAAAGGGGCACGACAAACACATCAGCCAATATTCTGCTAAATGAACACTAAACTCAACAACTTGACTATAACACTAATAACTTTAAGTAGAATATACTGTAATTTGGGTTAGTCTTGGATCCCAACCAAAGCAGTTTAATTCTGAAGTACCAAAATAATTTTGCTCAGTTAAAATCATTTTCATAATGTATTCCCTCAAGAGTTGATTCGTTAAATTACAGTGAGGTTTTTAGGAGGTGTTATGATTGCTACTTTTCCATAGAGGGGAATTGGAGGGGTAGGCTTTGGTCTTATGGTTAAATTAGACACAGAATGTGAACCAGAATCAGCTTCCCCAAGTGTGTTGCTTGATTCTCCCAATTAAACCACCTCTCTTTTCCAGGCTAGGACACTGCTCCCTCTCCTGTGAGGAGATGGTCTCTATTAATGGCAAATAGTCTTGGAAAAGAATATCTTGAAGGTGAAGGAAGGTGGTAGAGCCTTGAGTCATATTAAACTATTCAAAAGAGGAGCTTAGGGGAAGAAACTGTCACACTTGTCTGAGTTCTGATGTGAAAATACATTTCGGGGCCAAGACAATTCATGTGTCAGGCTTCCTGTTGAAAGAGTATTTACTCAGCTGTGAGAAGAGAGCTTCAGTGAACATCCAAGATAATGAAAGTTTGATAATACTCAGTATTCTGGAAATAACCCTGAATCGAGTAGGCTCTTAGTGTCAGGATGCAAGATGATAAAGAACCTTGAGAAAACTTCCTGGGGAGCAGGAAGCAACAAAATCCACATCAACAGAGTTTTCTGACTGGGAAGTAAGGGTCCTGCCTTTGTCAGGAGGGAGAAAGAATATGCTCAGTTCACATTTTTTTTTTTGTTTCAACCCTTTAAAAAAATTGTGGTTTTATATATATATATATATATATATATATATATATATATATATATATATATATATATATATATAATATGAAGCTTACCATTTTAAGTGGACAATTTCATAGCATTAAGTACATTCACAACATGTGTAACCATCACCACTGTCTGTTTCCAAAATTTTTCGGCACCTGAAACAGAGAGTCTGTAACCATTAAGCAGTAACTCTCCATTCCCTCTCCTCTCAGTCCCTGGTAACCTCTATTCTACTTTCTGTTGCTATGAATTTGCCAGTTCTAGATACCTTCTATAAGTGGACTTATACAATATTTGTTCTTTTTTGTCTGGCTACAGTTCACTTTTGCATTCTCAGTGCCCAGTTAATGCCAGGCCCAAAAAGGTACTGGATAAATATAAACAGAATAAATGAAAATCTTAGTTGGAGGATGGGAGTAGCAAGCACCTTTGGGATTTCACACATTGATTTTTTTTTTTTTTTTTTTGCTTAGTAATAATAATGACATGGCCTTGTATTTGAATAGTGCTGGATGTCTCTTCAAAGAGCTTTAACATTTTATCTCATTTGATGCTTGATTATTTTGGGAAAAAACTGCCATTCTTTTAAGATTAGATGTAAGTAAAATGTGTATCTACCATCACGTTAATATTTTGTTTTTTTTGTTAGCTTAATTGTACTAGAAACATTTTAATATGCTACTCTTGGGAATAACTCCATGTGATAGGCTGCTCTAGGGGTGTGAATGAAATCTTGCTTCATAATCATTTATCAGTAAGGTTCAGGCCCACCTCTCCTGGGAAGGAAATTGAAGCTCTAAGATATTAAGTGCATCCTTTCAACATGCCACAGGAAATTAGCAGCAGAGGCAGAATTAGAATTCACAGCCTTCAGGTCCCCAAGGCTCCACTGCACCAAGCTGCCCACCAAATACAACTTTCCTTTCCCAGTGATCTCTAATGGTGCCTACAAAGCATGAAGCAAAAGTAACCATTCTTCCATGAATTCTCCCACCGGCACAAACAGTGCAAATTGTTTTCTTTTGGGGTCAAAGCTTTGCCACCTGCCATTTCGGACTCTGTGGAAGGCTGAAATACATCATTTGAGAGGTTATACGCTTTATCTCACCCGTTACTGACCAGTCCTGACTTCTCCCTGGGAGATCAGCTCCCTCTCTTGCCTGACCTCACCTGCAGGGTCCTGGTTCTCCCATTAAGCACCAGGTGCCTTCAGGAGATCGGAGGGACATTTTGCTCCATTTATAGATGCAGTTGAAAGGAAAGGTTAAGCAATTAAACAAATGCCCTCTTCATTGCCAACTTTATTTGTCCCTTTTCTATGATTCCATTTTTTTTTTCTTTTTGTGCTGCCTGTGGTTTGACAGAGCCTGATTGCACTTCCCCTCTGATATTGTCTCATAAAACTCTCTGTCAGTAATATAATTGCTGGACCAGCTTTCCAGGTTATGTGTTTTTTTCCCTCTCAAAGCACACTGGTAGAGAAAGCATTTAAGCTTGACACTGTGACTTTCCTGAGCTAAGTTCCGTCCTTTTATCACAGAAAGGCTTTCAAGTATGCACTACAGTGCACTTACTTTTTTCTCAATATAACTTCCTACCCACCTTCCTCATCTGCGTGCCAAAGGAAGAAAATAGACTTGTCTGCTTGGAATAATCAAATGAGACTGTGATAGGAAAAATAGGTCAGGGAATAGTAAGTAGCTAATTTACTGGGGACAATACATTCATTCTAACTCAGAGTTTTTTAATCGACAGGCTTGAGAAAAACAAGTTTTAACAGCCATGGTTATATTTCAGTGACAAGATTTGGGCCTTAGTAGGGACACTGATTTGGAGTTGGAGCGGAGAAGCAGGGGAAAGGATGGAGGTGTGAATGAAGCGGTGTTAGCCAGGGCAGGGTGATGCTTCTTTGAACATACAAAGGTAAATCTTCAGTATATCTTATTAGAATTTAGGTGATAGTTTAGGGATATCATGTTGATGGCCTGGCCCCTCTTGTCTTCCTTTGGGTCCTAAGAGGCACTTCTGCTGTATCTCCTGGGACTCACACAAGAGGATCCTGCGTCAACTACACTCCTCACAAAACCCTAAGAATTCTAATTTAGAATTGTGTCTTTAGTCCAGCCTCTTTTTATCTTCAATGCTACTATTTTAACAGGACTATCACTGGGTCTCCTTGAACATCAGTGGTTCCCAAATCAGGCTCATCTTCAGAATTAGCTGGAGAGTAACACACACATACACACACACACACACACACACACCATACACACACACACACATTACACCACACACGTATACACAAACATATATAGATGCCCCAGGTCCACCCTTGTTGATTTTGACTCATTTGGGTGGGGCTTAAGAATGCATATTTAAAAATATTCCTCCAGATCTTTCTAATGGTTAACCATATTTGGAAATGTCTTTCTTAGACCATTTCAACCATTTGCCACTAAAACAGTATTCAACAAATTGTGTGGTAATTAGTCTTTTCTAGATTGCAGGCTACTTGATGTCAAGGATTATTTTATATAGCCTGTTGTTTCCAAAACTAGCATAGTGTCTAGAAATTAATAGTTGAGAATTGGGTATGGAATGAGTGAATGAAATAGCACTTCTTTTACAGTGTGATAGTTTAGAGCCTGGACTCTGGTCCCAGATTAACTGGGTTTGGTTCTTGACTCTGCCACTTATTAGCTGGGTGAATTTTGCCAAATCATTTCTCTTTCTGTGCCTCAATATCCTAACCTAGCACAGTGTTAGCTATTATTATTACTGTCATTATTATTATTTTTAAATGCTGGAGGAGGATTAACGGGATATTCTCAGAGGGTTTTGGTGGAAACAATAGGATACAAGGTCTCCTTTGTGACCTTGGGCAAATCACATGACTGCTATATAAAATGGTGATTTAAAACCCTGTTTGCAACACAGGTATGTAGTATGAATCAGAAATAGCAATATTTACCACTTATTGAGTATTTATTATGTGCAAAGGACTTTTCTAAGCACTTATACCTATTACCTCATATAATTCATATTACACCCATCTGAGGCAGATATCCTTATATCTCCCTTTTACTGACCAGGAAATTGAATCACGTGCCCACAGTCACAAATCTAGCATGCCACAGGGCCGGGACTTGGACCCAGGCCTGTCTAGCTCCAAAATTGCACATAGAACTATTGTGCTTATGCACAATAACCACACACATCCCAAATAAGATAAGTGCGCATGAGAGTGTACTGATCACATGGTGTGAAATAACTGGTCATATTACTTTTGCTTAATGCTTGACTTGAATGTCATACTTGGAGACAGGGAGAGCTTTCATTTAGACGTACTTTTGGGAGAGGAAGGAGAAGATGAGAGTATTGCAGGGAAGCATCCGAGGGTGGGGTCCACAGTGGGACAGCAGAAGTGGTAGGGAAATGGAAATATGTGGGAAGGAGCTATATCATGTGTACCACATTTTTGGGGGGATGGCTAGCACTGATGTTTGCTTAGAAACTAGCTAGGAAGCAGAAGCTTTCATTCAAGATAAATTATCTTTGGGGCATAAGGCAGAGGAGCACTTCTTGGCTCTGTCTTCCTATTGATCTGTCCTGGATAGTCTGAAATAAAGAGTAAGTGGAAGAGGCAAGAGCTGGTCTCAGTGACTTAGAACATGGGCATCTCAATGATGAGACATTGCCTCTCTGGGCTTGGGAAAGAAGCCTTCTCTGTGGGAGAGTAAACTTCCTCCCATTCAATTTCTAGACAGATGCTGACAGAGCGGACTTGGGGGGACAAATGATATCTATGCTTTAAATTCTAGGGACTGTGTAGGAGCCACTTGTGGCCAGCACTCAGGCTGGGTCTGCATGACACCAAAACCAACCATCAGTTCAGCGCATCCCTTGTGCTGAGCAACTGGCAATTGACTAACTTGCAACCTCTCACAATGTGACTTTGATGCTCTGTAGTAGAACAGAAAAATGGAAGTGAGATGATCTCTCAAAGTATCTAATGGAGGAAAGAAAAAAGTATGGTGTATAGGGAGCATCCCAGACTGGAAGTCTGGAGACGGGGTGTGTGTTCAGGCTCTGGTGGGTTGTGCGACCCTGGGCAGAGGGAACCTCTCTCTCCTTGGATCTCAACCGGGAAGTGAGATGCCTTGTAGGCATCACATTTTATATTTACATTTAAAGATATTCAGGTCAGATGGTTTGTTAGTGTTTTTCTTCAGTGTCAGGATGTATTGAGGTTTTTTCCCCCTGAATTTCTCATTATTTATGCATTGTTACAGAGGTCCTGAAGGTATTTTTTTAAAAAAATTCTTAATTTTGTTTTAGAGCAGTTTTAGGTTCACAGCAAAATGACGAGGAAGGTACAGAGATTTTCCATATACCACCGCCCCACTGCTGACAAACATGTGCAACCTCCCCCATTATTAACATCCCTCACTGAGTGGTACTTTTGTTACAGTTGGTGAACCTACAATTGACACGTCATTATCACCCAGAGTCCATAGTTCACATTAGGGTTCATTCTAGCTGTTGTATATTCCATGAGTCTGGACAAATGTATCCATCATTATGTTATCATACAGAGTGGTTTCACTGGCCTAAAAATCCTCTGCTCCACCTGTTCATTCCTTCCCCCAACCCCCTTCAAACCACTGATCTTTTTACTGTCTCCATAGTTTTGCCTTTTCCAGAATGTCATATAATTGGAATCATACAATAAGTAGCCTTTTCAGACTGGCTTCCTGGAAGTGTTTTTAAAGAATGCCCTATTACGGATGTAAACAGCATCCAAGCTCCCCTTGCTTTACATGGGGGCACAGAAAAGGAGAGACTTTCATTTCAGTTATTCACGGTGTCCACCCCCAGCGGTGTTCTCTGCTGCTGGGAATTCCTCATGTGTTCCTCCAGGCTGCTCTCTCCCACTACTCACCCTTTAAAACCTCCCACCTCTCTCTTCTGAGGCGAATCTTTATGTGTTCTCTGTATCTTACCCCTACCTCTGCTTTAGGGAACCTAGTTTATTGGTTTTCCCCTTTCTCTTCTCAGTTTTTGACGCTTCTTCATCTGTTCCTTCCTATAAGTGTTTCAAAATGTTCTTATTTTTAAAAAATGGGAGTGTAAGTAAAAGAAACTTGCCTTGCAGTTAACTTCTGCCCTCGGTTTTGGCATAGATATCACTACTTTCAGAAAGTGTCCTCTGATCCCACAGACCAAGGTAGTGCTTCTCCGACATGCTTCTTTATTATCTTGCATTTCCCCAGTCATAGAAGGAATCTCACAATAGTGTAATTTTGTGTTGTCTGCCTTCCCCACTAGGCTGTGAGCTCCATGAGCACAGGGATTTTTATCTTTTTAGTTATTCTTTGTTGTATTTTCAGCCCCCAGAAGAAATCCTGACACATAGAAGCACTTATGAATTAACAAATGGATTAAGTGAAGAGGAAGAGATACAGACCTTTTCTCTAATAATGCTCACATGTTTTACCCTGTGGTACTCTCCTGTCCTACTCCCGCCTCCACCCCAAAGGAATTATATTTGCATGTTCAATCTGATTGCTTTGACTGGAAAAATATAATGGTGAGTGCTTTAATTTAAGTGACATCAGGTGGGAGAGGAAGGTACTGCTAACTTTTTTTTTGAGAGGGAAATATCCATTGTAGGTTGCAAACATCTTTTTATAAAAATCAATCATTTAAAAAAGATAAAAATTCAAAGAGATGAGATTTAGATTCAATAACTGTCCACAAGTCTGGTGCCTTATCTAAAACTTTTTGAAGCAGAAATCAGACCAATTTCACAGGGGATTTTGTTAGAATTTTTTCTGGTGTTTTCTACTTCTGGTTCAGTGAGAATCTTGACAGTGATTGTTTACCTGGAGACATCTTATGCTTCTCAGTAGAACTATGTAAAGAAATACTATATGGAAAGTAAGGGATTTTCAGTGTGAAAATCATATAAGAGATTTTATTTATGGTTTTAAACCTCTGGTGGCCCATTATTTTGTACTTGTCCTCTGATAAAGGATATTGATGAGAGAGAAAGTAAATTCTCATGATGGCAATGTTAACAAGGACATAAGTAATGGAGTTAACTTTCATCGAAAATTTGCAGTATGCCAGGCATTCTTCAAAGCTTTCTACATACATCAGCTCATTTAATCATGCAACATTTTGAGGTAGATACTATTATTATACCAATTTTACAGATGAGGAATTGAGGCAGAAGTGAGGTGGGATGACTTCTCACACAGGCACTAAGTGGTATAGTCCAGGTCCAGAGTCTCGCTTAGAACCACTATACCACTACATTCTACCCACTTCAGTACAGACGGGAGATGAAAACAGATTACAAATTTAATATGTAAAGTGCCTCTATCCCACATGTAGATTTTAGTAAAATAGTAAATTTAAGTGATAAAGGCATGTAAGATGTGTACATTAAGATTCTGTTTTTCCAGACTGGATACATTTTGAGTATTTGAGGTATTGCTGTATTTTAGACACCTGAGCATCATCTTTGGGCAGTGTATTTTTTTAACATTTTATTTTCAAATAGTTGTAGATCCACAGGAAGTTGCACAGAAATGTACATGGAGGTCCTGTGCACCCTTCACTAAGCATCCTCCAATGTTAATGTCTTACATAAGACATTATAGTACAATATTAAAACTAGAAAATTGACACTGTACAATTCTGTTGTCACCAGTTACATGTGTTCATTGTGTGTATGTGTGTGGTGTGTAACTCTATGCAGTAACCACCACCATAATTAGCTACTTTACCATCTGTCCCTTTATAGACAAACCCCCATCCCTAGTACCAGGCAGCCCCTAATCTGTTCTTCACTTTATAACTATGTTATTTCACAGATGTCATAAGAATGGAATTATATACTATGTAACGTTTGGCTTTTCCCCTTCAGCCTAAGTCCTTGGAGCTGCATCCAAGTTGTTGTGTCTCTCAGCAGTCTGTTCCTTTTTCCTGTGGAGCAGTATATTCCACAGTATGTATTGAAGGATATTTGGTTGTTTCCAGTTTTTGGCTATTATGAATAAGGCTACTATGAACGATTATGTACAGGATTTTGCGTAAACATAAATTTTCTTTTCTTTGGAATAAATGCCAAAGAATGCAATTGCTGGTTTATACAGTAATTTCACCGTTAGTTTTTTTTGAGAAATTGTCAGCCTGCCTTCTAGAATGACTGAACCATTGTACATTCCCACCAGTGATATATGAGTGATCCAGTTTCTCTGCATCCTTGCCAGCATTTGGTGTTATCACTATTTTAAATTTTAGGCATTCTGATAGAAGTATAGTGATATGTTATTGTGGTTTTAACTTGCATCTTCCTGATTGCAAGCTATGTTAAACATCTTTTCATGTGCTTATTTGTCATCTCATATCCTCTTCAATGAAATGTAGCTTTGTGTCTTTTGCCCATCTTTTTTTTTTTTTTTTTTTTTAAGAAAATGTCTCCTGACTTCTTTTAAATACATTTATTTATTTATTTATTAGCTGTGTTGGGTCTTCGTTTCTGTGCGAGGGCTTTCTCTAGTTGTGGCGAGCGGGGGCCACTCTTCATCCCAGTGCGCGGGCCTCTCACTATCGCGGCCTCTCGTTGCGGAGCACAGCCTCCAGATGCGCAGGCTCAGTAGTTGTGGGTCACGGGTCCAGTTGCTCCGCGGCATGTGGGATCCTCCCAGACCAGGGCTCGAAACCGTGTCCCCTGCATTGACAGGCAGATTCTCAACCACCGCGCCACCAGGGAAGCCCTTTTGCCCATCTTTTAATTGGATTGTTTGAATTTTTTACTGTTCAATTTTGTTAGTTCTTTATTTTAGATTCTAGGTCTTTGATAGATATGTGGTTTGCAAACATTTTCTCCCAGTCTGTAGCTTGGCTCTTCATTCTCCCACATAGGCTTTAACAAAGCAGAAGTTTTACATTTTCATGAGATCAAATTCACCATTTTTTCCCTTTTATGGGATGATTTTGGTGTCAAGTGTAACAACTCTTTGCTTAGTCTTAGGTCCTGAAGGTTTTCTATGATTTTATAGTTTTATGTTTTACATTTTAGTCTATGATCTACTTGAGTTAATCATTGTAGAAGGTGTGGGGTTTAGGTCAAGTTTCCTTATTTTATTTTTTTGCCTATGGATATTCAACTGGTCCAGCACCATTTGTTAAAAAGATTATTTCTCCTCTATTGAATTAATTTTGCTCCTTTGTGAAAAAATAATTGGGCATATTTGTGTGGGTCTATTTCTGGGTTCATAGTTCTGTTCCACTGCTCCATTGTCTATCCCTTTACCAATACTATATAGTCTTGATTATTGTAGCTATATAGTAAGTCTTAATATTGGGAAAAATGATTCCTCCTACTTTATTCTTTTTTTTTTTTTTTTTTTTTTTTTTTTGCGGTACGCAGGCCTCTCTCTGTTGTGGCCTCTCCCGTTGCGGAGCACAGGCTCCGGATGCACAGGCTCAGCGGCCATGGCTCACGGGCCCAGCCGCTCCGCGGCATGTGGGATCCTCCCGGACCAGGGCATAAACCCGTGTCCCCTGCATCGGCAGGCAGACTCTCAACCACTGCGCCACCAGGGAAGCCCTACTTTATTCTTTTTAAAAATTGTTTTGGATGTTCTGGGCCCTTTCTCTTTCCATACAAATTTTAGCATAAGCTTGTTGATGTCCACAAAAATCCTTGCTGAGATTTTTGTAGGAATTGCATTATATCTATAGATTCAATTTAAGGAGAATTGACATCTTTAATATGTTGTGACTTCCAATCCATGAACACAGTTATTTTTCCATGTATTTTTTAGATCTTTGATTTCTTTCATCAGCAGTTTATGATTTTCATCATACAGATACTGCTTTTGTTAGATTTATATCTAAGTATTGTTTTGTTAGATTGATACCTATTTCATTTTCTTTAGAAAATTTGTAAATGGTTTTGAGTTTCAGATTTCAGTTTCCACTTATTTGTTGTCAGTATACAGAAATGCAGTTGATTTCTGTGTGTTGATATTGTGTCCTGTGACCTCACTGAAATCATTTATTAGTTCTAGGAGTTATTCTTGTAGATTCTTTAGGATTTTCTACATAGACAATTATGTCGTTTGCAAATAGAGAGAGTTTTATTTCTTCTTTTCCAATCTGTATGCCTTTTATTTCTTTTTCTTGCCTTATTGCAGTAACTAGAACATCTGGCACAATTTTAAATACAATTATTTTGAATTGAATATTTTGGTGAGAGTGGACATACTTTCCCTGTCCCCAGTCTTAGAAGAAAAGCATTTAGTCTTTCACCATTAGGTATGATGTTAGCTGTTGGCCTTTTGGAGATGCTCTTTGTGATCAATGGTCAGAGTGTAAGAGTTGGTTCCCTGAATCTAGCATGGGTGCAAGACACATGATTCAATCTGTGTGGAATAGAAAAAGTTTCTCTCTATTCGGGCTGTGCCTATTTTTTTTTTTAATCATGATAAGTATTGAATTTTGTTAAATATTTTTTCTCTGTCAATAGATATGATTGTGTGATTTTTCCTCTTTAGCCTATTGATATGTTAGGTTTCACTGATTTATTTTTGGATATTGAATCAGCCTGCATACCTGGAATAAATCCCACCTGTTCACTGTGTATTGTTCTTTTGACATATTGTTGGATTTACTTTACGTTTGGCTCTCCATATCCTCAGGTTCTGCATCTGCAGATAAAACCAACCATGGGTCAAAAATATTTTAAAAAATTTCCAGGAAGTTCCAAAAAGCAAAACTAGATTTTGCCACTTGGTGGCAACTATTTTCATAGCATTTACATTGTATTAGGTATTACAAATAATGATATAAAGTGTACTGGAGGATGTGCATAGATTATATGCAAATACTATGTCATTTTATATAAGGAACTTGAAAATCTGAGGAGTTTATTATCTGCAGGGCATCCTGGAATCAATCCCCTGTAAATGCTGAGGGACAACTGTACTAATAGCTTATTAGGGTTTTGGTGTCCAAGTTCATGAGAGATATTGGCCTGTAGTTTTCTTTTTAAGTCGTATTGTTGTCTTGTTTTGGTATCAGGGTAATAAATGGCTTCATAAAATAAGTTGGGAAGTGTTCTCTCTTCAATTTTCTGAAAGAGACTGTGTTAAATCGGTGTTATTTCTTTAAATGTTTGATAAAATTCTAAGAGAAACCATTGTAACCTGGAGATTTCTTTTTCAGGAGTTTAAAGATTTTGAATCCAAGTTCTTTTTAGTGATTATAGGACTATTCTTGTTCCCTATTTCATGTTGGGTCTTTTTGGTAGTTTGTGGTTTTTGAAGAAGTGGTCCATTTCTTTCAAATTGTCAAATTTATGAGAATAAAGTTGTTCATAGTACTTTTTTCTTTCATAAATTTATTTACTTTTGGCTGCGTTGGGTCTTCGTTGCTGCGCGCGGGCTTTCTGTAGTTGCGGCAAGCGGGGGCTACTCTTCGTTGTGATGTGGGCTTCTCATTGCGGTGGCTTCTCTTGTTGTGGAGCACGGGCTCTAGGCGTGCGGGCTTCAGTAGTTCCAGTGTGTGAGCTCAGTAGTTGTGGCTCGTGGGCTGTCGAGCACAGGCTCAGTAGTTGTGGCTCATGGGCTTAGTTGCTCCATGGCATGTGGGATCTTCCCGGACCAGGGCTCGAACCCGTGTCTCCTACATTGGCAGGCAGATTCTTAACCACTGCGCCACCAGGGAAGTCCCCATAGTACTTTTAATGACTTTAAAAATACTTTCAATAGTATGCTTTTTAAGGGCTGCAAGATTGGCTGTGATATTCCCTGTTTCATTTCTATGTTTTTTCTCTCTTCTCATTGAAAAGTCTTGACCCCTGAGCAGCATCTTTGGGCAGTTGGGGCAGTTCCCGCCCCCGCCCCCACCCCGCCACATAGACCTTAATTCAAAGTGGACACTTGATTTTTTAAAATTGGTAGAAGGCAGCTCCTGGGATTAAAATAAGAGAAAAAGAAAGAAAAAAAAATAAAAAAAAATAAAATAAGAGAAAAAGGTTGGGAGTCTTAATTACTGACTCCTCTATCCCACATCCACCTTCCCTTACCGAGTGCAGTTTGAAAACCATTGCCACAGGACATGCATTACATACTGTTTGTACTATAAGATTCAGACCAATAGAATACTCAGTATCACTGAAACTATGCTGAACAAGATTAAATTCCCTTTCATGAAACACTGACAGACTTCGGGATAGTGTTATATCCCAGGATGATTACAGTGAACAACTATTACTGTGTTTTATAAAGAGGAGAAAGTATGGAAGATTTGACAAACTCTACTGCCTCTACTCTATAGTTACTATATTACCTAGTTACCATCTGCAGCAGTCTTGCCCTTTGCCACTATAATTGGCTTGTGGCCCCAGTTAATGCCATTGCCTGTGAAAGTTCAAAGCTCTTTTCTGATATCTGCTAATTTCTAGTTTTTGTACTCTTTGTGGTCTGGACCTTGCATCAAAAAGTTATGCTTTACCCTACCTAAATTTTCTTGTTAAGGAAAAGCTGTTCAAAATTCGGAAACAAGGCAAAGAGTGGGCAGCATGTCCTTTTAAAGTCCCAGTGGAGTATTTTTTACAGGACTTCTCAGTAATTTATTTAATCATCTAGGGCAGAGGTTGGCAAACTTTTCCTTAAAGGGTCAGGCCGTAAATATTTTAAGCTTGCAGTCCATATAATCTCTGTTACAACTACTAAACTCTGCTGTTGTAGCTTGAAAGCAGCCATAGAAAATATTTAAACAAATGAACATGGCTGTGTCCCAAAAGATTTTTATAGGCATACCTTGTTTTATTGTGCTTCATTTTATTACGCTTTGGAGATATTGCGTTTTTACAAATTGAAGGTTTGTGGCAATCCTTCATTGAGCAAGTCTATCAGCACCATTTTTCCAACAACATTTGCGCACTATTCTCACGATATTTCAGATTCTCACAATATTTCAAGCTTTTCATTATTATTATATTTGTTATGGTGGTCTGTCATCAGTGATCTTTTTTTCTTTTTTTTTTAAGACTTGTTGGGCTTCTCTGGTGGTACAGTGGTTAAGAATCCGCCTGCCAATGCAGGGGACACGGGTTCGAGACCTGGTCCGGGAAGATCCCACATGCCACGGAGGAACTAAGCCCGTGCGCCACAACTACTGAGACTGTGCTCTAGAGCCACGTGCTCCACAACAAGAGAAGCCACTGCAATGAGAAGCCTGTGCACCGCAACAAAGAGTAGCCCCACTCGCTGCAACTAGAGAAAGCCCAAGTGCAGCAACGAAGACCCAATGCAGCCAAAAATGAAATAAATAAATTTATTTAAAAAGATTTATTATTTATTTATTTATTTTTGGCTGCATTGGGTCTCAGTTGTGGCACGTAGGATCTTTGTCGAGGCACGCAGGATCTTTCGTTGCTGTGCGCGGGCTCTTCATTGTGGTGTGCGGGGTTCTCTCTAGTTGTGGAGTGCGGGTTTTCTCTTCTCTAGTTGTGGCATGGGCTCCAGAGGGCGTGGGCTCTGTAGTTTGCAGCATGCAGGCTCTAGTTGAGGCGCGCGAGCTCAGTAGCTCTGGTGCGTGAACTTAGTTGTCTTGTGGCATGTGGGATCTTACTTCCCTGACCAGGGATGGAACCCGCTTCCTTGCATTGGAAGGCGGATTCTTTACCACTGGACCACCAGGGAAGTTCTCCGTCATCAGTGATCTTTGATGTTACTATTGCAAAAAGATTACGACTTGCTGAAGGCTCAGATGATGACTAGCATTTTTTAGCAATAAAGTATTTTTAAATTAATATATGTACATTGCTTTTCAGGCATAATGCTATTGCACACTTAACAGACCACAGTATAGTGTTAACATAAGTTTTGTGTGCACTGGGAAACCAAAAACATTCATGAGACTTGTTTTATTGCCATATTCACTTTATTGAAGTGTTCTGGAACCAAATCCACAACATCTCAGAGGTTTGCCTGTATTTATAAAACCAGATGGCTAGCCTGCAAGCCATAGTTTTGTCAACTCTCCAAAAGGGAAATATCTTTTTTGAGCTTTTATTTGCTATGATTCAGAGACCAGACTGAAATTAATGTTAGCCTCTGAATTTTTTTTCTAGTAGAAATGCAAATGATTTATATCCTTAGGTTATGCTTTTATTGTCCTGTAGGATACAACTAGTTTTGTATCTAACCTAAAATGTTATTCTAGCATTCTCTTTCACATAGTATATGACACCCAAGTCCCCCAGTGCTCCTGGAACCAGCTCTCCATCTTGCTGGTCCCCTCATCAATGAGTTGAATAAGTCATTGACTTGTGTTTTACGAGAATTAAAAAAAGTTTTTGAAAAGAATACTTTCACATCCCGTATACAAGTTTCACCCTTAAAGTGATTTTCTCTTCCCCTATAAGGTGACAGGCAACAGAGGTCTAATAAGTTTTATCAGCATTTGCTATATATTTGAGGAGATGTTTCAAGATGGGAAGTTATTGCAGAGCATGTGGTCTCTTATCTGTTCTTTTCTCCCTCTCTCCCTCTCTCTCCCATTTTTCTTTCTCATTTCCTCCATCTTGGAATACTGACCTCTTCTTTCCTCTTTCTGATATAAATTCTCTCTTTTCTACAGAGTAGCTCAGTTGAATGAAGGCCTTTAAACTAACATGATCTTTACTAATTATAGAGCTGTGAGGTTATAATATTTTTCTCCTGCTACATAAAGAAATTGCTTTTTGAAATAAACTCTTTATGTTTTTAATTTGTCTCTTTCATAATAGAAGTGTTTCAATGAACAGGTATTTGGGAGCAGAACACAGCTTTAGCTGCTAATATAATTATTCTAGCAGCAGTTAAAACAGTTTTTTTTTTCAGCTTAAAAGTTATTGTTTTCTAAAATTTTCTTCACTATTTTTTTGTTGTTCTTATACCAGTTATATAATGACCCACTCAATCTCTTTTCCTTGTCGGTGGTCTCATCTGTAAGATTTACATTCATAATGTTAATTTAGTGAGAAGAAGGAGTATTCACCATTTCTGGAATTCTACTCACTATGCACATGCGTGAGTATTCAGAAGCATGCAGACTCTGCTTTAGTAAGTACATTTCTTTGGATACAATATCAGATCTTTTTTTTTTTTTTTCAGGCTTTCAATGGCAGTTCTTAAAAAAAATTATTCCAGGAACAAGGAATTTCTAAACTGGTATTTTTATGCCTTAAGAAGTTTGAAAGTCCCTAGTTATGACTGCTTGCATGAATACCAACTGTCTAGTGAAAACTCAAATGCAGTAATATTCTATATTAAGGAAAAGGCCTTAATAAGGACAGATTTTTAGTCTATAGATTTATTTAGTTCAACAATTGTTTCTTGGGCACCTATAATGTGCTAGGCATAGCATCAGGGATTGGAGTCAAAGCTGAATGAAGGAAATAATGTTGGTATCTAGAAGATATTTATTACAGGTTTTTGGATATTGATTTGTTTCATGAGACTATTGTATTTTTATCATTTCTAATATTATGATAGCTTTGTTATCTTCAGTTAAGCCTGTGTTTCTCTGATATTCTTTCCAGTGCTTTTGGTGGTAGCGGGGATGTAAAAAATAAAAACAAAAACAAAAGGAAAAAGCAAAAAGAAATTGATCCAGATGTTAACTCTAGTCACCTTGTCTATGAGATAAATAAAATAGACTTCCCAATATTCTGTAAGAAGCTCAGCACTTGGTCATGATTTCAGCAAATTCCTATAAGTTTGTAGATTTCACTCCATTGACTGTTTCCTTTGCTGTGAAGAAGCTTTTTATTTTGATACAATCCCAGTTGTCTATTTTTGCTTTTGTTGCTGTGCTTTTGGGGTCAGGTCCAAAAAATCATTGCCTAAGCCAGACTCAAGAAACATTTTTTCCTATGTTGTCTTCCAATAGTTTTACTGTTTCAGGTCTTATATTCAAGTCTTTAATACATTTCATGTTGATTTTTATATGTGTTGTGAGATAAGAATACAATTTCATTCTTTTGCATTTGGATATCTAGTTTTCTCAGCACCATCTATTGAACATTTATTCCTCTTTGTGTGTTTTTGGTAACCTTGTTGAAGATCAAGAATTTATCTCTGAAAAAAAAAAATTTATCTCTGGGTGTAGATTTTTTTCTGAGCTCTCCATTCTGTTCTGTTGGTCTATGCTATGGTCTGAATGTTTGTGTCCCCCGCTAAATCCATATGTTGAAATCCTAACACACAAAGAAGATGGTATTAGGAGATAACACCTTTGGAAGGTGCTAAACACTAATCCCATGATGGTGGAGCCCTCATCATGGGATTAGTGTTTTATAAAAGAGGCTCCACGGAGATGCCCTAGCCCCTTTTACCATGTGAGGACACAATGAAAAGGTACTGGCTATGAACAAGGAAGAGAGACTTCACCGAAGAATGACCATGCTGGCCATAAAAATGTTTATATTTCTCTTAAAATATTTTGAATTATTTTAGGGGCTTATGGAATGCCTTAATTTCTTTTAAGAAAAACAGAAGAAATATTTTAGTATACAATATTAATATATGAATATGTTCCTCTTTATACCAACACAGTCATAAACTATAACTTATAAAAGGCAAAGTACCTCAGGCCCACCAAAGTCACACTGTGGTCCTGCTTAGAAGCATTCTAATTACAAGGGCCTTTTTACCCTCAAAAGTAATCACCGTCTTAATTTTTATTGTAATCGCTCATTGCATTCCTTTACAGTTTTATCACTCCAGTGTGCATCCCTAAATACTAGTTTTATCTTGTTTTTAAACATTTTGGATTTATATTTCTTTTCTTCTATAGTCATTATTTCATCCCTTTCTTTGCCTTAAGATCTGTTGAAGAACCTGAGTCCTGGGACCTGTATTTTCCATTTTCTGGCTCTTGCTGATTGTATCTCAAGGGGCAGTTTAGTTTTCCTTTGTCCTCTATATTTTCTGCAAATGGTCCTTGAATCCAGAGGCTCGATCATACTCAGGTTTAATCCTTTAGCAATGTTATATATGTGGCGTGGCGTTCCTTCCTCGGGAAGCAGGTTGTCTTCCCTTTCGTAATTTAAGAAGACACTGGTGCTCAATTCTGCTAACTCTTATGTTAATATTTCTCTAGTTAATTTGGTTTTCTGCAGTTCATTATCCATGGATTCCTCAGGAAGGACTCATGAGCATATTGTTCTCTGAGTTCCTGATGTTAATATTTTGTCTGTGCCTTTTTATACTTGGAAAGCAGTTTTTCTGGATATAAAATTCCTAGTTCAAGTGTTTTTTTCTTCAAGTATTGTGGTGGTTAATTTAAGTGTCAATTTAGCTGAGCCATGGTGCCCATGTATATTGTCAAACTTTATTCTGGATGATTTACATCAGTGGACTTTGAGTAAAGCAGATTATTCTCAATAATGCGGGTGGAACTCACCCAATCAGTTGAAGGCTTGAATAGAACAAGACTGACATCCTCCAAGCAAGAGGAAATTCTCCACTACTTGATAGCACTACTACTGTCTCCACTACTTGTCTCTTCCCTTTTCTCCAGACTAATAGCTTTTGGATTTGAATCAAATCGACTCTTCCCTGTTTTCCAACCTGAAGTCCAGAGTTTGGACTTGTCAGCCTCCATAATTGCAAGAGCCATTTCCTTAAAATACACTCTCTTTCTCCCTCTCTCTCTCTCTCCAAATCCTATTGGTTCTGTTTCTCTGGAGAAGTCTGACTAATACAAGTATCTTAAATATGTTACTCCAATTTATTTTAGAATAAAGTTTGTTGTTGAAATGTCTGATGAAAGTCTAGTTATTTTCCCTTATGAGTAATTTTCTCCTTTTCCCAGATGCTCAAAGGAATTTCTTTTCTTGAAAGTCTAGGACTCAGGTCTTGTACATGTTTCATTAGATTTATACATAAGTATTTAATTTTGGGGAGCAATTGTAAATGGTATTGCTTTACATTTTTTTTTTTTGCGGTACGCGGGCCTCTCACTGTTGCGGCCTCTCCCATTGCAGAGCACAGGCTCTGGACGCGCAGGCTCAGTGGCCATGGCTCACGGGCCCAGCCGCTCCGCAGCATGTGGGATCTTCCCGGACCGGGGCACGAACCCGTGTCCCCTGTATTGGCAGGCGGACTCTCAACCACTGCACCACCAGGGAAGCCCAGGTTGTTGAGTTTTGTCAAATGTTTTCTGCATCAGTTGATAAGATCATATGGTTTTCTTTTCCTTAAACTGTTAGTATGGTGAATTAGATTGATTGATTTTCAAATATTGAACCGTTCTTGCAATCCTGTGATAAACTCTGAATGGTTTTGGTGTATGATTCTTTTTTTAAAAAATTAATTAATTAATATTTTGGGGCTGCATTGGGTCTTTGTTGCGGTCCGTGGGCTTTCTCTAGTTGCTGCGAGTGCGGGCTACTCTTTGTTGTGGTGCATGGGCTTCTCACTGCAGTGGCTTCTCTTGTTGCGGAGCACGGGTTCTAGGTGCACTGGCTTCAGTGGTTGTGGTGCACGGGAGTAGTTGCTCTGTGGCATGTGGGATCTTCCCGCACCGGGGCTCGAACCTGTGTGCCCTGCACTGGCAGGGGGATTCTTAACCACTGTGCCACCAGGGAAGTCCTGATTCTTTTTATGTACTGTAGGGTTCAATTTACTTTTTCTTTCTTTCTTTTTTTTTTTTTGAGAAATTTGTGTCTATGTTCATGAGATATCTGGTTCTGTAGTTTTCTTTTTGTATTCTCCTTCTCTGGTTTTGGTATCAAAGGTTTTAATTTACTTTTATTTTATTAGAAAATACAAGATAGCAATCATGTCAGTTACTTATTTAAATATCTACAATAGATTCCCATTGTCTAGGAAACTAAGTCTGCAGTACCTTTGACAATATTCTACCTTACATCAAAATTTAAAATGTATATGCTTTACTTTGTAAACTTTCCTATTCTTATCGCTTGCTGTACCCTTTCTCCTGCTCCCATCTTATCATATTACTGATATCCAGCTTGCAGTTCTCCAAGCATGCCAGGCTGTGATAGTCTTTTAGTTTTTTCACTAGCCATTTTCCTATCACCAGGAATATCCTACTCAAATTCCATATGTATAGTATCTTCTACTTTTTCTGTTCATATCACCTTCTTATAATGAATTTCCTAAAACTCCAAGTGTTGCTGATTACTCCTGCCCTCATGCCTCTAATCCTCTCTACATCAGTACCTATTGTAGCACTTATTTTCCTCCCTCTACTGGTTAGTGAGTACTTTGAGGGCAGAGATTTAACAAAGCATTAACAAAGCCTGGTGCATAAGTGGTATCCACTATTTGCTGGTTAGATAAATGAATAAATATAACTCTCAGTGTCCTCTGAGCTCATTGGGAAAATGCATTATGCTTTTGTATTCCTTGCTTACTAAGGCGCTTTGCAAATATATTTTTTGGTGTGGTGAAAAATTTTAATTTTGATCATTCAGATATTACATTATGGTCTTTATCTTGAACATTTCCAATATATAATTTTTTGATATATAATTATGGATATAAGTTTTGAAGAGTAAATTTAATTTATGATAATTTTAGAATTCTGGTTACTAGACTAAGATCCTTGAACTCTAATAGGCTCAAATGTAATAACGGGCATCACTGAATTATTTTCACTACCGTAAAAAAAATAACAGAAATTATATATTAACTTCAACGAGGTTGTCCAGATTAACTGACATACTAGATTCTTTGTTTTTGACCATAATTTTGTTAAATGGTAAATCAGAAACTCAGAATGATAACTAAATCATTGACTAATAGATATTAAATAATATTTAATAATTACAACTTTGAACACAAAATCATTCAAAACATGGTACACGTGGGCGGGCTACATAAGAGGTTAATATCGGTGGAAAGGAAATTATTTTTATGAATAAATTTTGTTACATTTTATATTCCTAAGATTTATTTTTTCCTGTCTTGCAAGTTTAGTATTGGGAAATGTCTTGATAACTGAGGGTTCTGCTGAGTTAGTTTCCAGTGAATTATTTGAGATTACATGGTTAAACTTCCCAGGAGGAGACCAACTTCTCCAATTAACTTTCTTTAAAATATACAGACTTTCTCTGTAACTTCATGGTAATTGATGTTTTCTGTGAATTACTTTGACTTTCTGAAGAATTTAATGCATGAAGTCCATCCTTCTGCAGCTCACATTACAAAGATGAGTCAATGGCATTTCCTCTCAAGAAATTTCTGCCTTGTCTCTGAAAAAGACCAAAAAGATGGATATTCTGATTGTTTCTCATTTAAATTAGTACTCTATTTTTGTTTTAGGCTGATATGGAAAAAGTTGTGTGTGCAGCTTTATGTAAATCTAAATTAACAAATAATTTGAATAACAGTCATTTGGATACATTTGTCCAGAATATGCAGACTATTTTAGAAATTTTGAAAATATAGGCTTTTTAAAAAATGTAATGACTTATATACCAAGGACTCATGATCCATGACCAAGCAATCTCTGCCACAGAAAGCCAGTTTTTTTCCCCTAAACATTTCATTGACTGGGGCTGCAATATAGGGTCATAATGAATGATGTATTCTAGAAGGTGAGCATTGTACAGCCTGTTAAATTGTATGCACAGCCCTGCTCTATTCTCTTTATCTCTCTAGTCTCCTGAAGACTTCTTGCCAGTATTCCAGGATATTTTTTATTTGCTTTAATTTTATTTGTGAAAACATTCAGTTATTTAAACTGTTTAATTTGTTCATGATCTTGATAATTAAATTCTACCTTATAAGAACACGGTGAGCACATATAAAAGAACTCCTTTCCTTTAGGAAATCCTCTTCCATTCAGTCCTCAAGTTTACAGCCATTATCGCCATGTATTAGTACAATATAACTCTATCTCCAAATTGGTTGATTAGTCCAAGAGTTGGAATCTGGCCCAAGATGGGCCAAACAGAGCATTCTCTTTGGTGGCTGACAATCCTAGTGACCTTGTTTTCTGCTAAATTGACCAGAAAATAGAAAAAGTGAGTCTAGGGAGAGGGCAAGTGATAAATAGAGCAAATGCAAAGCAGATCGCATAGATCAGAGATGGAGAGAGACAACTGAAAGTGTTGTGAACCTCTGGTTCCAGGTGCTTCTTGATGGCTGGTGCATTTCTTTTCTCTGGAGTTCTGTGGGATATCCTAGAAACCTTATGATAAAACATGATTTTTACTTGTTTAAAGGGAATCCTGCAGTTCTGTGCTTTGACCTAGCCATGAGGGCCCCTTTCTCCAGCTATAAGGCTTTTCTCCAGCTATACCCCCCTCAATGGGGTGAAGAGTCTGCAGAATCAATAGGTATGCCCACAAAGAGCCATGCTTTGTCTTTTAGACCATGCACCAGGTACATGAAATCCTGGGATTCCTGCCCAAAAAGTTTCTAACCTACTTCCAGGATTTCTGCTGGTCTCTTCTCTGGTCTGTTTTCCTGTAGGCAGGCCACACAGCCAGAGTACCTTCCCCTAGCCCCCAAGAGTGGCTACAGGATGGCTATTTAAGGTGGGGTGTGAACTAAGTTTGGACTTACATGTATCTATTGCTGTGTAATAAATTACCCTAAATTGACAGCTTGAAATAACAAACATCTATTACCTCACAGTTTCTGAGTCAGGAATCCAGGAGCAGCTAAACTGGGTCGTTCTAGTTCAGTCAAGATATCAGCCAGTTTTGTTGGGCTTGACTGGTACTGAAAGATCCGTCTCCAAGCTTACTCACATATTATTGGTAGACCTTAATTCTGTGGCACATGGGCCTCTCCATAGGTTGCCTGGGTGAGATCATGAGATGACAGCTGGCTTCCCCCAGAGTGAATGATCTGAGAGAGAGAGAGAGAGAGACAGAGAAGAGAGAGAGAGAGAGAGAGAGAGAGAGAGAGAGAGAGAGAGAGAGAGAGAGAGAGAGAGAGAGATGGAGGCTGCAGTTTTTATAACCTAACCTTAGGAATGACATACCGTCATTTCTGCTGTATACCATTAGTGATACAGGCTGACTCTGGTACAGTGTGGGAGAGGACTGTAGATAGGTATGAATGCCAAAGGCAGGGATCATTGGTGGCTATACCCCAGAACTCCTTACTCAGTCTCTCCAGCCCACTAGCTTGCTTTTAGTTCTTGAACCCACCAATTCTGTCCCACCTCAGGGCCTATGCACCCATGGCTTCTCCTTGGTGTGTTTTTTCTGTTGATCTCTCTTGGCTGACCCTCTCTTTTTTTTTGATCTCAGCTTAAATGTTACCACTCTAGAGAGACCTTCACTTATCACTCAATATACAGCAGTTTTCTTACTCTCTATTCTATCACGTTATTTTACTTCTAGGTGCCTGGCACTTAAATATATGTTGAATGAACAAGTCTCAGTAATTATATGAACTTAGGGAAAAGATAAGCTCTCTAAACCTCAATAGCTTTATCTGTGATTAATGATCCTCTACCCACACCCACTATACAGGCTTTTGCGAGATGTTAGAATTTTCTATAACAAGTGATAAGATTATTATTGTGGTTTAACTTTTTTTCCCCCCCTTTTTTCCTCTGGGGCAGAAGAATTGCCCAGGAATGTATTTTTCCCATTTTACTTTTCAGGTTTCTTTTATCTACCTGCGTTGTAGGACTGCTTTGTTCATTTTTTTCATGTATCCATTCACTAGACTCATATTTACTGTCCTGTAAATGTTTCAGAGGATTTATTTTGAATTAAAGTTATGATTTCATGTGTGAAAAGTATTAAACTGGGGGCAAGTTTAGTAAGGTTTATTCAAAATGTAAAATGACATTGTGGTTTTGGATCATAACTAACCATAGCATTCGTTGAACGTGGAAGATAGTGTGTGTGCTTTTTAGAAGCTAGTGATGCACGAAAGAGCAAATACCCAAGAATCAAAGCAAACTTTTAATAATGCCCAATTGGAGTTCTGGTCATGTTTGAGCCATTCAGAGTCTAATCAGTAAAAGCCCCTTGAGTCCATAATTGCCTTCTCCTTGAATCATTGCAGGTATCTATTATGCTGCAAATTATCCACATGGAAACGAACATATGGTTATTGAATACATAACGAAACAGACTTTGTTGGAGAATGTTTCCTTTAGGATGCCTTAAAACATTCTTGAGCAGAATATTATGTAGGTTGCCAGTATCCCTTCTGCTCCTGGGGTTATAGGAGGGAAGTTGCTAGTCCTTTGTATTAAAGGCAGCAAATGAACATACTGTAAGAAGTTGAAAAATTAAGAATTTATTTATTTATTTAGAGAGAACTATAGTTATCTTCCATGATGAAAACAGAAATAGATGGAGTTTCTTTTCCTTTTTTAAATTAATTAATTATTTATTTATTTTCAGCTGCGTTGGGTCTTCGTTGCTACACGCAGGCTTTCTCTAGTTGCAGCATCTACTCTTTGTTGTGGCGCGGGGCTTCTCACTGCGCGGTGGCTTCCCTTGTTGCGGAGCACGGGCTCTAGGCACGTGGGCTTCAGTAGTTGTGGCATGCGGGCTCAGTAGTTGTGGCTCATGGGTTCTAAAGCACTGTGGCACGTGGGCTTAGTTGCTCCGTGGCATGTGGGATCTTCCTGGACCAGGGCTCAAACCCGTGTCCCCTGCATTGGCAGGAGGATTCTTAACCACTGCTCCGCCAGGGAAGTCCTAGATGGAGTTTCTTAAAAGTTAGGAAAATATTTTTTCTCTCTTGTATAACATTTCGGGGAACTCAAATGCTGGGGAGAGGCTTTCTTCAGAGTGATCAGACCATGAACCGAAGTTTGTTGCTGGCTTCGTGACAACGACAACAACAACAACAAAAATACATTTGATATGTTTAGAAAAAGAGGGGAGGAAGAGTTTTAAAAAAGACCTGTAGAGCAAAACCTATGTTAACTTGAATCTGGCTCATTTCTGCTCTGAATTAACTGGATTTTCTCAGTTATACTCAACTTAAAAAGAAACAGATGAATCAAAAGCTTATATGAGAAGTCGCTTTATTTGCATCAAATAATTTAAATAATTGTAACATCTTATATTTTAACAACTGTGCTCAAAATGATGAGAATTTTCAAATTAGCCAGTATGCCCATTGCCTAAACATTCTGTAAGACTGGAGTATAAATATAACAAATAATTTTATTTATATCTACGATATATGCACACATTCATGAATGCACATACACATCCATATATAGGTATAAAATGATGTTTAGGGCTTCCCTGGTGGCGCAGTGGTTGAGAGTCCGCCTGCCGATGCAGGGGACACAGGTTCATGCCCCGGTCCGGGAAGATCCCACATGCCGCGGAGCAGCTGGGCCCATGAGCCATGGCCGCTGAGCCTGTGCGTCCGGAGCCTGTGCTCCGCAACGGGAGAGGCCAAAACAGTGAGAGGCCCACGTACTGCCAAAAAAAAAAAAAAAAAAAAAAAAAAAAGATGTTAAAATATGAGTTTCAACCAAGATTCTAAATTGAAAGATATCAAAGTGACTAGTGAAAAAACAAATAAACCAATTAAATGGTTATTAAAGAACCAATTTTATTATTATTAAATAACTTTATCTAAAAAAAGTGACTGATAAAACCAACCATCCTGTAGGAGTTACAAAAATAAAGCTGAAAGTTGGATGATTCTTAAACCTCTGTATACCTCGAGGATATACAGAATTCAGTGGTGAGAAAACTGAAGGTGGATTTATGAAGAGGATATTTGGGGAGACCTACTGATGTGCTAAGTTCCCCTCCTTTCCTCTAGAATGGGGGTTGTGGGGTACCGGCCCTTACCTTGAGTGTGGTGAGAGGGGTTTCAGTAGGGCCACTGGAAAGTATGGTGTGTGTGGCCTGAAAGTGGGGGCCAGGTGGACTGAGGTCTGACTTCCATCTGAGAAATAGAAAGGGTGGGAGATAGTTGCTAGCAAAACCAAAGGAAAGGCTATTGCTTTGGTTGCCCATGGGTAGAAGATCCATATGTATTTCCCATGAACTGAATATGGGCCATGCATAAGAGAGAAAAACAGACAGACAGATGTGCATGCACACACACACACACACACACACAGATCGAGCACTTAGAGCCTGCCCAAGAACACTTGGAGGAACAGTCAAACCACAGCAGAGAGAAACTGCAGGTATAGCTGGATTCCTGGGGCTGAGAAGGAAGTCACGACCAGCAGGAAGAGAGATGAATTCACCAACATTAAGGGAACAACAGATGAGAGAGCCACGACAATATAGGTGGAAGGGGGACCAGTTTTAGATTCCTGAAGGCCTGGAAGCCCAAAGTCAGCCGACAACAATAAACAATTAAGAGATGTCCATCTCCCTTCTTCTGACCCAGTAACCCTTGAGGAATCAGAAGATGCAGTTTAGAAGGATGAGTAGAAATACGACTGGTGAAAGAGAGAAGTAATCAATCATACTCTCTTCCCCAGATAACAGCTGTTCTACCTGAGGCTAGTCTGAGGCAGCATCCACGTATCTGCAGGAGAGAAGCTGAACTACACGTCAAGAATGAAGTTTTGATTATTACCTTACTTAGACACATTAAATACATATTTGAGCCTTTGTTTGTTAGGAGCTTAAAGTGACCATAGGTGTGGCTGGTTATCTAAGAGACACTTGAGTTTTCACTCAAGACGTACTGGTTGCATTTACTTGTAAAAGTGTAGAAAAATGTCTGGAAGGACAAACATCCAACTGTTCAAACAGGTTACCTCTTAAAGGCAGAATTGGAGACATGGGAAATGGAAGCACTTTTCCTGTTTTACTATGGGTATTCCACCCCCCCCCCAGAATGGTAGAATTTGAATTAATTTTACTTTTTTACATTTGCATTTTCAAAATCAAACACATTTTAAGTTCTTATGCATGTATACTTATTTAAATAAACAATCATTGTCTGTACACATAATGAGTGAGTGTGTGTGATTTCAGAGCTAAAGGAGTTTATTCCTTGATCTGTGTAACTACTGTTGAAAGCCTTATTTGTTTAAAAAAATAGTAATTGGTGTGAGCAGTGCTGAAATTTCCACAGTTGGCACTTGTACTGGTGACCTCTGTTCAGGCACTCCTCCTGCTTTATGCGCTGGCATCTCTAGTTTGTACCAGAATGACACACTATGTCTGGTTTCACTACAAAATTCATGGAGCTCTCTGCTTGAAATAATATAAAAGACCTTTATTTTTCAACCTGGGCATTCATCTATGCAACCACATCTCCTTAGGGAAATGCTGGAAAATGGAATTTCCGTGGCCTTCTCTCCCATTTGACTTTTCTTCCCCACCATTACCCTCCTTTCCCCCATCCTCGTCCAGGTATCTATTAGTTATCTCTTTCAATAATGCTATTCTGGCTGCATTGAAAGTGCTTTTTAATGTAGGAGATGTACTCCAGGCATAACACCAGGTCACTTTCTGAGTAACATTTTATGGGATTGATTAAACTTTAGCACCGTAACTGTTGACTTTACAGGCCAGAAAATAGACTCAGAGTGTTCTGCTCTGGATAATTTGTGCCTCACAATTTTGAAAAATCACATAGAGATAAGGGTTTAACAATGTGTTTGAAAAAAGAAGCTGTCATTTATTTTTGAGTCTTCTGTATTTAAAAGACCTCAACATTTAACATGAAATAATATCTTTTAAACTAATGAAGTTACATTACAGTAAATAACTGTATATAAAAGAAGATGGACTTTTTAATTGTAGGGTAAAGGTGAACATTTAAACTGACTTCCTCACTACTCCAATCCTAACTGCTGAATTTCTCCTCTTTTGCTGTGGGTATGTGAAGGAGCATTTGCTTTTGGTAGAGTTTGCAAGGTTGTGAGATGATGCATAGCTAATTCTTTTTATTAGAGAAACATCTTTTGGGCTAAAATGCAGTGGAATCATGAACCAAAAGCAAAATGTTTTCTTTTATTTCACCTGTTTTGGAACTTTGAAATCCAACTCATTGACTTTATCTGCACACAAAGGCCTAATGCCAAGTGGCTCAGTGATGTGGTTCACAGTAAGCAGAAACATATCATAGAAAGGAAAGAAAAATCTCATTAATTCAAAAGGTTGGTTTTGCACTGTGTCAACTTAGCTAGGATGGAGCTATGGCTCCCAGAATTTCCTTCCCTCTGTGGTTCTAGTTAGGGTTGACCAGTAGAAAGGGCTGGGTGAGAGCTGGCAGGCAGACACACAGCAGCAGCCACTGCACTTGGCAAGTCAGCTAGTGTTGCTGATGTGCTGGAAGGACCTGTGGAGAAGACTGATCTGCTGGCTCACGTCCTTGGTGGGGGCAGCAGCTGGGCCCCCAGTTCCGACAGCTCTGTCTGTATCAGCAACTTCTGCTTCTCTGAACTGTAGGCCAGGTCCCTGTGCAGCTCAAAGGCAGACAGTAAGTCACCTTCATTATTGGGTTAGGTGATGTGAGAGGCAGGTACACGTTCCAATTTGCCCCTGCTTTCCCCCAATTTGCATCCAGTTTTTCTTCTTGACTGCCTATCCTATTGACCTTCAGCAACTTCAGATTCCTCACCAGATACAGAGCTTACAGCCTTCCAGAAGCCTCTTTGCCTTATAGAATGAATGTTGTTAATCTTGAATTATTTGTGTGAAACAAATTGCCATCTCAATTAACTTAATTTTTCAGCTCTTAGTTAAAAAAACATTCACCTACCCCACTAGAATTTACGAGAATATGGCATAAAAACACTGGTGAGTGATTTTTTCTAATATATACTATCTGATTAAACTTTGCAATAAGAGTAGAGCAATCTGAAGTTGGTATATTAAATGATTTGCAATTGCAATGTGCTGCACTTTTCAGGTACATGTGTAAGTAAAATAAATCAACTTCTGTCTTATCAGCATTGGGGGAATTTTTCATATGTGATCATTGTATGTTAAAGTCAGTAATATACACACTGTCTTTTTCAATAAAGATGATATTACTAACTTTTCTTCAGTAGGTCTTATGCCTGAGTTGTTGTGATATAGCTTTGTGTAAACCACAGTTCCCAGTATAGAAGGAAATAGTTACTAAATGGTAGCTATTATTATTACAATTATAGAATTTAAAAAGTCTAAAAATTTTTTCAATTGGCTTAAAAAAACTCCTTTAGTATTATTGTTTTTGTTTGGGAGTATGATCTACCTAGTCATAGACAGAGTAGTGAGATTGCTATTGGACAGATTTTTGAAGTAAATGCTGCCTTCATTAATTGAAGCAATGTAGGTTTGTTTATGTTTGTTTGTGCACATGCACAACACCCATATACCTCTTGTAGATTTAATCATTGTGCAATTTACTTTGTGTTCATCTCTTAAATGCAAGTTGAAGTTCTAACACTGGCAAGTTGTTTTCAAACATATACTAATGATGGGAAAATATATGGTAGGGTCAAGGCATGGTTTGAAGGTAGATGTCCTACAAACAGCAAACTGCTAACATTTTTGTTTATTTGTATAGCAAGTACAACCTTTATGTATGTTTGTGTATATACAAAAATGCATATATATATATTTACATACATGCAGTTGTATAATGTGTACAAATACATACATAGAAAATATTTAGTCTGCAATCAACAGATCAATATCAACCAGAGTATCTTACAGCCTTATCCCATCCTACAATCTTTCTATGAAGCTTACTTTCCCTTGATTTTCATAAGGGAGTGATAAGCCATCTTTTTCTGTACTTGTCTCTGACTCTATATACTCAGGGACTCAATAACAACATCCTTTATTCTTCCCTTCCCTCCCTCTACATTCTAGTCCCCCTTTCCCTGATCTCAGTATTCCTATCACACAATTATGGGTTTTGGTAAATGAAAAATTAGTTGTCTCTTACCAAATGGCTGAGACCCCTGCCATAAATTAAATATATATATATATACAGATTTTCTGAAGCAAGCCCTCTTACTCCACTGCCCTTGCAAATTTCCCAGATACTGTTTTGATAACACTAGGTGATTTATTTTACATAAGGGTGCATCTGAAAGGTGCAGCACATTGAGATTTGCAAACCATTTAACTTGCTAAAATCAGATTGTTCTACTTTATCTGCAAAGTTCACCCACAAGGAATTTAATATAAGGCTTTTATTCTTGTTGTTTCATGTCTTGTACTTTCCTGAGATCTGATGGATTAGTTTGAAATGGGTGTGTGGGGGAGGAAAGAAGGAAATTAGCCACTCTGCATCTTCTGTGGAAATGCAACTCCTAACTCTTCATTTCCCACAAGACCGTTGAGAGTATTCAAGGACTCCTAGGAAAATGACAGCACGGTCTCATAGGGAGATGTTATTACTCAGATGTAAGGTGAATAGGCATGAACCCAGGGAACGATGAATCAGAATGTTGTCTCTCTAGCTTGTAAACCTTGAAACTCAATAAGTGACTGGGTGTCAGCACCATTGCTAAGAGTAAAGAAGAGACTCAGTTTGTTCCCCCTCTCCCCTCCTCTTCTCTGCAGACATTCATTGCATGGTGGTATTGTGCCAGGGAGTCATAAGACCAAGACTGACATCCTTGCTTTGCCACTAACTTGTGTGGTTTTGGGCAAATTGCTTTAATTTTTTGGATCCCTCATGTGTAAAGTGGGTAGGGGAATCAGCATGATTTCTGAGGTCTTTACAACTCTCAAAATTTAAGACTGTCTTAAATATCAGCTCCTTTTATTTTCCTTAATCTTCCTTCCTTCCTGAACTATGATTTTCTTTCCCTTATATCCTTTTATGATAGCTTCTTATTTTTAAAAAAATATGTACTTTATTCTAGCGGATGGATCATTTTCATTCCATTCATATATTTAAGTATTTATTGAGCTCTTACGGTATGCCAAGTCCTAGCATGTAAATACTGAACAAGACAATAAAGGAGGCATCCCTTCAAAGAAGAGGGGATGCAGACCAAAAAATTAAAATATTTATTCATGTAGTGTGAAGTTCAAAGAATGGGGAAATATAGGGTGTCGTGGGATCAAATAGGTAAAGGGATGAGCATCTGCCTCCTGGAGACTGGGAAAGAAAACCTGAGGTTGTGGCATTTAAGTAGAGGCTTGAAAGTCAAGTAGGAGATAAATAAACAAATGGAGATATTTAGGAGGTCAATAGGCAAGGCTTGGTAGTTGATAGGATACTGGGGGTGGTTGATAGGATATTGGGGGTGGTAACCCATCAAGTTACCGATGGGTTTATGGCTAGTAGATGAGTTTGGGAAAACATAATGAGGAGAGGGAGAGGCAGTGAGCAGGTTGAAAGTATTTAGCAGAGGCTGATTCAATTAGAAAGCCATTGGTAATGATTACAATATTTTATATTTGGGTAGTGCTTTTCAGAGCAAAGCACTTCCATGTACGTTTTCTTATGTCTCATAACAACTGGAAGGTAGACATTATTATTCATAATAATCAGATGTGAAGAAACTTTTTCAAAATTTGGAGATAGGCAAAAAGATGACCACATGTCCTTTTCACGTCAAAGGGTTTAACAGGATTATCTAATTCACCTGGGGGTAGGATGGTAACTTTACCATCCTGCTGGTTGCCCCATTAATGAGTTAAAATATCTTTGACATGTATTCATTATATATTTGCATGAGAGTCATGTTTTTAGCTTTTGAAACATACTTTGAAAGAGTTGAAGCAAAAGAAGGTCTTGAGAGATTAACTGATTTGCTCAGTATCACAGTGTTAGAGACAGAGCAGGAATCTGAACTCAGATCTTACAGCACTAAATCTGGTATATTTTATGGTACATATGATGTCAAAGGGGAATTCTGAACAGTTCCTAGTTGCTGCTATGTTTTTATTTTAAATAAGAATATTTCAGAAAAGCAGCAAGCAGAAAAGCTCATTTCATTTCATTAATTTTTTAAGTTCACCAACATTTCTGAGTTCTGTGAGGCTGCATCCTTCCATTACTTTCTCAAGCATCATAGATATCATGATACTGGATATAAAAATACTAAAACTAATTATTAGCCTCAATTTTCCTGGAAACAGAGGCACTTCGTGTACTCGGAAAGAATCTTGAATATGTTGGTAGACCTAGTATCCTTAGTCTCACTGCAAAATGATTGTATCGGTTATCTGTCAAACCTTTATCCCATTTTGGAATTCCCCTGTGATGGTTAACTTAATTGGGCCATGAGGTGCCCTAATATTTGGTCAAACATTATTCTAGGTGTTTTTGTGAGGGTTTTAGAGGATAAGATTAACATTTAAATCAGTGGACTAAGTAAAGAAGATTGCCCTCCCTCTTCAAACTGGGACATCAGCTCTTCTTACCTTTGGACAAGAACTGAAGCATTGGCGCTTCCTGGACTAGAACTATGCCATCAACTCTTCTGGGTCTCCAGCTTGTCAACTCATTCTGCAGATCTTGGAACTTGCCGGCCTCCATAATTATGTGAGTCAAGTCTTTTTTTTTTTTGGCGGCATGCGGTCCTCTCACTGTTGTGGCCTCTCCCATTGCGGAGCACAGGCTCCGGACGCGCAGGCTCAGCGGCCATGGCTCACGGGCCCAGCCTCTCCGCGGCATGTGGGATCCTCCCGGACTGGGGCACGAACCCGCGTCCCCTGCATCAGCAGGCGGACTCTCAACCACTGCACGACCAGGGAAGCCCGAGTCAAGTCTTTATAATAAACCTCTCTCTCTCTCCACATATTGTTTCTGTTTCTTTGGAGAACACTGAATAATATACCTTCTTTCAACATTTCCAAACATGGTAATTTCAGCCTCACTTATTTGGAATGCTCTGTTAGTTGGTTCTTCCTGATATTGAACCATGATCTGTCTCCCCATAATTTTCACTCACTGGTTCTAGGTTTACTCAGTGTAATGATCTCATATTTGAAGATGGCTTTCACATGCAACAACATTTCCTCCCTGATTTCAGGAGCAATATAAGTTCGCTGTAGAGAATTTGAAAATTAGGTAAAGTATAAAGAAGAATAAAAATATTGACTCATAATTCTACCACTCAGAGGTAACAACCATTGTCATTTTGGTATATATTCCCTTCAGTCTTTTGTGTAGGAAAATTTTCAAACATAGTTGAGATCCTAATGTATATATAAGTATATATTCTTTTTTCACAGTTCTGGAGGCTGAAAATCGAAGATCAAGGTACTGGCAGGTTTGGTTTCTTCTGAGGCCTCTCCCTTTGGCTTTTTAAGGCTGCCTTCAATTTTGAAGCAATTGACAACTCTCAGCAGCACCATTTATTTAAAAAGCTGTCTTTTGTTCCTGAATGATGAAGCAGTCCGCATTATGTGTCATAGCTTTATTATTTTCAATTTATCTAACAACTCTCAAGTCAGTACCATACTGATTTATTTATTATAGCTTTACAATTTTTAAAAAAATATTTGATGGGACTGCTATTGCTTCATGATGCTTATTTTTAAAATGAGATTTTCCTCCTCCTTTATTCATCCACATTAATTTAGACTTTTAAAGTTCAAAACCATCTGATTGAGATTTTAGTAAGAATTTCATTAACATTCAGAAATGTCATATCTCTTTACTTATTCAAATCTTTTAAAAAACTCTTTGTAGAAGTTTACTAGATTTTTTTCATATGGATCCTGCCATTTATTTTTGGTTTTCCATAGATAGCTTATTTTTAACTTTTTTCACAATTGTACGAGATTTAAAAATACTTCTATTTTCAAAGTGGTTTTTCTTAGACATAAAGAAAACATGCAATTTCTGTAACTTCATCTTGTACTACGACTTTCATTGGTTTTTAAAACTAATTCTAATAGTTTGACTCTCTTGGACTTTCTGGATAGCAATCTTTTATCTCTCCTTGTACTTTTTTCTTTATTTATAATGTGTTATTAAGTTGACTGGAACTTTGTTAAATATGAAATGATAGTTATGTTACTCCTGCATTTAATGGGACTTCTTTTATTAGGTCACTGATTAGCTTAAGGTTGGTGTGTGGGCCACAACCATTGGAATGTAGATGTTGGGGTTGACATTTATATCTAATACATTTTTTTTAACGTTTTATTGGAGTATAACTGCTTTAAAATGGTGTGTTAGTTTCTGCTTTATAACGAAGTGATCAGTTACACATATACATATATCCCTATCTCTTCCCTCTTGCGTCTCCCTCCCTCCCGCCCTCCCTATCCCACCCTTCTGCTGGTCACAAAGCGCTGACCTGATCTCCCTGTGCTATGCAACTCCTTCCCACTAGCTATCTATTTTACATTTGGTAGTGTATATATGTCCATATATACACTACCACTCTCTCACTTTGTCGCAGCTTACCCTTCCCCCTCCCCATGTCCTCAAGACCATTTTCTAGTAGGTCTGTGTCTTTATTCCCGTCTTGCCCCTAGGTTCTTCATGACCTTTTTTTGTTTGTTTGTTTGTTTTGGTTTGGTTTGTTTTTTAGATTCCATATATATGTGTTAGCATATGGTATTTCTTTTTCTCTTTCTGACTTACTTCACTCTGTATAACAGACTCTAGGTCCATCCACAACACTGCAAATAACTCAATTTCGTTTCTTTTTATGGCTGAGTAATATTCCATTGTATATATGTATCACATCTTCTTTATCCATTCATCTGTCGATGGGCACTTAGGTTGCTTCCATGTCCTGGCTATTGTAAATAGAGCTGCAATGAACATTGTGGTACATGACTCTTTTTGAATTATGGTTTTCTCAGGGTACGTGGCCAGTAGTGGGATTGCTGGGTCGTATGGTAGTTCTATTTTTAGTTTTTTAAGGAACCTCCATACTGTTCTCCATAATGGCTGTATCAGTTTACATTTCCACCAACAGTGTATGAGGGTTCCCTTTTCTCCACACCCTCTCCAGCATTTATTGTTTGTAGATTTTTTGATGATGGCCATTCTGACTGGTGTGAGATGATATCACATTGTAGTTTTCATTTGCATTTCTCTAATGATTAATGATGTTGAGCATTCTTTCATGTGTTTGTTGGCAATCTGTGTATCTTCTTTGGAGAAATGTCTATTTAGGTCTTCTGCCCATTTTTGGATTGGGTTGTTTGTATTTTTGATATTGAGCTGCAAAAGCTGCTTGTAAATTTTGGAGATTAATCCTTTGTCAGTTGCTTCATTTGCAAATACTTTCTCCCATTCTGAGGGCTGTCTCTTTGTCTTGTTTATGGTTTACTTTGCTGTGCAAAAGCTTTTAAGTTTCATTAGGTCCCATTTGTTTATTTTTGTGTTTATTTCCATTACTCTAGGAAGTGTATCAAAAAGGATCTTGCTGTGATTTATGTCATAGAGTGTTCTGCCTATGTTTTCCTCTAAGAGTTTGATAGTGTCTGACCTTACATTTAGGTATTTAATCCATTTTGAGTTTATTTTTGTGTATGGTGTTAGGGAGTGTTCTAATTTCTTTCTTTTAAATGTAGCTATTCAGTTTTCCCAGCACCACTTATTGAAGAGGCTATCTTTTCTCCATTGTATATTCTGGCCTCCTTTATCAAAGATAAGGTGACCATATGTGTGTGGGTTTATCTCTGAGATTTCTATCCTGTTCCATTGATCTATATTTCTGTTTTTGTGCCAGTACCACACTGTCTTGATTACTGTAGCTTTGTAGTATAGTCTGAAGTCCAGGAGCCTGATTCCTCCAGCTCCATTTTTCTTTCTCAAAGTTGCTTTGGCTATTCGGGGTCTTTTGGGTTTCCATACAAATAGTGAAATTTTTTGTTCTACTTCTCTGAAAAATGCCATTGGTAGTTTGATAGGGATTGCATTGAGTATGTAGATTAGTTTGGGTAGTAGAGTCATTTTCACAATGTTGATTCTTCCAATCCAAGAAAATGGTATATCTCTCCATCTATTTGTATCATCATTAATTTCTTTCATCAGTGTCTTATAATTTTCTGCATACAGGTGTTTTGCCTCCTTAGGTAGGTTTCTTCCTAGATATTTTATTCTTTTTGTTACAATGGCAAATGAGAGTGTTTTCTTAATGTCACTTTCAGACTTTTCATCATTAGTGTATAGTAATGCAAGAGATTTCTGTGCATTAATTTTGTATCCTGCTACTTTACCAAATCATTGATTACCTCTAGTAGTTTTCTGGTGGATCTTTAGGATTCCCTATGTATATAGTATCATGTCATCTGCAAACCGTGACAGCTTTACTTCTTCTTTTCTGATTTGTATTCCTTTTATTTCTTTTTCTTCTCTGATTGCTGTGGCTAAAACTTCCAAAACTGTGTTGAATAATAGTGGTGAGAGTGGGCAATCTTGTCTTCTTCCTGATCTTAGTGGGAAATGGTTTCACTTTTTCACCATTGAGGACAATGTTGGCTGTGGGTTTGTCATTTATGGCCTTTGTTACATTGAGGTAAGTTTCCTCTATGCTTACTTTCTGGAGGGTTTTTATCATAAATGGCTGTTGAATTTTGTCGAAAGCTTTCTCTGCATCTATTGAGATGATCATATGGTTTTTCTCCTTCAATTTGTTAATATGGTGTATCACATTGATTGATTTGTGTATATTGAAGAATCCTTGCAATTGTGGGATAAACCCCACTTGATCATGGTGTATGATCCTTTTAATGTGCTGTTGGATTCTGTTTGCTAGTATTTTGTTGAGGATTTTTGCATCTATGTTCATCAGTGATATTGGCCTGTAGTTTTCTTTTTTAGTGACATCTTTGTCTGGTTTTGGTATCAGGGTGATGGTGGCCTCGTAGAATGAGTTTGGGAGTGTTCCTCCTTCTGCTATATTTTGGAAGAGTTTGAGAAGGATAGGTGTTAGCTCTTCTCTAAATTTTGATAGAATTTGCATGTGAAGCCATCTGGTCCTTGGATTTTGTTTGTTGGAAGATTTAAAATCACAGTTTCAATTTCAGTACTTGTGATTGGTCTATTCATATTTTCTATTTCTTCCTGGTTCAGTCTTGGAACTTTGTGCATTTCTAAGAATTTGTCCGTTTCTTCCAGGTTGTCCATTTTTTTTGGCATATAGTTGCTTGTAGTAATCTCTCATGATCCTTTGTATTTCTGCCATGTCAGTTGTTACTTCCCCTTTTTCGTTTCTAATTCTATTGATTTGAGTCTTCTCCCTTTTTTTCTTGTGAGTGTGGCTAATGGTTTATCAATTTTGTTTATCTTCTCAAAGAACCAGCTTTCAGTTTTATTGATCTTTGCTATTGTTTCCTTCATTTCTTTTTCATTTATTTCTGATCTGATTTTTATGATTTCTTTCCTTCTGCTAACTTTGGGGTTTTTTTGTTCTTTCTCTAATTGCTGTAGGTGTAAGGTTAGGTTATTTATTTGTGATGTTTCTTGTTTCTTGAGGTAGGATTGTATTGCTATAAACTTCCTTCTTCGAACTGCTTTTGCTGCATCCCATAGATTTTGGGTTGTCGTGTTTTCATTCTCATTTGTTTCTAGGTATTTTTTGATTTCCTCTTTGACTTCTTCAGTGATCTCTTGGTTATTAAGTAGTGTATTGTTTAGCCTCCATGTGTTTGTAATTTTTACAGATTTTTTCCTGTAATTGATATCTAGTCTTATAGTGCTCTGGTGAGAAAAGATACTTGATATGATTTCAATTTTCTTAAATTTACCTGGCTTGACTTGTGACCCAAGACATGATCTATCTTGGAGAGTGTTCTATGAGCACTTGAGAAGAAAGTGTGTTCCGCTGTTTTTGCATGGAATGTCCTATAAACATGAATTAAGTCCATCTTGTAATGTATCTTTTAAAGCTTGTGTTTCCTTATTTATTTTCATTTTGGATGATCTGTGCATTGGTGAAAGTGGGGTGTTAAAGCCCCCTACTGTGATTGCATTACTGTTGATTTCCCATTTATGGCTGTTAGTATTTGCCTTATGTATTGAGGTGCTCCTATGTTGGGTGCATAAATATTTACAATTGTTGTGTCGTCTTCCTGGATTGATCCCTTGATCATTATGTAGTGTCCTTCTTTGTCTCTTGTAATAGTCTTTGTTTTAAAGAGTATTTTGTCTGATATGAGAATTGCTACTCCAGCTTTCTTTTGATTTCCATTTGCATGGAATATCTTTTTCCATCCCCTCATTTTCAGTCTGTATGTGTATATAGATGGGTCTTGTTTTTGTATCCATTCAGCCATGTATGTCTTTTGGTTGGAGCATTTAATCCATTTACATTTAAGGTAATTGTCGATATGTATATTTCTATTACCATTTTCTTAATTCTTTTGGGTTTGTTATTGTAGGTTTTTACCTTGTCTTGTGTTTCCTGCCTAGAGAAGTTCTTTTAGCATTTGTTGTAAAGCTGGTTTGGTGGTGCTGGATTCTCTTAGCTTTTGCTTGTATGTAAAGATTTTAATTTCTCTGTCAACTCTGAATGAGATCCTTGATGGATAGAGTAATCTTGGTTGTAGGTTTTTCTCTTTCATCACTTTAAATATGTTCTGCCAGTCCCTTCTGGCTTGCAGAGTATCTGCTGAAAGATCAGCTGTTAACTTTATGGGGATTCCCTTGTATATTATTTGTTGTTTTTCCCTTGCTGCTTTTAATACTTTTTCTTTGTATTTAATTTTTGATAGTTTGATTAATATGTGTCTTGGCACATTTCTCCTTGGATTTATCCTGTATGGGACTCTCTGTGCTTCCTGGACTTTCTTAACTATTTCCTTACCCATATTAGAGATGTTTTCAACTATAATCTCTTCAAATATTTTCTCAGTCCCTTTCTTTTTCTCTTCTTCTCTCTGGGACCCCTGTAATTCGAATGTTGTTGCATTTAATATTGTCCCAGAGGTCTTGAGACTGTCCTCAATTCTTTTCATTCTTTTTTCTTTATTCTGCTCTGTAGTAGTTATGTCCACTATTTTATCTTCTAGGTCACTTATCCGTTCTTCTGCCTCAGTTATTCTGCTATTGATGTTTTCTAGAGAATTTTTAATTTCATTTATTGTGTTGTTCATGATTGTTTGTTTGCTCTTTAGTTCTTCTACGTCCTTGGTAAACTTTTCTTGTATTTTCTCCATTGTATTTCCAAGATTTTGGATCATCTTTACTATAATTATTCTCAATTCTTTTTCAGGTAGACTGCCTATTTCCTCTTCATTTGTTAGGTCTGGTGGGCTTTTACCTTGCTCCTTCATCTTCTGTGTGTTTCTCTGTCTTCTCATTTTGCTTAACTTACTGTGTTTGGGGTCTCCTTTTCACAGGCTGCTGGTTCGTATCTCCCTTTGGTTTTGGTGTCTGCCCCCAGTGGCTAAAGTTGGTTCAGTGGGTTGTGTAGGCTTCCTGGTGGAGGGGACTAGTGCCTGTGTTCTGGTGGATTAGGCTGGATCTTGTCTTTCTGGTGGGCAGGTCTACATCTGGCGGTGTATTTTGGGGTGTCTGTGACCTGATTAAGATTTTAGGTAGCCTCTCTGTTAATGGGTGTGGTTTGTTCGTGTCTTGCTAGTTTTTTGGCATAGGGTATCCAGCAGTGTAACTTGCTGGTCGTTGAGTGGTGCTGGGTCTTGGCATTGAGATGGAATTCTCTGGGAGATTTTTGCTTTTTAATAGTATGTGGAGCTGGGAGGTCTCTAGTGGACCAATGTCCTGAACTTGGCTCTCCCACCTCAGAGGCACAGCCCTGACACCTGGCTGGAGCACCAAGAGCCTGTCATTCACATGGCTCAGAATAAAAGGGAGAAAATAAAAAAGGAAGAAAGAAAAAGATTAAATTAAATTAAAAAGTTATTAAAACAAAAAATAATTAACAATTTTTAATGTAATTAAAAAAGAAAGAAAGAAAGAACAACCAAACCAAAAAATCAATCCACCAATGATAACAAGTGCTGAAAACTATATTAAAAAAAAAAAAGAAAACCGACAGACAGAACCCTAGGACAAATGGTAAAAGCAAAGCTATACAGACAAAATCACACACAGAAGCATACGCATACACACTAACAAAAAGGGAAAAAGAAAAATATCTTGCTCCCAAAGTCCACCTCCGCAATTTGTGATGGTTCATCGTCTATTCAGGTATTCCACCGATGCAGGGAGATTTGACTATGGAGATTTAACCCGTTGCTCCTGAAGCTGGGAGAGATTTCCCTTTCTCTTCTTTGTTCGCACAGCTCCTGGGGCTCAGCTTTGGATTTGGCCCCACCTCTGCGTGTAGGTTGCCGGAGGGCGTCTGTTCTTTGCTCAGACAGGACGGGGTTAAAGGAGCAGCTGATTCGGGGGCTCTGGCTCACTCAGGCCGGGGGGGAGGGAGGGGTACGGATGCGGGGTGAGCCTGCGCGGCAGAGGCCAGCATGATGTTGCACCAGCCTGAGGCGTGCCGTGCGTTCTCCCGGGGAAGTTTTCCCTGGATCCCGGGACCCTGGCAGTGGCAGGCTGCACAGGCTCCTGGGAGGGGCGGTGTGGAGAGTGACCTGTGCTCGCATACAGGCTTCTTGGTGGCAGCAGCAGCAGCCTTAGCATCCCATGCCCATCTCTGGGTTCCGCGCTGATAGCCGCGGCTCACGCCCATCTCTGGAGCTCCTTTAAAGCAGCGCTCTTAATCCCCTCTCCTTGTGCAGCAGGAAACAAAGAAGCAAGAAAAAGTCTCTTGCCTCTTCAGCAGCTCCAGACTTTTTCCCGGACTCCCTCCCAGCCAGCCGTGGCGCACTAACCCCTTCAGGCTGTGTTCACGCCGCCAACCCCAGTCCTCTCTCTGTGCTCTGACCGTAGCGGGAACCTCAACTCCCAGCCCCGCCCGCCCCGGCCGGTGAGCAGACAAGCCTCTTGGGCTGGTGAGTGCTGGTCTGCACTGATCTTCTGTGCGGGAGTCTCACCGCTTTGCCCTCCGGACCCCAGTGACTGCGCTCTCTTCCGTGGCTCCGAAGCTCCCGCCCTCAGCCACCCGCAGTCTCCGCCCACGAAGGGGTGTGGAAACCTTTCCTTCTTCACAGCTCCCTCCCAGAGGTGCGAGTCCGGTCCCTATTCTTGTCTCTGCTTTTTCTTTTGCCCTACCCAGGTACGTGGGGGAGTTTCTTCCTTTTTGGGAGGTCTGAGGTCTTCTGCCAGCGTTCAGTAGGTGTTCTGTAGGAGTTGTTCCACATGTAGACGTATTTCTGATGTATTTGTGGGGAGGAAGGTGATCTCCGCGTCTTACTCTTCCGCCATCTTGAAGCTCCTCCCCTATATCTAATACATTTTATCTTATTACTTTTGACCCATGAACCAGCTCTTATGTAAATGTGACGAGGCAGGTAGCTTCATGCGGTTGCTAGCCTCTCTTCTCTCTCTGGACCACCTGCAGCTCAAGAGATAGGTCTTCTTTCAAGAAGATAATACTGCACACAGATTCCTGTCCCTGCACTCCTCATACCAGCTTCCTTCTGTTACTTCATTAACACTGTTCAACAGCTATGGATCCTGCATATTCTAGTTCATTCAGCCCATATTTCTCTATCTTGAATACAAAGATCTGAGACATTTTATTAAATGCTCTGATGCAATCAAGATAGAATAAACCTCTGGCACCCACCTGCTTATCAGTCTAGTAATCCCAGAGGAAATGAGGCTAGTTCAGTTTATCAGTTTATTTTCACTTTCTAATGCTTGCACACCAATTATCCTGAGGTTCAATATAAAATGTTTCCTGAATTCCATTTCATTTTTTTTTAGAAATATAGACAATTGTTCCCATCTGGTTCCTGGGAGTCTTTCCTATTCTCAAAATTTCTCAAGTTTTGACCACGGGTGTGGGATCACTACTGTGGTCTTTTCAATATAATTATTTTGGGTCCTGAAACTTGAATTTATTTAAAACTGCTGGCTGTGTCCTTACTGTCCTTCACATTTTGGGGGCTTTAATTCTTCTTAAACAACATTGGCACTTTCCTTTCCAGAGTGAAGGTCATGCTCCGATAGAGAAGACTGAAACTAAATAAGGGTTGAATAACTCTGACTTCACACAGTGAGTTGGCGATGATGCTTTCTTTGTTCTTGTGACAATAAACACAGCTTAAACAAGCACATTTTGTCTACAGACTTTTTCCCAATCCTCAATTAGTTCTGGATTTTAGCTTTCAAAACAATATTCCTTCAGCTTTGTGTGATTAGAAAAATTCCTTCTAGGTTATATGTCCTCTTTCTATTTTCATTGTTTGTACATGATGTTTTAAACCTAAGTTTATTAGTGTACACTCCTTATTCAGCTAACTTTTCTTTTTCATCAGAATAATTTTTCATTGCATTGTCAGCTTTTGGTTGAAAGTCCTGCATCCTTCCAGAACCATTTTCCCTCACAGAGTTTCTGTTTACATACATTCAGTAAGGGCTGAAGAGACATGTGCTATGGAAAATTATGTGATGAGAATTGAGTATAAATATTCAGACATCTATCTAGTTATCTATATAGAGTTGTTTATGATATTTATATATCATACAGGTGTTTTTCAAGTTATATGTGTATATATAAATTATTAGATATAAATTTATATGTTTGTATATACGTTGTATATAAATATATATTTATATATGTATAAAACTTTAAAAATTATATTAAATAACTCTATTATATATAAATATATATAAACCTTAAACTTAATTAAGTATAAGTTTATTGAGGAGATTTAAAAATTCTTTCACCGAAAGGCACAAAGCCCTTCCAAAATTTCCAAAAATATTTTTACATTGGAAAACAAAAGAAAAAAGGTTCATTTTAAAATATTGGAGAACCTTGCTGTACTATGAGTGTATCCTGGGATATGTGTTCTTCTGAATGCTACCTGTCAGGCTAGGAGTCACTTCTATGTTGAGGTTATTGTGCTGTGACAGATCAGCACATCTCATGCTGTGGTTTGAGACTCACTGACACAGCAACTTGAACTTTCCCTTTGACCTTTGTAAAACTCAAGTTTTGGCTTGCATTGAAATCTGTGTTTCATTGACTGTGAAATTAGGAGAATCTCCAACGAGTAAAAAATGATTAGCTTTCACTTTTGGATGAAAACATGCCAAGGACAAACATTGATTTTGAGACCCTTTATAGAGCATTGCACCTTATAAAACCTCACTCTGAGGCGGATCAGAGCTATGGCACTGGTGCCAACATTTCACCTTCCAGGTCATTGCCTCTCAGCTTTCTTTTTTTGGGGTGACTTTATAAGTGAGTTTGTTTACGACCTTGAATAGTAGTGTTTTTAGATATGATTACCAATCACCAGATGATCTTTACTAATGGTGGGTATTCAAATACCCTCTATTTCTCTGGATTGTGTTGAATTGACACCTTCTTTCTTCTACTCTCCCCAGCAGAGCAGATGTATTTTCTGTGTAACCATAGCACTTTATTTATGCTTTTATTATATCACTTGTCATCTGTATTTTAGTTATTTGTTTATATGCTTTCCCTTTGGACTGCAAGCTGCTTAAAGGCAGAAGTTCCCTTTAACGAGTCCGTGGACTCCTGGCATACTGCACAGGACTTGGAATATAGTGCTCAACTAAATGTTGACTCTATGGACTCATTATTTAAAAAATTTAAAACCTAAGTATTATAAGGGTGGCTCAGTGGAATGCAGCGAGTGTGAGTGGGGGTGTAACATATCATTTATATTTTATTTGCAAATTAATGTATTTGGAGACCTGCACTGTGTATGAAGGCCTATGTAGATCAGATGACCCCAAGGACTCCCTTTTTCTCTTCCTTTATGTAATTATATTCAAATATCCATAACCCAGTCCTGAAATGGGTAATTTCCTGTAGATAGAGTTCCAAAGTACTAGGAGGCCCTTTCACTTTTGAGAGCAAGCCCTGAGCTTAGCATAATGCTGAGGGAGGTTCAAAGCAAATACCATTTTTTTTCTCTAGGTAAATTTTATTCCTTCAGACAAATGTTTAAACAACTGTTTTAAAGAAATAATATGCCCACTGCATTGGAAAAGGCAGCTATTGCTTTGGTATCCATTTTATGCTTTTCCCTTGAAGCCAAAGAGTTATCTTGTTTCTGTGAAATAACTTTCCCTCTTTAGTTGTTCAATTTGATTCAATAATTTTTGATTAAGCATTCAGGGGTCATGAATAAATGAGAACCTGCAGTGTGGTAATTGGGATATCACTACTATCTAGTAGCATGTTTAATACTCAGCCTAGCTGTGCTGCATCACCTTTTCCTCCCATCTTCCTCGTACTATTACTCCCCCTCTCCAACCCTTTCCAAAAAAGGCAGTAATGTCATTGCAAGCTTCAGAAGGTAGCATTAAAATGAATACTTTTTAATTTCTTTGGATGAGATGGGGCTCTGGGCTCTGGGACAATGCTGATGGATGATGTTTTAATGCAGCTGAAATGTTTTTTTTACCGAACCAGGGAAAACTATAAATTTTGCTTCATTGCCACTGATGGCTCTATGCATGAAACTATGGTGGCGCCCTCGGCCGTGAATAATCACCTCGGCACGGCAGATGTTACTTTGCGGGGAAAGCAATTCTTTGCCGAAGAATTGTGGAAAGATTAATTGTCTACAGCTGTTTCATGGCCCACAGCAATCTTGATACATTTATGATAAGTTTAAGAGCTCACTAGAGGCAGCTCCTATTCCCTGTTGTGAGAGGGGGGGCGGGAGACAAAGCCAGCGGCTTTATTTTGACACCTGGATTCATAGAATCTGTCAGCTCCATTACAGCCTTCATAGAAATCTGGCCGCTGGCAGTTCTGAAATGATTGTGAGTGAGGTAAGATGCAGGAATTATCTATACGTAGATAAAGAAAAGGAGACTGAGAAGAATTATTCAAATTTGTGCAAATGAATTGCTTCCATTTTTCCTCCCTCTTCCAAGTGGAAATTGAACGTGACCCGCTCTGACCTTTCTCTATTAAGTGCTGCAAATTGCAGTAAATGCACAGTTCTGAGTGCCCTAATGAGACAGAGCCCCAGCAATGCCTCATTAATAAGGGGAGTTTGACCTTGCTGGTCAGCCCTTCATTCGATATTGAAAAGAAATAAGAGAAAAGAAGAGATGACCCACTGTAAATTTTGAACAATACATTTGATTTAGTTTGTATATACTCCCAGCCAGATGGTTCTCAACCTTTTTCCCTCTCTGGTTTCCCTTCAGCCACAGGCTAGAAGGAGTGGTACTTACCTTTCAGGCGCCAGTGGAATGTGGAGACAGAGACGGGGAGTCTTGGCAAAGCCAGCGCCAGGCTGTACCCTGGTGGAAAGGACATTCATCTCCTCCCCGTCTTGTCCCTTGTAAACTGGGGCCATGAATTCCTGTCTTTTCTTTCATTTCTTTCCTTCCTTCTTTCCTTCTCCCTCCCTCCCTTCCTTTTTCCTTTAAAATAAAGGAAATTGAAATAAATTTCAATTTTGAGTTGTGCATGTGTGTATTTAAAAGAGGGATTGGCCCTCTGATCTTTATAGTGCAGACTCAGGCTGAGATACTTTCTCCTTGTCTTGTGTAAGAAAATCTAGGGCAAGAGGTGGAGTCATGCTGCTTGTTTTTGGAGAATTATTTAACCTTATTAAGCATGGAGGGTAGTTGATAGATGTGGAACTGGGACCCAGGGCTCCTGGTTCCTCTTCTTAAATGCCTCACTAGTTACAAATTTAGCTTTAGGCTTCCTTTAAACCAATGTTAGTAACACCTCTAATTGTATTCAGGGAATTTCCTAAATATAAGGAGGCACTATGTTCAAGTTCTTAAATTTATTTAAGTAATAACTCCTTACACATAGAGATGCACTTAGACTTTAAGGAGGTAATTTCAAGATGCATGGACATATCACCTTGTGGAATCTTAATGTTTGAAGGGGTCCTAGAATTTATTCCTCCAAACTTCTAGCAAGGCAAGGATCTGCTCTATAATATCCCTGATATTGAAGGTAGGCTAATTACCTCAGAATCAGACTGTTTCATCACTGGCAACTCTGGCTCACGCCAAGTTCTTTCATATATAATATTAATGCAAAATATTGTTATCGGGCTTCCCTGGTGGCGCAGTGGTTGAGAGTCCACCTGCTGATGCAGGGGACGTGGGTTCGTGCCCCGGTCCGGGAAGATCCCACATGCCGCGGAGCGGCTGGGCCCGTGAGCCATGGCCGCTGAGCCTGCGCGTCCGGAGCCTGTGCTCCGCAATGGGAGAAGCCACAGCAGTGAGAGGCCCGCATACCGCAAAAAAAAAAAAAAATTGTTATCATGTACTGACCATATTATTACAAAGTCCAGTTTGAGTGGAGCATCTGAAACCACCAAAATGAGAAGATTAACCCATGGGACAACTGCTTTACCAGGTTGTACTTTTGGGTTATGCTTTTGGCTTGCCTAGAGGGATGTTCTAAGGATCTGCAGCCTGAAAGTCTCTTTTGAAATTATTTGGGAATATTGTTGAAAATTTCCCCTATGCAATGTTCTTTTCACAGGGGAATTTCTTTTTAAATTTTATTTTAAACCAGGAAGCACTTGGCTTGTTCTTGGGAGCTAGTTTGATTTTATCTTAATAGATGTGTCACTTAAACCTGATCATCTTTCCCTCATTCCTTTGGCTATCAGGATGCTCAGAATGCAGAATCTTATGGCATACATTAAAAGGTACTTTCGAAATTTGGTACCAGAATCTGACTCTGGTACCAAATTAAAAAATATAAAAACAGTATACAGTGAAAAGTAAGTCCCTCTCTTGTCCCATTCTCCCAGTCAACAAGTTGTCCTTTTAGAAGGAACCACTGTTACTAGTTTCTGAATATTCTCTGTGCTTATAACATAAACTAAGATGATATAGGTTGTGCTCTGTGCTAAAGGTGACAAAAAACCATCAAATGGTTTGAAGAAGGAGATCAAATAGATCAACTCATGGTACTGCTGAAATTGTGTTGACTGGAGGTACAGAGGGACAACTGGGAGGCTGTTTTTGTCTTCCAGGCAGGCACTAATAAAAGAGGATGCAGGTAAGGTAGAGTTAAAATCAGCAGGGTGTGGTAATTCAATAGATGCTGAGGATTAGACAAGGAGAATTCAAAGACTGACTAATTTCTAGCTTCAGAGACTATATGGATTCTGTAACCACCTACCCAGGGGTAGACAGTTTGGGAGAAGATGAGTTACTTTTAAGTATGATGAGCTGTAGTAGCCTGAGGAGCTGAACACCCAGTATGCGGGCAAAGGCAGAAGTCTGGTACTGAAAGAAGGTATCTGAATAAAAGGATTTTTGAATCATAAGCCTACAGGTCACAGGAAAAGACTCAGGAAAAGACTGAAAGTACAGGTTATCACCTACAGAGAATGAGTAGAGTGTTGAAATGCGACAGGTTTAGAAATACTTAAAGGTTTTGCCTTTTGTTGTCTTTTCTCCAACCTACTTCCATTGCTTGGTGCCATCTCTGGCCCACAGTTGGTGTGTAATGAATAATGCACTATTTAATCACTAACTGAACGAGTTTGCAGAACCCTTCTCCACTTTCATTTCTAAATTATCAATGTGCTGTCAAAAATATCATGTTTGGTTGCAGTACTCTACATGAAGTATAGTCTTGACAGAGTATAATGGGATTGAATTGCATAGTATTTTAAAAATTAATGTAATGTAAGTAACAGTTGTTGTTTTGTTTTAGCTGCTATATAATTCTAAGGGCACATATTAAGTCTGTGAGAAGTTAAGACCCCAGAAGTAGTTTTTCATAAATCACTGCCTAGCCTTTTTATCTAAGGATGTATTTTTAAAATGCATTTAAAAATATAAATGAATTTATAGTTAAAAATGAAATATGTTCAATTTTAGTAGATAATGCCAGACTGTTTTTCTAAGTGACTGTACCAATTACACCCCAAGATTATATAGGAATTTTGTGTTGTTTCATGTCTTTATCAACACTTGATCTTGTCAGCCTTTTCATTTTAGCCTTTATCGTGGGTGTGTGGTGGTATCTCATCATGGCTTAAATTTACATTTCCTGGTTGATTAATGAGGTTGAGAATCTTTTCATGTTTTTTGATTATTCAAATATCCTTTAAAAAAAGTGTCTCAAGACTGTTTTCTATTTGGTTATTGCTATTTTTATTATGTTGTATACTCTACGTATTTTATATAAAAGGCCCTTTGTCAGTTATGTATTATAACTTTCAAATATTTGTCAATAGTAGAATATTTAAATAAATTGTGGTATATTCATATAATGGAATACTATCTAGTAATGAAAATAAATGAACTAGAGTTACATGTAGCAACAGGGGTGAATCCAGAAACAAAAGAGTACATATTTCATGCCTCCATTTATATAAATCCCCAAACAAGTAAACCTCATCTATGGTGTTAGAAGTTAGGGCAGTGGTTACTTTTGGAGACAGGGTGGGCAATGATTAGGAAGGCACATAAGAGCGCTTCTGAAATGCTGCTAATCTTCAATTTCTTGACCTGGGTAGTAGCTACAGGGGTTTATTAATTTTTGATAATTAATTAAGCTGCATGCTTTTGATTTATACACTTCTCCATATTAAATAAGATATCCATAAAAAGTTAAAAATGTTATTGGACTGTATAGTTTGATGAAATGTATTTGATGATGAATTTTCTAAAACTGGATTATAATTTGTTTCTAAAGGGCAATACAAGTTAGAAGAATATGCAAATTTCCCTGCTTAAAAACAGGAATGGCATTGAGGATGAGAGTTGGGAGTGGTGAGAGGTTAGAAGTGAATAAAATCTAGCATTTTCTAAGAGAAGTGGTCCTTCATCCTATATTACAAGTCCTTCATGAGACAGTATTTTGAGTGTCCCTGTCAGAGTTAACATAGGGCCTGGATATAGGCAGGATGTAGTGGATGGAAAGACCTAGCTGGGGACCAAATACAGACTGGCTGCCTCTGATCCAACTGTGTATAAAATCCCTGAAGATAAGCACAGAAATACCAGCAGCTTTGAAAAGATAAAATATTCAACAATTTCAAGATGCAAAGATACTGTGTTTTTTGTTGTTGCTGTTGATATTTTTTTCTCATGGGATGAATCAGGAAACAGTTCCTCAGATAGGTTTTACATAATTAAAGAAATCTCTCTGCCTAAAGGAAACCAACCAAATCAGAGAGTGGAGTCTGGAGCAAATTTCCTGATTTTTGATTCAATGTAAGGATTACATTGGGATCTGATTCTAATTATACAAACCTTTTTTTTTTGGCAGTTAATAGTATGGCCTCTGCAGTCAGACTGCCTGGGTTCACATTTGGATTCAGCCTTTACAAACTGTGTGACTGGGCACATTATTTAATCTCAGCAAAGTGGGGACAGAAATAGCATACACCTCATAAGGTTCTTTTTTTAGAACTGAATGAGACCATGCAAGCCAGATGCTTATCACAGTGGATGCCACCTTGATCATTCTTAGCTATTATTGTTAATAACATTAATATTGATCACAGTGTAATCCTCTGATTACATTAAGGAGAGGGTCTCAGGTTGAGACTAGCATGGATATAACACTTGTCAGTTGACCACTTGTTTCAAGGCCCTGAGTTTCTCCAGGCTCTAGAAATACACTTCCCTCCTCATGCCTTTCAGGCTTGCGGGAGGTAATGGAGTCCATTGTTGCTGATATCTGGAGCCCTCACCATGTTTTGTGGGTTTCTTTAACTCTCTTAACTACTTCAAAATCTCTCTTAGTTCAAGCCTTTCAAGCCCACCATCTGTTTTGTGCCGAGACCCTCACTGATACGTCTATTGTTACCTTTAAATAACTCTGAAATCCGATAGGGGACTGGTATACTTTCATTTTATTTTTAATTAAATTAGATTAAAATAAAAATCTAATTTTACAGGGAATCCATAGAATATTCTAGTGCACAAACATGAAACCATTATAGGCTAAAATGTACCATCTGGTTAATCCCAATTTTCTATTTTTTGGTACTATCACAGTCATCACCAAGAAGAAATGCTTTTTCCCCCAAGATGAATTGGTGAATACTGCCTAAGAAGATCATCCAATTACAGAAAATGATTTAGCCAAAATTCAAAGAAGCTAACCAGACATTAGGATTCCTGCTTAGACCTAGACTGGACCAGGGTCAGTCATTTGTTTTTAATAGCTTGCCTGTGCTAATTTTTAGAAACCTAGTGACTTTATGTTAACTATCTGTTTGGGGGCTGGTGGTCACTGTCCTTTCACTCACAGACCACTGATCATCTTTTTCTAGAAAGGGTGTTGGTCTCTCAGGATGAGGAAGTGAGGAGATACCTCATCTGCTTTTCTGGTGGAGATTATTTTAGTTTGGTATTTTGAGCAGGTCTTTGTTCAAGTCTGCATCTTGTTATTCCCAGGTCTTGTGACATCCTCTCCCATCTCTCTGATTGCTTCCTCCAGAGAGGCTAGGTCTAGGGCTAGGCTGCACCTGGCAACACTGTGAGCCCCTCTAGTGTGGGAAAGATGAAGACAAGATCTAACCAGACCTACAGACTCACAGTTCCCTTCATCCTCTGTGCAAACTCTGAGCCCAGGCTACTCTTTCTGGCTGCTCTTCCACCTGCCCAGTCCTGCCTGAATAAAAAAAATTATTTCTAAATGCACAGGAAGCATTTATTAAGATATTCTGTAGCCTGGACCACAAAACAAATCTCAGTAAATTTAAGAGGCTTCAAGTCATACAAAGTACCTTCTCTAATCACAGTAGAAATGAATTAGAAATCAATAACAAAGATATCTGAAAAATTTCTAAATACTTGGAAACAAAATAACATCTTTCTAAATGACCCATGGGTCAAAGAATAAATAAAAAGGAAACTAGAAAGTGTTTTGAACTGAATGAAAATAAAGTCACAACATATAAAAAATTTTGAGTTGCTGCTAAAGCAGTACTTAGGAATTGATAAAAACAAAAGTCTATCTTAAGAAAGAAAAAAAGTCCCCAATCAATAATTTCAGTTTCTACTTTAAGAAACTAGAAGTAGATCATTAATTTAGTATAAAATTTCAAAGTAAACAGAAGAAAGGAAAGTCCAAAGCAAAGTATTCCAGAGAAACAGAGCCAAAGCTGATGGTGTAATTCTGCGTCAGCATCCAAAGGTCTGAGAATCAGGGGAACCGATGGTGTTAGTCCCAGTTCAAATCTGAAGGCCTGAGAACCATGAGTGCTGTTGTCCAAGGGCAGGAGAAGATGGAAGTTTCAACTCAACTAGAGAGAGAAGACTTGTCCTTCTACCTTTGTGCTCTCTTCAGGCCCTCAACAGATTGGTGATGTCCATGCACATTGGTGAAGGTGGTCTTCTTTACTCTATCTACCAATTCAAATGCTAATCTTTCCAGAAAAACCCTCACGATAGAATCAGTAGTTATATTATAAATAATTATATAAATAGCAACACTAGCTATCTGGGTGTATCTTAGCCCAGTGAAGTTGACACATAAAATTAACCATCACAAAGACCAAGTGGAGATCAATAAAACAGAAAAATGATAGAGACAATCAATGGAACTAGGATTTTTTTTTTGAGAAGATAAATAAAAATGATAAACCTTTAGCCAGAATGATAAGGGAAACAATGAGAGAAGACACAAATTGCCAAGATTGGGAATGAGAAAGATGATATTATACTACAGATACTGCAGATATTAAAAGAAAACAACATAGTATTATGAACAACTTTTTCCAACAGGTTCAACACCTTAGATGAAATGGGCAACTTCCTTGAAAGACTTGGGTTGCCTAAGTTCACTCAAGTTGAAACAGAATAACTGAATAACTCTGTATCTGTTAACAAAATTGAATTTGTAATAAAGAACCTTCTACCAAAGAAAACCCCAGTCATAGAAGGCTTTACTGGTGAATTCTTCCAAACATTTAAGGAAAATAAATAATACCAATTGTACAAAATTGAAGAGGAGGAAATACTTTCATTATATGTTTCCAGAATTACTCTGATATTAAAATCAGACAAAGACATTATAAACAATAGAAAACTACAGACCAATTTCCTCATTAAAATAGATACGAAAATTCTTAAAATTTTAGCAAGTTGAATGTGATGATATGTAAACATATAACACATCATGATCAAGTGGAGTTTATCCCAAGAATGCAAGGTGGAAATTACATTTTAAAATTAATTAATGGGGAATTCCCTGGCAGTCCAGTGGTTAAGCCTCCATGCTTCCAATGCAGGGGATGTGGGTTCCATCCCTGGCTGGGGAGCTAAGATCCCATATGCTGTGTGGTGTGGCCAAAAAAAAAAAAAAGAAAAAATTAATTAATGGAATTCACCATATTAATAGACTAAAAAGGGAAAATCATGTGATCACCTCAATAGATGCTGAAAAAGCATTAGATGAAATCCAAATTCCATTCCTGATAAAAACTCAAAGCTAACAGTAATAGAAAGAGACTTCGTCAACCTGATAAGGGGCACCCATGAAAAACCTACAGTTGAAATCATGCATAATGGTTAAAGACTAGACGATTTCACACTATGATCAAGAACAAGACAAAGATGTCCACTTTTTCCACTTCTAGTTATATTATACTAGGGATTCTAGCCATTGCTGTCAGGTAGGAAAAAGAAACAAAGCAACCAGATTACAAAAGAAGTAGTAAAAATGTCTTCAGTCACAAACAACATAGTTATCAATGTAGAAAGTCCTAGGGCACTACTGAAAACTCTAGAACTAATAAATGAGTTTAACAGCATTTTGGGATATAAGATAATTGTACAAAGTCAATTCTATTTCTATATGATAGCAAGGAACGCATGGAAATTGAACTTAAAAAACAATATCACTGAGGGCAGACAGCAGAAGCAAGAAGAACTACAATCCTGCAACCTGTGGAACAAAAACCACATTCACAGAAAGGTAGACAAGATGAAAAGGCAGAGGGCTATGTACCAGATGAAGGAACAAGATAAAACCCCAGAAAAACAGCTAAATGAAGTGGAGATAGGCAACCTTCCAGAAAAAGAATTCAGAATAATGATAGTGAAGATGATCCAGGACCTCGGAAAGAAAATGGAGGCAAAGATCAAGAAGATGCAAGAAATGTTTAACAAAGACCTAGAAGAACTAAAGAACAAACAAACAGAGATGAACAATACAATAATTGAAATGAAAAATACACTAGAAGGAATCAATAGCAGAATAACTGAAGCAGAAAAACAAATTAAGTGACCTGGAAGACAGAATGGTAGAATTCACTGCAGCAGAACAGAATAAAGAAAAAAGAATGAAAAGAAATGAAGACAGCCTAAGAGACTTCTGTGACAACATTAAATGCACCAACATTTGCATTATAGGGGTCCCAGAAAGAGAAGAGAGAGAGAAAGGACCCCAGAAAATATTTGAAGAGATTATAGTCAAAAACTTCCCTAACATGGGAAAGGAAATGGCCACCCAAGTCCAGGAAGCACAGAGACTCCCAGGGAGGATAAACCCAAGGAGAAACATGCTGAGACACATACTAATCAAATGGCAAAAATTAAAGACAAAGAAAACTTATTGAAAGCAACCAGGGAAAAATGACAACATACAAGGGAACTCCCATAAGGTTAACAGCTGATTTCTCAGCAGAAACTCTACAAGCCAGAAGAGAGCGGCATGACATATTTAAAGCAGTGAAAGGGAAGAACCTACAACCAAGATTACTCTACCTGGCAGGGATCTCATTCAGATTTGATGGAGAAATCAAAAGCTTTACAGACAAGCAAAACCAAAGACAATTCAGCACCACCAAACCAGCTCTACAACAAATGTTAAAGGAAGTTCTCTAAGTGGGAAACACAAGAGAAGAAAAGAACGAACAAAAGCACCCCTAAAACAATTAAGAAAATGGTAATAGGAACATACATATCGATAATTACCTTAAACGTGAATGGATTAAATGCTCCAACCAAAAGACACAGGCTTGCTGAATGGATACAAAAACAAGACCCATATATATGCTGTCTACAAGAGACCCACTTCAGACCTAGGGACACATACAGACTGAAAGTGAGGGAATGGAAAAAGATATTCCATGGAAATGGAAATCAAAAGAAAGATGGAATAGCAATATTCATATCAGATAAAATAGACTTTAAAATAAAGAATGTTACAAGAGACAAGGAATGACACTACATAATGATCAAGGGACCAATCCAAGAAGAAGATATAACAATTATAAATATATATGCACCTAACATAGGAGCACCTCAATACATAAGGCAAATGCTAACAGCTATAAAAGAGGAAATCAACAGTAACACAATAATATTGGGGGAATTTAACACCTCAGTTACACCAATGGACCAATCATCCAAACAGAAAATTAATAAAGAAATGCAAACTTTAAATGACACAACAGACCAGATAAATTTAATTGATGTTTATAGGACATTCCATCCAAAAACAGCAGATTACACTTTCTTCTCAAGTGCACACGGAACATTCTCCAGGATAGATCACATTCTATGTCACAAATCAAGCCTCAGTAAATTTAAGAGAATTGAAATCATATCAAGCATCTTTTCTGACCACAATGCTATGAGATTAGAAATCAACCACAGGGAAGAAAACGTAAAAAACACAAACACCTGGAGGCTAAACAATATGTTACTAAATAACCAAGAGATCACTGAAGAAATCAAAGATGAAATCAAAAAATACCTAGAGACAAATGACAATGAAAACACGATGATCCAAAACCTATGGGATGCAGTAAAAGCAGTTCTAACAGGGAAGTTTATAGCAATACAATCCTACCTCAAGAAACAACAAATGTCGCAAGTTAACATTCTAACCTTACACCTAAAAGAACTGGAAAAAAAGAGCAAACAAAACCCGAGGTTAGTAGAAGGAAATAAATCATAAAGATCACAGCAGAAATAAATGAAATAGAAACAAAGAAAACAATAGCAAAGATCAATAAAACTAAAACCTGGTTCTTTGAGAAGATAAACAAAATTTATAAACCATTAGCCAGACTCATCAAGAAAAAGAGAGAGAGGACTAAAATCAATCAAATTAGAAATGAAAAAGGAGAAGTTACAGTGGACACCGCAGAAATACAAAGCATCATGAGAGATTACTGCAAGCAACTCTATGACAATGAAATGGACAACCTGGAAGAAATGGACACATTCTTAGAAAGGTATAACCTTCCAAGACTGAACCAGGAAGAAATAGAAAATATGAAGAGACCAATCACAAGTAATGAAATTGAAACTGTGATTAAAAATCTTCCAAGAAACAAGAGTCCAGGACCAGATGCCTTCACAGGTGAATTCTATCAAACATTTAGAGAAGAGCTAACATCCATCCTTCTCAAACTCTTCCAAAAAATTGTAGAGGAAGGAACCTTCCCAAACTCATTCTATGAGGCCACCATCACCCTGATACCAAAACCAGACAAAGATACTACAAAAAAAAGAAAACTACAGACCAATATCACTGATGAATATAGATGCAAAAATCCTCAACAAAATACTAGCAAACAGAATCCAGCAGCACATTACAAGTATCATACACCATGATCAAGTGGGATTTATCACAGGGATGCAAGCTTTCTTCAATATACACAAATCAATCAACGTGATACACCATATTAACAAATTGAAAAATGAAAACCATATGATCATCTCAGTAGATGCAGAAACAGCTTTTGACAAAATTCAACACCCATTTATGATGAAAACCCTCCAGAAAGTGGGCATAGAGGGAACCTACCTCAACATAATAAAGGCCATATATGACAAACCCACAGCAAACATCATTCTCAATGGTGAAAAACTGAAAGCATTTCCTCTAAGATCAGGAACAAGACATGGATGTCTATTCTCAGCACTATAATTCAACATAGTTTTGGAAGTCCTAGCCATGGCAATCAGAGAAGAAAAAGAAATGAAAAGAATACAAATTGGAAAAAAAGAAGTAAAACTGTCCCTGTTTTCAGATGACATGATACTATACATAGAGAATCCTAAAAATGCCACCAGAAAACTACTAGAGCTAATCAATGAATTTGGTAAAGTTGCAGGATACAAAATTAATGCACAGAAATCTCTTGCATTCCTATACACTAATGATGAAAAATCTGAAAGAGAAATTAAGGAAACAATGCTATTTACCATTGCAACAAAAAGGATAAAATACCTAGGAATAAACCTACCTAAGGAGACAAAAGACCTGTTTACAGAAAACTATAAGACACTGATGAAAGAAATCAAAGATGATACAAACAGATGGAGAGATATACTATGTTCTTGGATTGGAAGAATCAATACTGTGAAAATGACTATACTACCCAAAGCAATCTACTGATTCAATGCACTCCCTATCAAATTACCAATGCATTTTTTACAGAACTAGAACAAAAAAATCTTAAAATTTGTATGGAGACACAAAAGACCCCGAATAGCCAAGGAAGTCTTGAGGGAAAAGAATGGAGCTGGAGGAATCAGGCTCCCTGACTTCAGAGTATACTACAAAGCTACAGTAATCAAGACAATATGGTACTGGTACAAAAACAGAAATATAGATCAATGGAACAGGATAGAAAACCCAGAGATAAACCCACACACTTATGGTCAACTAATCAATGACAAAGGAGGCAAGGATATACAATAGAGAAAAGACAGTCTCTTCAATAAGTAGTGCTGGGAGAACTGGACAGCTACATGTAAAAGAATGAAATTAGAACACTCCCTAACACCATACAGAAATATAAACTCAAAATGGATTAGAGACCTAAATGTAAGACCGGACAGTATAAAACTCGTAGAGGAAAACATAGGCAGAACACTCTATGACATAAATCACAGCAAGATCCTTTTTGATACACTTCCTAGAGTAATGGAAATAAACACAAAAATAAACAAATGGGACCTAATGAAACTTAAAAGTTTTTACACAGCAAAGGAAACTACAGACAAGATGAAAAGACAACCCTCAGAATGGGAGAAAATATTTGCAAATGAATCAGCAGACAAAGGATTAATCTTCAAAATATTTAAAGAGGTCATGCAGCTCAATATTAAAAAACCAAACAACCCAATCCAGAAATGGGCAGAAGACTTAAATAGACATTTCTCCAAAGAAGACATACAGATGGCCAAGAAGCACATGAAAAGCTGCTCAACATCACTAATTATTAGAGAAATGCAAATCAAAACTATGAGGTATCACCTCACACCCATTAGAATGGGCATCATCAGAAAATCTACAAACAACAAATGCTGGCGAGGGTGTGGAGAAAAGGGAACCCTCTTGCACTGTTTGTGGGAATGTAAATTGATACAGCCACTATGGAGAACAGTGAGGTTCCTTAAAAATCTAAAAATATAATTACCATATGACCAACAATCTCACTACTGGGCATATACCCAGAGGAAACCATAATTCAAAAAGACACATGCACCATGATTTTCATCGCAACACTGTTTACAATTGCCAAGACATTGAAGCAACCTAAATGCCCATCGGCAGATGAATGGATAAAGAAGATGTGGCACATGTATACAATGGAATATTATTCAACCTTAAAAAGGAATGAAATTGGGTCATTTGTAGAGACGCAGATGGATCTAGAGACTGTCATACGGATTGAGGTAAGTCAGAAAGAGAAAAACAAATATCGTATATTAACGCATATATGTGGAACCTAGAAAAATGGTACAGATGAACCGGTTTGCAGGGCAGAAATTGAGACACAGATGCAGAGAACAAATGTATGGACACCAAGGGGGGAAAGCTGGGGTGCGGGTTGGTGGTGGTGTGATGAATTGGGCAATTGGGATTGACATGTATACACTGATGTGTATAAAATGGATGACTAATAAAAACCTGCTGTATAAAAACATAAATAAAATTAAATTTAAAAAATCACTTAAAACAGCATACTATATATGACATATTTAGGGATAAATCTGACAAAATCTCTATACTAAAACTATATATCATTGCTGAGAAATTTTGAGAATCCATAAGTATATTGCAAGATAGAATGTATTTATTAATCAGAAGATTCAATATTAAGATATTTATTGTCTCCAAATTGATGAGTACATTCAACACAACGCCATTGAAAATCCCAGTAGGCAAATTGAAGAAACTTGACAAGTAGATTCTAAAATCCATATGGAAATATAGAGGCCCTAGATAGACTAGCCATAATAATATTGAAAAATAATAAAATTGGAGGACTTACCCTACCTCACTGGAAGTCTTATTATAAAGCTACATTAATCAAGGAAGTGTGGTATTGATGTGAAGATAGACATATAAATCAATGGAGAAGAACAGAGAGTTCAGAAATCAACCCATCATGGTTAATTGATTTTCTCTAAATTGAAAAGATAATTTAGTGGAAAAAAAGATAGTCTTTTTCAACAAATGTTGCTGGAAAAAGTGGATATCCATATGCAAAATAATGGACTTAGATATATACCTTGCTCTATAAACCAAAATTAACTTAAAATAGATCCTAGACCTAAATATAAAACCTAAAACTATAAAACTTATAGAAGAAAAATAGGAGAAAAATCATAGTGACTGGGAGTTAGGCAAATATTCCTTAAAAGCAACAGGAAGACATGATCCATAAAGGAAAAAAAAATTTAAATTAGACTTCATCAAAATTAAAAACTTCTTTTCATCACAAAATACTGTTAAGAGAATGAAAAGACATCGCAGATTGGGAGAAAGTATTTGCAAGATGAATATTTGAAACAGACATATCTAGAATATACAAAGAACTCTAAAAACTCTAATAATAATAATAACAATATAATACTAATAAAACTCATTACAAAGAGTGGGGAAAAAAGATTTAAACAGAAATCTGAGTTTTGAACAGAAATACCTTGAGTTTTTCACCAGGGAATATATATAGATGGCAAACAAAAATATGAGAAGATGCTCAACCTCATTAGTGATTACGGAAATGCAAATTAAAACTCCATTGAGATATCATTACACACATATTAAAATGTCTAAAATTAAAGCCTGACCATGTCAAATGTTGGTGAGAATGTGGAGGAACTCTTATACTCTGCTGGTAGAAATGTAAACTGGTACAATCATTTAAGAAAAGTTTGGCATTTTCTTAAAAATTTAAACGTACCATTACCATATCACCCATCCATTCCATTCTTAGGTATTTACCCAAAAGAAATGGAAGCAATGTCCAAGCAAAGACTTGTACACAAGCTCATGCCAGCTTTATTTGTAGTAGTCCCAAACTGGAACAACCCAAATATCCATCAAACTGTGTATGGATAAAGAAATTGTGGAAAACTGCTTAGCAACAGAAAGGAATGAATATGCAACATTGGATGGAATTGCAAAGGTCTTATGCTGAGAAGCCAGTAAAAAATAGTGAATATTATCTTATAACATTAATATAAATTTCTAGAAAATACAAACTTCTCTGTAGTGACAGAGAGCAGATCAGTGAACTGCCTGTGGAAGGGAGAGTTGGGAAGGGGTGAGAAGAAGAGATTACAAAGGGCATGAGGAAACTTTTGGGAGTGATGGATGTGTTTATTATCTTGATTTTGGTTATGGTTCTATGAGTGTATGTTTATGTCAACTTAAGAAATTGTACATTTTAAACATGGGCAGTTTGTTGTGCGTCAATCATATCAATAAAACTGTTAAAAACTCCTACCACATGCTTAAAAACTCAGACTCTGTAGATAGCTAGGCCTCAGTATGAATATCTCTATTCTATGGTCCACGTGCTTTTCATTAAGTTATTAAATCTCTTTCATCTCCAGTTCCTACATTTGCAACATAACCTCATAGTGTTGATGTCAGAAAGAAGTGATGTAATTAAAACAACAACAACAAAAATCACTAAGCAAAAACACCCAAAATTACCTTGTCTAAATAATAATACTATTATTGATTTCATATGGGTTATTACTACTGATAGTTTACTATTAATATAGAGGGAACAAAAAGAACAGAAACAGTTGTATGGGTTATTTAGATGTCCATCATAAATCTGTAATGATGACAATAAACTTGTCTTAAAATCTTTGGACTTTGTTTAAGTATTACAAAAATTCTTGTTTTGTTTTTTTTTTTTTTGGTGGTATGCAGGCCTCTCACTGTTGTGGCCTCTCCCGTTGTGGAGCACAGGCTCTGGACACGCAGGCTCAGCGGCCATGGCTCACGGGCCCAGCCACTCCGCGGCATGTGGGATCCTCCCGGACCGGGGCACGAACCCATGTCCCCTGCATCGGCAGGTGGACTCTCAACCACTGCACCACCACGGAAGCCCTCTTGTTTGTTTTTTATGAGTTGACCCACATCTAATACCAATAACCAAAGTTTCTATTATATAATCTCTTATAGGTAATATAATGATGTGCTGGCTTATTTCCATTTCAGTCCATTCTATATGCTGCTGTTGAAGTTCTCAAAAAAAAAAAAAATTCTTCTACTCCCTTGCTCAGTTACCATTGGATTGCCATTTCTTACAGAATTAAATCCAGTTTCCTCAGACTGGCATTGAAAGTACTCCAAAACTCGACCATTTTTTGCTTTCCCTAGACATTTTAGTGTAGAGGTTAAGAATTGAACATTGGGATAAGACCACCTGGCTCTATTCTCCCTATGCCTCAGTTTCATTCCTTGAAAATAGGAATAATAATAATGTCTACTTTACAGGGCTATTGTGAGGATTAAATGAATTTATGCAAGTCAAGCTCTTAGAATAGTGACTGGTTTATAATAAGAGTTCGAGAAGTTTTTGGGGTTTTTTGCCTTTTATTTTTTACCTACGTCCGCCTCTATGCCTCCCCATGTATTATTTATTTCCATAACATTACTTGTTATTCACTATGGGCTGAATTGTGTTCCCCTTCCTGGAATTCATATGTTGAAGTCCTAACCCCTAGTACCTCAGAATGTGACTGTATTTTGGAGATAAGGCCTTTAAAGAGGTGACTAAGTTAAAATGAGGTCTTAATCCAATATGACTGGTGTTTTTATAAGAAGAGGAAGTTTGAATACATAAGGAGACCCCAGGGATGCTGTGCACAGAGGAAAGACCATGTGAGGACACAGTGAGAAAGTGGCCATCTGCAAGCCAAGGAGAGAGGTCTTAGAAGAAACTAAACCTGCTGACTCCTTGATCTTGGACTTCCAGCCTCCAGAACTGTGAGAAATAAATTTCTGTTTCTTAAGCCACCCAGTATGTGGTATTTCAATAAGATACCCCTTTGCAAACGAATACATTCTTCCCAAATATACTCTGCATTCTTCTGTTTCCACATCTTTACTTTCTGTTTCCACATCTAGCTGTCCTATCTCCTCAAGTACTCTTTCCTCAAAAGCTGCCTTTTTGTAAAGCTTCATCTAAATCACACCTCCTCTAAAATGACTTTTCGTACTGTCAGAATTAATTTCCCTTCTCTATACTTTCATAAGCATACTGTTTGGTCCTCTAGTAAAGAATATTCACTTTTGACTCATCTAACCATAAATTTGTGAGCTCCCGAAGGGTAAGATCTGATGCATTAAAAAAAAAAATTAGCCAGTCAGTGTTTTGTACATAGGAGCATCTCAATAAATATTCGTTGAAGTGAATTGTTGATCCATATGCTGTGATGGCTAATAATTGGGAGTCTCAATAATGTTTTCTCTTCACTCTGACTTCAACAGCAAATTGATTTTTTCCCAAACTGTCAACATTGATAGGTGTATGGGCTAAAGTAAATCAGGAACAGGGCTTATCTCATAGGAAGAAGTACACTTATCTGTTTACCTGAGGCTTCTGGAATCATGGGATTTTGCTCAGGTACTTGCTAAAAGTTTTCCATACATTCACTAACTCAATACTCACAAGATCCAAATGAGTTAGGCAATATTAGTGACAATATTACAGGTGATAAAACGTAAACATAGAGAAAATCAATAAATTATGCAGAATTGTACAACTAAGATGCCATAGAGGCAGAAAAAGAGCTGAGAACTTTCCAATTCCAGATCCATGCCAGAAAGATTGGACCTCTATGATTTTGTGTTCAAGGATTGAATCATTGTTCTATTTCTGATTCGTATTGGCATTTTCTATGACTTTTCTGTAGCTGTGATGCTCACATTTGTCCCCTGGGAGCACAGAGATTCCTCAGTTTCCCTTCTTATAATGGAGCAAAGAAAAAGATGTTACATTAAGGATGACTAGTGAAATAGAAGCAACATTTTCAAGTCCAAGGATCTCTAGGTGCCAGTGGAACATTTGGTAGACGCGTACAGAAGAAAATCCTATCAAGGCTATATTCTTCATGCGATATTGCTTACCTGGTACTGTCCATTCTTGATACCTGATTCATGGTGTGGAGTGATCTTCTCCATTCAGATATTTATGTGTCACAATGTCTTGAAGGAATTCTTTTATTAGCTAGTTAAAAAATTAAAGTTGTTATTTATGGTAAAAAATAATACCATAAATATAATACTATGAAGTGAAGAGTATAAGTCTCTCTCCCAGTCCCCCTAATTCTTCTAGAGAGATTATATACACTTATGAACATTTAAGAGAATAAATGAAATACACTATACATATATTTACTTTTTTCTTTTTAATGACCATATACACTTCTGTTGTGTAACCAGGCAGAGAACACCCATATATATTTATTTTTGTACTTGTGGGAGTATGCTTATAGGGTAAATTTCCCGGAGTGGAATGCTGGGTAGAATGGGTTCTTTATCTTGTGGCTTTATAAAAAATGGCAAACCAGCCTGTTGAGAATGACTAAATGAACACCATACAATGAAAACTACAAGTAATTTAATATATTTATACATAACAATTTACAAAGAATATGTAGAGAGTGGTACCCAGTAATACTGTCCAATCATTCTTACCACAGAACTGATGATAGCTGTTAGCCAGGCCACACTGGATTACTTAAGGCTTTGGCATATTATGTCAGAGAATGTGGGTGTCTGTGGGTCCCATATATCCATTCACTTCCCTGTTGTTTTAAGAAGTCTGCTTCTGGCATTAAGAAATTTGATATTAAACTCTGAATCTTTCCTTATGCACTACTCAAAATGTGATCTTTAGATACTAAATTGTTACAAATTAATTTTTCTGGGAAGTTTTACTTCTCTCAAACATGATTTGAACAGTTCACTACTTGCTTTATGCATCAACCCCAGGAAAAGATACATGATGCTCGATTTCTCTATCATCTCTCATCTATTCCTTGTGCTTCTGGATTTGTTTGGTAGTTTGTTCTCTCTGCCATTATCAGCGTCTTGCTGAGAGCAGTGGTGTTGGGAAGGGCATTCAATATTGCTTTTTGCAGAGTCATTTTCTCTTTCAACTTTAAGTTGAAAAACAAAACCCCATTGTGCCACCATGACACTTCCTGTGCAATGCCAATAAAACATCCCTTCTGGGGTTTTCCTGGTGGCGCAGTGGTTGAGAGTCCACCTGCCAATGCAGGGGACACGGGTTCGTGCCCCGGTCTGGGAGGATCCCACATGCTGCGGAGCGGCTGGGCTTGTGAGCCATGGCCGCTGAGCTTGCGCGTCCGGAGCCTGTGCTCTGCAACGGGAGAGGCCACAACAGTGAGAGGCCCACGTACCGCAAAAAAAAAAAAACCAAAAACAAACAAACAAACAAAAAATCCCTTCCTTTCATCTCATCTCTTGGTAACTTATGGGCATTGCTGTTTGATATTTTATGTTCAGTGTCATGAGGACTGAAGCATATGCAGCCTATTATTACTCAGGTGAATCAATTGCAAGGACTTTATGGAAGTTTGGATCTTTATGGGATACATAGTTGGAACAGAAATCTTTCATTATTAAGGAACAAAGGAAAAGACACTGGCAGAGGCTACTGTTGTCTCCAGTACTTGGTCTCTGTTTCTAACAGAATACATATAATAATAGATGTGCACCTGAGCATATGGCTACCTAGCTAAAATAATCCCAGCATCCTTTGTAGCTAGTTTTGGCCATGTAACTAAGTTCTGACTAATAGAAAATGAGTAGAAGTGATGGGTACAATTTCCATATTATGCCGTAAAAGGAAAGAAGTAAAACCTGCCCAAAGGAGTGGTTCTGTCTCCTGCTGGCTGGAATGTGAACTTCATGTCATCTGGAGCAGTAATCTTGGATTGGGAGGTATTGATGATGGTAGCATGGAAGATGAAAGGAGCTGGGTCCCTGATGACTGTGGAAGTATATCAGGCCTGGGTCTTTTCAATCCTTTTGTTATAACAGAGGTACATACATACACAGCGCAAGTAAACAGATATATACACACACATATAGGAATACACTCATACACACAATTGTAGCTAATAAACTATCCAAACCAGAACAACCAACTTTGTCAAGTGGAGGTGTCTTAGATTAAAAATATGTCAACATACAACGGAAACTAACACAACACTGTAAAGCAATTATTCTCCAATAAAGATGTAAAAAAAAACCATGTCAACATATTTCAACTTATATTTTTTCCTGTTTTTATAATCAGCATTGTCTTTTGGCAACCTCAATAAAATGTTGCATTAGTTAGATGTGGAATGATGAATAAGGACATTTAAAAAGGCATAACTCAATCAGATTTTCTGATGAGGTCATAAGTTGCGGTAACAGTCTTTTGCAGAGTAAATTCTCAAGTGCTTGACGTAACTTGAAATTTGTAAATGTTTTCAAGTTAAGTATAATTTTTTAGGTTGGATGTAAAAAGAGTATTTGAAGTCAGAGACTAAATGGAAATAATACAATAAGAACAATAGCTCTACACTTATTTCTCTCTACTTGAGAACATGTTCCCAAGATCTTTCATCATAAATTTAACCAAATTGTACATTATATCAATTTTTTTCATAAAATATAACCAACCAATCATTTGTACCAGCTCCTGAAAAAATCTTAAAAATGACAGGATTGATTGTTTACAGGTTAATCTTTTATTCTCAGGGAGATTGCAGAAAGGATGGGTGGGGAGGAGCAAGCTGTTGGAGATGGGACTAATGAGCATGTAGAAGAGGAAAAGCAAGTGGTCCCGAATATTCATCAATTCGTTTTCAAATATTTATTTAGTGCCTATTATATTTCATGTATTATTCTGGGTTCTGAGGGTTCAAAGCCTAATAATATTTCATTTCTATCCTAAAGATGCTTATAATATAGTTGGAGAGGCAAACAAGTAAACTGACTATAAAACAAAATAAAATTATTGGTTCTTCATTTCATTAATTTTCATTAATTTCCAGAGGTAATTCATTCACAGTGTTGCATATTCCTGGACACAGGAATTGTTTCCAGGATGTGCAATTAACTACAGCCATTTAGAGACTTTCCTGAGATTTAATATGTAGAAGCTGAGAAAAAGGATCTCTTTTCATTTGGATTATTAGTTTCTATCACTTGTAACCACAAGTTTCCTGTTGCAACCTCTGTATGAATTTCCTGGGAGACTTTAGATATTTGATAATTTAAAAAAATGAATGAATAAGTGGATGATTGATTTTTTTTGTATCATCTATAACCTATATGATGTCTGCTATCACATTTGCCCTTTGTTTTCACCATTCCACAAACCCATCTTCCCCCTGCCCCCACCATACCCACTACCCTCTAAGCAAGATTCAGTATTTCTTTGCATTCCTCGAGATGAAAATGGACTCCACAGGCATTGGTGAGCAAATAGGAGAGAGAGGAGAAAGTACAGTATATAACACGTAGCTTTGTGCTGCAGAGCCCCTTTAGTCATCTCCTTCTAAGTCTCTGCTTGGCTCTCGGATGCTGGTCTTCCCTTTATATCTTCTCTTTCCCCTATAGTCTCTACATTTCCCAATTCTGGTTTCTGAGTCCTGGATCTTTCTTACTCAGAATAATTTAGCTCTGCCCCAGCTCTTCCAAACCTACATTTCTTCACTTATCACTCCATTCAACAGACAAAAGATACCTCAGATACTAAAATTTACCTTCCTTAGAATATAGCAGAGAGAATATAAATCACCAAAATTTTGAGTCACTTGTAAAAACTGACCAAAAATATGTCTGAATATGAGATGATTTAAATTAAGGATGTAAAATCTTGGATAAATGTGGGCTAGAGCAGAGTGTTTAGGTATAGAAAGATAGAATCTAATTTGGAAGTTTATCTTCTCTGGATATAATCAAGTTGGTGTTTTCATAAAGACTCAGTGTGAATGTCTATTTTTACCAGAAGATATTTGACCTGATGAAAACTTTACTGATGAACATTTAACTTCAGAGGTGGGTGGGTAGGTGGCAGGCAAAGAAGTTGCTGTATCATGTATTCAGCTTCTTGGATAGAGTTTCCAAATGAGAAAATGGGCATTCACTACTATTTCACTGTCTCCATACTTCCCCCTTTTCTTCTGTCCCTTTTTTTTTTTTTCTAATTCTAACTTTTTCAGGATCTAAGTTTCAGGAGGGAGTTCTTTATGGAAAATTGGAAATGCTGAGATGTACTGGGTCTTTGGTTGGGTACACTGATCATTGCTTTTTAAAGTCAGAATTTCTTGTTCACCTGAAATGATGGCTTGGCATGCTCATGGGTATATTTCAAATACTGAAACAAAGGGAGGATGTAAATGTTTATAAATTTAGAATTGTTGAGCAAGAGTCCACAGTTCAGCTTTCCTGGAACTGGACAACACATCATTCTGATTCTTTCTCATATGCAAAGGCACTTTGTCCCATTTTTATTTTGTATTGCTAGTGGTTTAAGTGTATTCTTGTAAGGTCTTTAAAGCTATCTGGCAGTTAGGCAGAGTATAAATAACCTTTGTTTTTATTATCATTGTATGTAGCATTCACTCTGTTTCACTGCCATTAATAAACCATTCAAGCAATGTTGTTGCAATGTATAATATTAGCAGAAGACTCCCTGGGGAGACATATAGTGGGTGTTTAATATTCTGTTTGTTACTCAGTCCATCTCCCTGCAGGCAGAGATGTTAGAGCATGTTCAAAGTTCAGTTGAAAAGAAAAGATCTATGAGATTAAAAAACAATACTAAACATGTTACTGTAATTCATAGAATTGCTTTTGCTTTAGCATTTTTGCTAAATTAACAAAGTTAATATGCTCTTGAAATTTTTATTCCTACTGATATTTTCAATTAAACATACAAGATAATTCCCACAGACCTATATATCAGGTCAAACTAGTATAAACTTAGAAGCTGAGTGAGTTTTCCACTCAAATACTCAATTATGAACTAGTTTTTGAGCAGAGTTAGCCTGTACTTCATTTGTTTTTTTCTTTTTTTCTCACGATACCTCATTGATGTCTTCATAGAGCTCAGATTCAGTCTTGAAATTTAAATCCACTAAGAGTATATAGTAAAGTCTGGAACCATTCGCATGTTAAGAAGATGTGAAGTAGTGCATACAAATGAATTTTATGCAACAAAGTGCTGTCGTGAAATGTGGCCCTGAAGATTTTCAGAAAAATGTTGGATTCTCAAGGATCTACTTAGATTTGAAAACTAACCACAACAACATGTTGCTGTTGATTGTTAGGTCCACGGAGCTTTAAAATAATTTTATCTTCATTGCATTGGATTCCAAAGAATTGGAATCACTAATCACTGTGTGACATGAGACAACACACTGGCCTTTGGGTCGCTAGTCTTCAAATCTTAAATTGAGGTCTTGTTTTCAGGACTAAGATTTTTTTCCCAGGTCACATATTTGGCTTATATTGGCTCTTAATTCTTCATCCCAATTTAGATGAACTCAGTGTTTCCCACATTACATTCTCTGGAGCCCTCCTTATCCCCGAGATGATAACATGGTAAAGGAACACTGGTGAGATACTATCTTTTGTAAATTCACCAGCACTCTTATCTCTCAAAGGACTAAGATATTTTGAGGTTTCAAATGAATGCCTTTTCTTACATGATACTGAAGGATCTAGAAGAAACTAAAAAATCATAGAACCATAGAGCTCATTGAGTCCAATGTCTTATTCTTATTAATGGGAAAAATGAGGCCCAGAGAGAATTAGTCAAGGCCCTAGAGCAAGCAAGGCTAGAAACCAGGTCTCTCTGGCTGCCAGTCTACTGACTTTTTCTGTACTCCAGGGTGTTTTGTCAACAAGAAACCTGTGTATTTCCAAGAGTGATTAGCAGCCTCACACACAAAATTCAGTTAACTAACTCAAAGTTTTACTTTCCATTAAAGGTTCTTGGTATGCTATAGCTATACAATCTTGAGCGATATTTACAAGTGCTTCTTGGGCAAATAAGGTAGTTATCAATGATAGCATTTGAGGCTAATCTTGGCAGGATTCACTCAAGAATCTGTGGTCAGCTAGCTAGAGGCCACCCTAAAACCAAAATATTTTGTCATGATAAGTCAAAAAAATGCTCACTGTGCTTTCTGACAATCACTCCTCCCTCATTATGCCAGATGCTGTTTCTGACCTCTGCTGCGTCAGGCTCAGGATTGGAAAGGTGTGAGGGGGCGGGGACAAGGATGAAGAGCACATATGTCTGGTCCTCTGGTCATCTGGCACTGGGAGTTCTTTACATAGCAGGTGCACACTTACTGGCTTTTGTTCTCATGGGGACCTCTTGGTGCATTCATCAGAATTCTGCACAGGGGACCTCTGACTGTAGGTTCCTGCCACTTTGTTGAGGTCACATCACACTGTGGGGTAGTCCTCTTTGGTGAGAAGTTCAGCCTTCTCCTTGCAGGGTCATTTGTTTTTCCTCTTAGTTGCAGTCTAATCTAGCCATAGTCTTTCAATTTTAGATCTATTCTCTTAAGAGTCAGGCACCAGTCTCTGTGTCCACCAAATTCCTGCAGTCATCTACCAAGTTTTGGTTGCATCTCTCACTGGGGAGAAAGTGCCCCATTCTTCTCCCCAGTGAGGTGGGGAGGGGCACACTGCAGCTCAGGAACAATGTTCTCTAGCACTGACATCCTCCCTCCCCAATATCCTCAACACATATGTGAATTCTGTCTTCTCTCGTGTAGCTTAAAAGTGGGAACCATGCACTACATTTGCATGCTTTCCCAGTTTCTCAGCACAGCCAACATATATAGTTTAACCCCTCATTTTATGATGTGGGGCACCTAGGGCACTCACTGGATTATTTTCAGCCCTTGGTTCTTGCTGAAAAAAGTACATAAGAAGCGTAACTTCAGTTTCTTCATCTGAAAGATTTTGAAGTTGGACTTCTTCATCTTTGGATGTTGCTTTGGACTGAATTGTGTCTCCTCTCTTCTCCTCAACACCTCCAGATTCATATGTTGAGGTCTTAACTCCCAATGTGACTGTATTTGGAGATAGATATTTTATAAGGTAATTAAGATTAAATGTAGTGTTAAGGATGGGACCATAATCCTATAGAACTGTAGGCCTTAAAAGAAGAGGAAGAGGGAGAGGAAGAGGGAGAAGGAGGGGGAGGGGTAGGAGGAAAGATAGAGAGGGAGAGAGAGGCAGGCAGAGAGAGAAAGAGAGAGAGAGTGTCTCTCTCTTTCTCTCTCTACGTGCAAGCAATGAAAAATGACCATGTAAGGACACAGTAAGAAGGTACCTTTCTATGAGCCAGGAAAAGAGCTCTCACCAGAAACCATGCCGAACCATGATCTTGGACTTTCCAGCCTCTAGAACTGTGAGAAAATAAATTTCTGTTGTTTAAGCCATACAGTCTGTCATATTTTGTTATGGCAACCCAAGCAGACTAATGTATATGTCTTCACCTCTAAAACTCTGAAAAAACCTCTCAAACATCTCATGGCCTATGAAAGTTCCCATATCTTTAGGAAAGAGTTCACCTCACTCGTCCAATGGCATTTAGACTCAGGGAAGCCTCTCCTTGACTGCTGAGGCTGTTGGTCTGCCTTTACCCATCATTTCCAAACTGAAATCTAGCCATGGCACCCATACTGTTAATGTTATCTCAACAACAAATAAGCCCCACCCCCCACCCCCCAACTACTCATTTTCTCAGATTTCTAGAACTTGGCTATCTCATGTACTGATTTCCTCATCCATGACATCAATAGTATAGCAATTTCCTGTAAACTATATTTTGATCATACTGAAATATATTAACTGCGGTGAGTGATGAAATTGCCAGCGCTGTTATTGTCTGAGCCACCCTTTGGGAACAGTGACAACAGTGAGAGATTGCATTCATGACTTGAAATTTGTGATCTCCTCTGAAGCCAGAAAAATGGCATTTATTTGGAAGGAGGAAGTGGAGGACAAAGAACAGTTATTTTAAAATCATCTTATCTACACATTAAGCTATTTGTCTCTTAGTATCGGAATCATGCTTGCATCCACAGCAACATGAGGAAAATGGAAAGCTAAATTGGGGGGGTTCAAAAGATGTCTCTCTCTTCTCTCAACTCCTAGAGCACCTTTTGTTGATACCAACCTTTGACATTTAAATTGTAAGCTCTTTGGATATAGGGAATGTGTTTTATCATCTATGCATCTCTGCAAGCTCCTAACAGAATCCTTAGCAGGAAAATAATCCAGATAAAAATCTGAGCATAGAGCCTATCTCATAATAAGCACTCACTAAATATTAGCTGTCATTATTATTAATCCAAAGAAGGTGCTCATTAGTTGCTGATGCATTGATATCTCTTTTGCAACTACTCTCTGTGTCATCCATTCGGTGAAAAGTTATGTGAACCTGTAAAACCTTATTCTATTTTATGTTAGGGTTAGGGATTGAATAACCATGGGGAAGTATAAATGTTTTTTGACCTATACCTTCAATTAAAATTCAGTAATTTTGAGCATGTTTTGTATGTATATGTTTGTGTACACCGAAATTTAATCACATAGAAGGACAAGTAGAGGTTGCTTTGTTTGAAATTACTCTCTTAAATGATTACAAGTAATGCTTGAGTCCTGGTTAAAAAAACTGCCAAGTCTTCTTGCATCAAATTCCCAATTTGCATATCACTTTACATATTGAGTCCCAAAGGCTTCCATTCAAAGAATGGAAAATAAAATTAAATGAATCAATTAGTGTATCTTATTGCAATTGTATTCAAACCCAATATTAAGGGCATTACATACAAATTACATAACAGATTTAGAAAGCAATTCAATTTAATCACATCTTAGATTAGGAGGAATAGGAACCCAGTCAAGAGCATGAGAGAAATGCCAGTCAGCTGTTGTACTGGGGAGCTTGGGAGGGGAGTTCTTGTCTGTCCTTGTTGGAATAGCTCTGGGTATTGCCAGACCAGCTCATTGCTGCAACCCCGACCCTAGGCTGGGATTTCCAGGAGGGGCCTTGGTCTTTCATAACAAGTGATTCTGCTTAGTCTGTCGCTTTTTTGACCATTCGATTTCTGGTAATGTTAGAATTTTAAACTTGATGCAGAATAGCCACTAATTTTGTACAATATCTTTGTGCTGGGGAACTTTTTGGAATGTTTAACTGCTCTGTGAATATAATTTGCCCCTCCAGCTGTTTAAAAGAGCTCCTTCCACCTTATTTTCTGAGGCTCTTTCACCCAGCACAGTGTGGGCATCTAGACCTGCACTGTCCAATAGAGGACCCTCTAGTCACGTGACTAGCGTAATTAAAGAGTTGAACGCAGAATTTTATTTCATTTAAATTAGGTTAAATTAAAAAAACCCTGATACTTGATTCAGTTATTGCAAGACTTTTCATTATGCTTGGGCCAACTTGGATATGTGAATCTTTTCAACTCTACATTTTATAAAATTAGAAACCAATCAAGTATTTAGCATCTGTTTTGAGATGTTGTAGGTGTAAAGTACACATCAGATTTGTTAGTATGAAATAACGATTAAAAATATCTCATTAGGGCTTCCCTGGTGGCGCAGTGGTTGAGAGTCCACCTGCCGATGCAGGGGACACGGGTTCGTGCCCTGGTCCAGGAAGATCCCACATGCCGCAGAGCGGCTAGGCCCATAAGCCATGGCCGCTGAGCCAGCATGTCTGGAGCCTGTGCTCCGCAACGAGAGAGGCCACGACAGTGAGAGGCCCACATAACGCAAAAAAAAAAAAAAAAAAATCTCATTAATCATTTTTTAGTTGATTATATGCTAAAATGATAGTACTTTAGGTACATTTCATTAAACAAATTATATTATTAAAATTTAATTTGATTTATTTCTTTTTACTTTTTTAATGTGGCCATTAGAAAATTTAAAATTACATGGGTGCCTTGTTTTGTATTTCTGTTGGACAGTGCTGGGCTAGACAGAATGAAACCAGGGAACAAAGATGCTAATATTTGCTTTTTAAATTCAGATGCCACAGTTCACTAATAAGATAGGCTATTTAGAACAATGCGTGCTTTCTTTCTTTCTGCTTCCTCCAGACAAGATAAAGATTTCTCAGTTGGAGAAAATAAGGTGAAAAGGAGCAGATGGGCATCTAAAGACTCACCAGTATCCCTCTGGGAGTCACAGTCTACTGCCTGTGTTGAGGACCCATGTGAGCTGGTCTCTTGGCCAGGCAGTGCAGATTAGGCACCACTCATAGCCAGCACTCTGGAGCAGGCTGGCTTGTGCCCCATGACTTTGTTCAGCTCTTACCCAGCCTACCCTGTGGGGCAACTCCACTTTCCACCTGCACTATTTTCCTTTCCTCAATGCCCTCTCTTACTGCTCCTGGCTACTTATAAGTGGAGAATGGAATACTGGACACTGGAGGAGTGGGGATATTGTACAAATGAAGCCATTGTCCCTGGCCTAGGGGGAACAAGTCAGACAAGCTCAAGATCTGTTAAGGCCTGGGCAGAAGTTGGAGACAGCCTTCCACCCCTGCTGACTAACTGGTTTCATCTTTTATAGGAGTATGTGGTCTTTTGAGATTTCAATATGGCTGTACATTGTGTTTCTGTTTTTCACATTATTTGCTGAATTTCAGGGCAGTATTTGCCTTGTGGCTCATGATTCACACTTTGTTTCCCTCTCTGAGCTCTGCTTCCCAGATCAGGTTATGAGTCATTTCTATGAGTTCACACAGTGGGGCAGATGGTATTGCCCCAGATGGCTACAGCAATATCTCCAGTCTTATATGCTCTTCACAACCTTGCCATTCTCATCAAAAAATGGAGTCTATTTCCCTCTCCTTGTGTTACATGCCCTCCAGAAATGGTCCCCAAAAAGGGTTTTTCTGCCTGGTGTCATTCAAGCCAATAGAACAAAACCAAGTTCAGTTCAGAAGCAAAGGAAAGCTTTATTCTTTGGTCAGAGAATGGAGAGGTGTGAGCACACACTCTCCCGGAGAGGCCTTGGGTGGGGCTGCTTTATAGGGTCTGGTTAGCAGGGAGGGGGCAGAGTTCTTGCAGGGTGAGCGCTGCTGAGCCGGGCTGAGCTTCTGCACATGGCCCACCCCCACCCAGCTGAGGTGTTCGCACAGCTGTTTCGCACTAGGAACTCTGATCTGAAGAGCTGGGTGTGAGGCCTCTGCACACAGCCCCCCCTATGAGCAAGTGAAGCTGGACTGAGCACACTCACAAAAGGTCAGACTTTATTTTATTACCCAGGTTCAATTCTTATTTCCTGGGAATTGTCGGTGAGCTTTGCTGGTGACAGACTCCTACTCTGTCCTTTGTCCCGCTCCTCATTCTTGAGGGGTGCCAAGGGGCACAGGTCTGTCTTCTGTAACTGCTTCCTGCTGATTTGGGCATTGTCATAACCCCAGGTGGACGAGCAAAACTTCTCCCCAGCTGCCTGTAGATGTGCTTGATTGTCCCCAGGCCTCAGGCTTGACTGTTGGGATTCCTGAGTGACCACCTTTGGCGACAAAGGACATCAGACAATTTAGGATGCATGGCCCAAATATTATCAAGAGAACAATGATCACATGTCAAATTTTCCTAAAAATGAAGGTATCTAGACCTTTTGCCTGTAGGCACAAGTGTGTCCTGATGTTGAGGCTCACTGCTGGGGCCTGATTATTCCTGGTCACACTTTTGTTGTTTTTTGGAAGAGAAGATTCAGGCCAGAGAGAGGTTCACACGAATAGTCCAGGGGTCCGTTCCCCTTAGGAGTGAGCTGATTTTTAGGCTGCCAGTTTTCCAGGTTTCTAGGTTCACTTGGTCTCCTGGCTGGCAGTGGTGGACGGTCAGGTCTGTGGGTGCGGGCAGCACCTGGTCACCATATTCCCTGAGAGCTTTCATGGTTTCTCCTACCCAGAGGGTAACTTGAGTTGTTCCATTTCAAGGGATTAAGGGGTCTCTTTTTTTTTTTTTTTTTTTTTGCGGTACGCGGGCCTCTCACTGTTGTGGCCTCTCCCGTTGCGGAGCACAGGCTCCGGTCGCGCAGGCTCAGCAGCCATGGCTGACGGGCCCAGCCGCTCCGCGGCACGTGTGATCTTCCCGGACCAGGGCACGAACCCGTGTCCCCTCCATCGGCAGGCGGACTCTCAACCACTGTGCCACCAGGGAAGCCCAAGGGGTCTCATTTTAGGGCTTGGGGAATGGGTCTACCATACAAGAGGTCAAGTGCACTTAACTTTAACTCATCCGTTGGGTCTAACTGCATTCGAAGCAGGACAATCGGAAGCAACTTAATCCAATTTTCTCAAGTTTCCTGGCATAGCTTGGCTAAGGCCTGTTTCAAGGTCGGACTGGATCTCCCTACTTTCTTCAGTGATTGGGGTATCCAGGTTGAGTGCAAGGTCTATTTTATGCCCAGGGCACTCATTATTTCCTTCGTCACTTTTTGAGACATAAATCTGGAACACTGTTGCTTTGTAGAGATCCTGGGAGCCCAAACCTTGGGATTATTTCTTTGAGTAATGATTTAGCCATTCGGCTGCCATTTCAGTTCTAGTGGGGAATGCTTCTATCCACCCAGGAAATGTCTATTAGCACCAAGAGATACCCGAAATTGCCCAGTATTCTCGGCATGACAGTGAAATCAATCTGCCAATCTCTTCCAGCATATGTTCCCCTGCTCTGAATGGGCCTTATCTTTGGGCCTTTGGTGGTGGTGGGGGTCTGGTGTTGGGGTTGTTCATTGTGCACATAGTGCAGGTCTCAACTATCTGACTGATTATCCTTTTCATGCCAGGAGTTACCATGACCTCAACTAAACAATTATATAGGCCTTCCTTCCTATAGTGAGTTCCTTGATGGGCCTCCCTAATGGCTTGACAAGCTGCAGTTTGGGGAAAGAAGTACTGCCCATGTTATTATTCTAGGGCTACCCTTTTGGCAGTTGCGTCTGTATTGTTTTTTCCCTTTATTACCTCTGCGTCCTCCTTTTGGTGGCTGCGGCAATGAATCACTGCCCCTTTTTTTTGGAATCTGTACTGCTTCTAAGTTATTCTCTGCAGTAATCCTACCTTTTTCTTTGCAAATAGAACAGGGACAATGCCCAACAGGACCTTCTGATGGAGAGGGTACTGTTTTCTATTGGCCACATATGTCTGGGTTTTAGATAGACTATCACGGGACTGGCTCCTATAGCTTGTCCCACCCGTCCCTTGGCCCAGACCTCAGGATTTACTCCAGGGAGATCAACTTGCTCTGTCCTGGGAGGTGTGTCCTCAGACATTAACATTATCATCTTTGCTCTTTGTCTAAGGGGACACCAATCTCCAGTTTGTCTCCCATTAGGTGGATAGTAACCCCCAATTTATGTAAGATACCTCTTCCTAGCAGAGGTACAGGGCATTCAGGGACATACAGGAAGGAGTGGGCGAGTGTGTGTTTGTCCAATTCACATTCTAATGGCTCTATGAATGCCCATCCTTGGGCCTTACCTGATACCTCCATAATTTTACAATTCTTGCGATGCAGTTTGCCTGATCTGGTGTTCAGAACTGAGTAAGTAGCACCGGTGTCGTACGGACATTCCTGAGTTGGTCCCCAAACAAGGGTCCTTCTGCCTGGTGTTTTTTGAGCTAATAGAATGAGACTGAGTTTGGTTCAGAAGCAAAGGAAAGCTTTATTCTTTGATCAAAGAATGCAGAGATATGAGGTCTTGCTCTAGAGTACACAGTCTCCCTGAAAGGTCCTCAGTGGGGCTGCTTTATAGAGTACTTGGGGGAGAGGGGTAATTCTTGTGGGTTGGGCACAGCTCTGCTGTTCACAGTGCTCCAGGTCATAGTGCCAGGTGCAGCATCTCTGCAAATGGCTTGTCACTGCCATCTTGAATTGCAGTGTTGTGGGCAGCACTTCTATACATGGCCCGCTGAGCTGAAGTGTTGGGTGCAGACATTTTGCACTAGGAACTCTGGTCTGAAGTGCAAGGCCTCTGCATGTAGTATCCTATGAGAAAGTGAAACTAGACTAAGCACAAAGGAAAAAAAGATTAGACTTTATTACCCATAATGCATTTTTATTTTCTGATATATTTTTTTTAACATCTTTATTGGGGTATAATTACTTTACAATGGTGTGTTAGTTTCTGCTTTATAACAAAGTGAATCAGTTATACATATACATATGTTCCCATATCTCTTCCCTCTTGCGTCTCCCTCCCTCCCACCCTCCCTATCCCACCCCTCCAGGCTGTCACAAAGCACCGAGCCAATATCGCTGTGCCATGCGGCTGCTTCCCACTAGCTATCTACCTTACTACGTTTGTTAGTGTGTATATGTCCATGACCGATAATTTTTAATGGGCTTTGTTGGTGACGCTTGAAGCTGATTGAGACTTCATAACTGTCTTTTTTTTTTTCTTTCCATTTTTATTGAGTTATAATTGACATACAGCACTGTATAAATTTAAGGTGTACAGCATAATAATTTGATTTACACACATCATGAAACGATTATCACAATAAGCTTAGTGAACATCCATCATCTTATCCAGAAACAAAATAAAAGAAAAAGAAAAAAATATTTTTCCTTGTGATAAGCACTCTTTGAATTTACTCTCTTTAATAACTTCATACATAACATAAAGCAGTGTTAATTGTATTAATCACGTTGTACATTATGTTACATAACATTATATTACGTCACATCCCTAGTACTTATTTATCTTATAATGGAACTTTGTACCTTTTGACTGCCTTCATCCAACCCCCCACCCCTCAACTGCCTGCCTCTGGTAACCACAAGTCTGTAACCGTCTTGATGAGTAAAGTGTGGCAGAAGTGAAACTACTGTATGTGACTTCTAAGCTAGCTCCTAGAAAATGGTATGGCTTCCACCTGGTGCTTCCACCTTTGCTTTCTCTCTCTCTGTCTCTCTCTCTCTGCTCATCTTTGGAATTTAGCTACTTTGCTCTAAGAAAGCTCAAACTATCCCATGTTGAAGACCACACAGACCATGTAGAGAGGAACTTGATTTCACCCAGCATCAACTGTCTTCAGATTTTCTAGCTGAGGTCTCAGATACCATGGAGCAGAGAAAAGATGTATGTATTGTTTCCTCAGTTCTTGATCCAAGCTTTAGGTGACTTCTATGTAGCCACAGTAACTGAAGCATACAGCCACCTGTGCTTACCCATATTATTTGAGCCATGAGACTATACCCATTATAATTGTCTGATTGCTTCTCTCTCCTTCATAGACTCTAAATTCCTTGTGGACAGATCTAGGTCACATTCATCGGTCTATTCCCTATACTTTGCACAGCACCTACAAAATAAGGACCCAAGAAAGTTTGACTTTTTTAAATGGGTAAGAAGTAAATGGTTTTGATTGCTGATGGAGAACAGGAGTTAAGATGTGAGAGGGTAGTATTATGACAATGATTACTGAGGGGACTATTTACATAGTTCATCTGGATTTCAGTAAGGCATTTGACAGAGCCCTTCATGACATTCTTGCATGGGACAGATTATAATGGTTAGGAGGATTTGCAGTCAATTTTAAATCTAGATCCAAGGAGTATTGATGTAGAGTTTATATCAGTCCTCAAGGGCAGTCTCTAGGAAAATATGCCTAGAAATTTAACTTAGCCTTCTTACATTTAAGTAAAGACATTTATAATATGCTTATCAAATTGGGTTAAAATACATTAGCCAAAGAAAAAGTAACTGTACTAGATGAAAGAGTCAGAATTCTAAAAGACTTTGACACTCTAGAATAATGGGCTAAAACAAACAGGGTGAATTTAGCAGAGGTAAATTTAAAGTGTATACTTTTTATTAAGAATATCAATTATATGTATAGGCTACTTAGTACAGGTTCATTTTAAGGAAAAGGGGATTTAGATTAACTACAAGCTTACTAGTCAATAGTGTGAGGTGGCTGCTAAAAAGTGTTCATGTAACCTTAGTTCTGTTAATAATTAAGAGAGTTTTTAAATCAAGGAAGATAACAGTCCCATTGTACTGAAGCTTTTTGTCTGGGTATTAGTAGCTAATATTAGAGTTCTCAGTGTGCCTTATACTGTCCAAAGGGCTTTATACAATATATCTCATGGAATCTTCATAGCCACCCTATAGGGACAGGTATTATTATTCCCATTTTATAAAGTGAGGGAATTGAACGAAGAAGCATTAAGTTATTTTCCCATGTTGCATATGTATTTTGTGGCAGGGCTGGGATTTGAACTGACTCCAGAGCATCCTCTCATAATTACTGCCCAAGTTCTGGGCACCTCAGACATGGGAAGTTATCATGTTTCCAGAAGAGGTGGCCAGGATTGATAAAAAGGTGGTCAAAAATAACAGTAGAAAGTGATTGAAGGAACTGGGACCCTTGAATTGGAGAAAAGATGCACTGAGGGGTTGTATCTGTTTTGCAAATGTATGAAGGGCAGTTTAGACTTGAAATATGGAAGCATCATTTTACAAAATCACTAATAAAGACCAGAATGCTGGGAGATAGTAGCAGATGATGAAGAGCTGCAGAAGTCAGGCTACTACAAAGTGGATTCTGACAATTGGGGGATGCTGGCATTGTAGGTTCACTTTCATTTCTGAAATTTGAAGATTCTGGTGTGTTCTTTGGTTTTCTCCTTCATTGTCAATGTTCCATAGACTTGAACTAATTTTTCCTGTATGGTCCAGAAACTTTTGTGACAGAACAATTCTTTCTGCAGTATCTTAGGATTTTGTAGATTTGTTTTGAGCTTTGGTTAAATCAGCATAGAAAAGAAAATGTCCCTCTGAGTTTTAAAATATAGCTGAAGAGCACGCTCTAGGGCTTTTATTATGGGGATGTTATTCATAGACCTTAGCCCAGTGTTTGGAACATAGCAGGCATTCAATTAATGCTGGAAAACCTTTGATATTTTCATTGAAGTTGTTTATCTATAGAACTTTAAAAATTTATCAATTCCATAAGTCTATAAGAAATTAATAAGTATAAATTTATAATATATCAATTTTATATCTATGATAAATAAATTTAATACATTAATATAAATATCAACATATTATATTAATATATAACAATACAATATATAATGTTTAATATATTATATGTAATACTCTCTTACACTATAGTATAATATATAATATAATTAATATATGTAGAAATATATAATAAATAATGTATAAATAAATCTATAACTATGTGTAAGATTTATAAGAAATTTATGATCTCTGAACTGTGGACTAGTGCCTTTTGGCATGGAAATAATCAGGGGTAATATTCTAAATGCTTAACTATGGTGAGGCATGGGCACCGACTGTTCAGTATGGATGGTCAGAGGGCTAGGAGAGGGTCTTAGGGACCCCCTGACGTGTGAGGCAATAAAGTTTTCATTTTGGAATTGTCAGGAGGTTGAGAGGCTGTCTGAAGGGAGGGGGAATGTCAGCTTCATGTGAGGGGTGGTGAATTTGAGAGGCTGGGGAGAATTCTTTCAGAATTTTAATGACTATGTGCAGTTCCCCACAAGCTGGATATCAGTCCTGGATATAGTAAAGGAAGATTTCCCAGGGAGTCCTGAAAAATGAAGATTAGCTGGGAGATCTTCTTGATCCAAGTCTTGTGCTTGTTCTTCAATATCAACTGGTGTCTGTAGTGGGTTCAATGGCAAGCCCTAAAAAGATATGTCCACATCCCAAACCCTGAAACCTGTGAATGTGATCTTATTTTAAAGAAGTGTCTTTGCAGGTGTCATTAAGTTAAGGATCTTGAGATGAGGTCATTCTGGATTGCCAGAGTGGTCCTAAATCCAGTGATGAGTGTCCTTATAAGAGACAGAAGAGAAGACACAGACATAGAAAGAAGAGGAGGTTATGTGAACACAGAGGCAGAGTCTGGAGTGATGTAGGCAAGGGAGCCAAGGATCCCTGGGAGTCACCAGAAGCTGGAAGAGGTGAGGAAGCATTCTTCTCTAGAGCCTTTGGAGGGATTACGGCCCTGCAGACACTTTGATTTTGGACTTCTGGACTCCAGAACTGTGAGAGAATAAATTTCTGTTGTTTTAAGCCACCAAGTCTGTGGTAATTTGTTACAGCAGCCCTGGGAAACTAATACAGTGTCCATATGGGAATGTTCCAGAGGGCCTGAGTGTCATCAGCAAGTTTAATGAACACCTGCATCTCCCAGTGCCATTTTTTCTATTAGCCAGTATCAATGGGAGTTTGTTACTGAAAGTTTATAGGAGCTAAAGAAGAAAAAAATAGCAGCACACTATTAAGATGTAATGCTATGATAGTTCAATGTCACTAGAGTAAATAACAAGTTAATAAAATTACCTCTGAAAATTGCCTCATATTGAAGGGTATTAGCTATTTGTATAGTGTGAATGCTGGTCACAGTAGGTCTTAGGGCAGGGCCAGTCACACCAGATAGTCTTAGGCTGGGGTGTGATTTAGGGTAGAGGCATAGAGTCACTTGTATCAGTTGCCCTGGAGGCTGAGATCAGCCATGTACACAATCAATCAATCAATCATGCCTATGTAAGGAAGCTCCAATAAAAACTTTAGACACCAAAGCTCAAATGAGCTAGCCTGATTGGTGATAGTGTGCATACATCAATGCCAAGAAGGAATACATCCAGAAGACAATGGAAACTTCATGTTTGGAGATCTCCCAGACTCTGCCCCATCTGTCTCTTCCCCTGGCTGTTTTTAATTTGTATTGTTTCCCTATAATAAAGCGTAACAGTTAGTATAGTAGCTTTCAGTGAATCTGGTGAGTCCTTCTAGAAAATTATCAAACCTAGGCATATTTTTGGGAACCCCTTGAACTTGTAGTTGGTGTCAGAAGTGAGGGTGGATTTGTGAAGGACTATGCCTCAGACCATTCAGCTTGGCTAACTCCAGGTGAAAGTCATTTGTCAAAGCAGTGGTCCCAGAGTACAGAAAAATAATTGGGGAAACACTACCAGCAGAGAGGGAAGACAGGAAGTCCCACTCTGGATAAGGGCTCATATCTGAAAATGATATTCCAGACTCCAAACTCTCACTTTGTATGTCACACATACTCAATTGAGGGCATATTCATCACATGCACGCCAGTGTGAGAAGGAGCATCCTCATGGACTGCTTCTCCCTCCAAAGGACTGCTCCTCAGCAGCTGTGTGGGAGGGTGATGAGGCTCATTATTCTGCCTGCCAGGGGCCCCATCCCTTGAGCAGAGAACCAGACATAGGAGTGATATTTTTGTTTTTCTCCCCTCACTATTATCTTGGTTAACACTTTTGGAAAAGATGTTGGTTCTTATGTAGTTTAATTTCAAAATTGTCAATAATAAGGGAACTAATTATGAAACTGCATTAGGGTTTTTGGAATTCAAATTCAAGTTGACCCTTGAACAACAGGGGTTTGAACTGTGCAAATCCACTTACACATGGAGTTTTAAAAAATATTATATTACTATAGTACTACACTATCCATGCATGGTTGGTTGAATCCGTGGATGTGGAAACAGGGATATGGAGGAATCTCATATACGGAGAGTTGACCTTAAGTTATACAAAGATTTTCGACTGTGCGGATGGTTGGTACCCCTAACCCCCACGATATTCAAGGGTCAACTATACAACAGATCAAGAGAAGTGGGAAAATAATGCTAACTGTGTTCTATATATTTGAGATTGTGAGAAAAATGGGATATCATAGAAATTGGGTATTTTCTAGAAAAACTCCATTTGACATTTCTGAATAACAGTTAATAAGACATATCTTTGAGTTTTACAGTTGTGTGTGTGTGTGTGTATATGTGTGTTTGTGTGTGTGTGCTGTCATTGTATGTTAAAATTAATTTTTGGAATATACATAAGCATAGGAATAAGAATACTAGTTAAATGCATGCATAAGAAAAACACTCCTGTATTTCTTATTTACTCATACAATATTTCACTTCCCTTCACTTCTGACAACAGATGTGTGATTTTTCCACACCAAGCAATTCTGCAACACCAGCTGGGTGTCCTACAATACAATATAATTCACCTTTGAACCTAACCAGAGTTTAGTGCATACCCCACTGGTTAAGGGCTCAATCCCCTAAGACTGCCCCCCTCCACTCCAGATATCATATACCAATTTCAAGTCCAAGTTGTCATCTGTATTTCTGACTAACCCTCAATCAATTAAGGTTTCTGTTCCCCCTTCCTTAGGTTCAATGATTTGCTAGAATGGGTCACAGAACTCAGGAAAGGACTTACGTTTATCACTTTATTATATAAAGATACATATGAATAGCCAGATGAAGAGGTACATGGGTGTGGAGTTGGGGTGCACCACCCTCCCAGCACATGGATGTGTTCACCAGCCCAGAAGCTTCCTGAATCCCATACTTTTGGGATTTTTATGGAGGCTTCATCATGTAAGCATGATTGATCATTAACCCAGTCTTCAGTCCCTCTCCCCTTCTAGAAGATGGGAGTATGTGGTTTCAATTTGGCTTGGTCTTTTTGGTCACCAGCCCCCATCCAGAAGCCCACCCAGGGTCACCTTATTAGAACAAAGACATCCTTATCACCCAGGCAATTCCAAGGGATTTAGGAACTCTGTGTCAGGAACTGGGGTCAAAGACCAAATATTAGAACAAAAGATGCTCCCAGTGCTCTGATCACTTAAGAAATTATAAAGGTCTCAGGAGCTCTGTAGAAGCTATTTAGTGGCAGAAACTAATATATATGAATGTTTTAAATTTCAGAATGTGTTAATTTTTTCAGTTAAATGTAGTGGTTAAGAATCTGCCTACCAATGCAGGGGACACGGGTTCGATCCCTGGCCCAGAAAGATCCCACATGCTGAGGAGCAACTAAGCTCATGCGCCATAACTACTGAGCCTGCACTCTAGAGCCCTGGAGCCACAACTACTAAGCTCACATGCCACAACTACTGAAGCCCACACACCTAGAGCCCATCCTCTGCAACAATAGAAGCCACCGCAATGAGAAGCCTGCACGCTGCAATGAAGAGTAGCCCCCACTCGCCACACCTAGAGAAAGCCCGTGCACAACAACGAAGACCCAATACAGCCAAAAAAAACCCACAAACAAACAAATAAATTAATTAATTAAAAAAAAATTATAGCCAGTAGAAAGCTATCTTGCTTCATGACCCTTTGTGTAAGGTGTGATACCTTTGTCCTTGTACTCAACCAGAAGGAATTAAGTCTAACAAAAAGAAAGAAAATTGCAAATCATACCAGTTGTTGAATAGAAAGTAGGACCCTCAATGTTTATCTTTTTAAGTGGACCTGCCAAAGCAAAAGAGAAGTTTCCCCTCCTAAATGAAGGTCATGGAATTATCGTGCCCAAGGAATCTTCTTCTTTAGATGATGATTAGGATTTCTGACAAAGACCTTAATAAAGTTACCTTTCCTGTTAAATCCTATATTCATGTTATGATCAAATATTGTGTTAGATGCAACACTTTGTGTCTACAAAATTAAATAAATTGGAGCAGGTCACTAAGTAAGTAATTATAGCTCAAGAATATGAGTATAATTTGTTTATGTCATTAGTTAAAAATGAGTGAGTTCACCTTTGTTTCGATATTTCATTTGCATTTGGTATCTGGATATTTATAACAATGATAACCAGATATTCAGGAGAGGTGGGAAGAGGTCATGATAGAGGACCTTGCCATGTTTGGCTAATCTTAGCCTGAGTTTTCTTGAGAAGAAGCTCCCTTACCCTGTGTATTGGGAGAGTGTGTTGGAGAGCACCCTAGGTTCATATAGGACAGTACCTCTTAGATAAATTGAGCTTCTCAGTCCTCTTATTGTGAAAATCATCAGAGAAGCAACAGCTGGCACACACACCTCTTTGTGATTTTTACAGAAAGACATTTGTTATTTTAAAAGAAAATTAACACATTTACTTAATTAGTTGATTTATACTCTTATGCTCTTATGTATAGTCCTGAAATTAGTTTTTAGCACAGAGTGATAGTATACACACACACACACACACACACACACACACACACCACTTCAGGTAGGCTCAGACCACTGGAAAAGTGTCTCAGTTGAAAATAAAGCTGTTATTACATTTGTGTATCTATTTTTGGAATTAAACTGCTCATTTTCCTAATAATATATATGTTTTTGAAAAGAAACATAATAGTGTATTTGTTTATTCCTGATTTTTTTGCCTCTGGAGTAACAAGTAAGAGAGACAGTATTGAAACCCTTCCTCTTAAACTAAACAAACAAAAACCTGTAAATCCATTTGTGATGCTTGTTGCCTTTGAAGTATGATGCTATCTGCTTGCGATCAGTATTTCAAAGCCATCTCTCCATCAGTAACGTCAAATTTCACATCTAGCCTGTGGTTGTATGAACCTGGGGTCTCATTAAAGCTAGACTTGATGGATTTGTCCAAAAATGCCATTTTGTGCTTTTGTACAACAGTGAAAGGATTCCTTAACCTCCTCCTCGAGAGTTTATTATGAGTCTGTGAAGAGCCTTACTAGAAATTTAAGACTTTTGGATTAAATATAGCAAGAGAGGACATCAAAGATTTCTGTTAGAAATCTAAATGATTGTTGAAGACTAGAAAATGAACTGGGAAATAAGGAACTATTGAGGTAATTGTGCCATATATTATCTTTAGTGGTATCTTTGCTGCTATCGCTTTTTAACTTCAAAACTCAGAAAAATAAAGTGCTGTTATCCAGATAACTATTTAATATTTGTCTGGTTACCTAAAAGAGCAGAAATCAAGCAAGTACCTTGAGTTAGAGAACTATGTTAAAAAATTAGGTTTTCATTTATGAATAATTTTTCCATGTATTCCAAATGAAGCTTGAAATAAGTATCTCTTGAGTGGCAGTATGGCCTCCACTGTAGGAGAATAAGAGAAACCTGAATAGCTTGAGCAAATCCATGGGATATCATCTGTCTTCCAGGCACATAGCTAAAAATGATCTAAGCTAGATTGCCACATAGCTCTCTCTCTACAACAGGTTATCCTGTTTTCAGGGCAAGAGGAAAGGGTACAGGAGAAAGAAATGTGGATGGAGCTGTTTGGAGAGATAAAAGATGCATGAAAGTAGCTCATCAAAGTCCACTTTTAGCCGCCACCTGTTGATATCGAAGAGAAGATGAATCACTAGTTTAGGCCCATGACAGCTTTTCTGAAATGAGGAAAAAGGGACCAGTAAATGCATGCAGCCCGTTCCCATCATCCCTTTAATAACGTGTAATATTGTAGCAGGATATTTTTGTCACACCGAATCTGATTGATGGTCTTGGCTATAAGACATTACAAGTGTAGAGTAAATTGACCAAACACCTAAACATACAAATTATTAAAAGGAGGGGGAGCAGCCATTGGCCTCCTGGGGAAAGCAAGCAGGCTTTAGTTAAGATGATCCTATTTCCAAGTGCAATTTATAGTCTATTGACTTGTGGCAGTGTCTTTTTAGATGTGAGGAATTGTCATACATTGCAAATGAGAAGCTGTTTTGACACTAGAATCTCAGCGAGTGCCAGGGAGAAATGGTATCAGCCGCCTGGTCTGTTAAGGTTAAATGAAGTTGCATTGTTGTCCACAGACAGGCATTCATTTCCTTTTCTTTCCTGGGCTGTCTCTGTGTACAATTACTCTGATTAGGATGGGTAACAATGTGCTTCTGACACCCATTGTATTGACAGTGTGCAGAATTTTCCACTCAAGTGGTGCCAGTCATTACTTAGCCTCTCAGATATTGTGACAGGGCAGATCCATGCCTGCCAGTCAAGTATATCAATGACAAAGAGGGCTTAGACCCTGGCCACACACCTCTAAATTAAAGCAGTCAAAGTTATCTCCACTGGAATACTATGAACCTCTTCTTAGATGTGACTCTGATAGCCTCTCATCCAATTCTGGGTTAGGTTTGCTTATCTGTTTTTTTTCCCAATGGCCTCTCTTCCTTTCTTTTGGATTGTTCTCAGATTTTCTTTTAGAATTATTTTACAAGATATTTCATTTATTCATCCAACAACCATTTATTGTCTGCTATGTTTACTGCTTAAGGTGAAGAGGATAGAGCAGCAAAAATGACAAGATCCCCTCTCACTTGGAGTCGGATGATTTTAGATTAGTGTGAGGTCTGGAAAGGCCTCTCAGAGGAGTGGACATTTGAACAAATCTGTGTTGAGTGCATATGAGATAGAATCCACAGAGCTGTGCACTGAGAAGTTTCAAAGATAAAACATGATCTCTTGTCCTCAAGGTGCTTCTAGTTCAGTGATAAAAGGAAAATGTTCATATAAATCAATTCTTAATCAAGACAAATGTGCTGAGCTGCCACCACAGAGGTTTAAGCAAAATGCTATTGGAATTCTCCCTTCTCCACTTATCACATGACTTAGTCCTTTGGGGCTCTTATAACAAAGTACAATCTACCAGGTGGCTTATGAGCAACAAATATTTCTCACAGTTTTGGAGGCTGGGAAGTCCAAGACCAAGGTGCTGGCAGATTCAGTGTCTGGTGAGGGCCTGCTTCCATAGAAAGATGTCTTCTCCGTGTGTGTTCACGTGGCAGATGGGGTGAGAAAGCTCACTGGGGTCTCTTTTATAAGGACACTAATCCCATTCATGAGAGTTCCACTCTCATGACATAATCACCCCCCAAAGGCCCCACTTCCATATACCATCACACTGGGGGTTAGGATTTCAAAATATGAATTTTGGGGAGATACAAACATTCAGTCTATAGCATTACCCAAATCCCTAATACTTCCTTTATCCACTTTCTTGGGAATAACTCCTATGGATAACTCTATTGCACTGACTCTTTAAGCTATTTGTTGCAGTAGTCATAATATCCATAGTAAATGTATTAGGAGTTGTAATTATCCCTAGCCCTTTGAATATGGGAAATATCACAGATTCTTTGTCATCCTGAAGACCAACACCTCTGACTGACTTGTTTCTCTGCTTTCCTGCTGGTGTGTAAGCAAAAAAGACACTGAAATGGACATGTATGAGTTGGCAATGTGGAGTCCCTGGGTAGTTCATGTGGAATGCCAAAGGAGAAGTCCAAGGTCATTCTGGAAGGGCGGGATGTCTTGGGCATACCTGGAACTGTGTCATCAGGCACAGGCTGAGAAAGGATGCTTTCCACATTATCCTCAATTATGATGAGTAAAAACGTTGTGGGTGTTATATAGGCACATATAACATTCCCTTTCAATGTGTAACTCCATCTTAGAAAATCTAGGATACGAGACATCATGAGAATGAGGCTTTTGCCTTAGATCCCCAAGATTTTTAAAAAAATACTCAGGAAAGGAGAGATCTATGGGAGTTCTGATCTCTTTGTATTTCAGTATCCCATTCATAATGGCTAACGTGTGCAGATCTCAGTCTCATTCTATACAGGTGTGTTTATTCATGCATGCCCTACACTCCCTTGCATTCTTACATCTTTCAGAAACATCCTCCACTTTGTGAATCGCTCAACAGAGCTTTCTGTCCCATACTTGCTAAGAATTCCAAGTTTTCTTCTAGTTACTCATATTTCAAAATACTGGACCTTGAGGAAAACATAAGTAATGTAATTATTTTGTGTATCTGTATGCATATCTGCATTCATGTGCATTTGTATCTATTAATATAAAAGCATTCTGCTTTAAGAAAACACAAATGCAAATTCACAAGATAGGATAATTGCAAGGATGACTGAATTACAAAAACATTTTGCTTTCTAAAAGATTCAAATCAGAGTTCCTTTAAATAGCCTTTAAAATTAAATGTAATTTTAATTTGTACTTAAAAAATATGTTATATAAAATGTAATGATATATTATATAATTCTATCTTTATATAATATAAATATATACTAATATACAATGCTCTATTAATATATAATATGATTTTCCTAACTATTTACGATCAGGTCTGTTGAAAAATGAAGTACCCATTTTACATACTTTGGAAAACAATGCCAAAGCAATAGCCAACATACTGACCTTTGAAACCAGTCATGTACAGCTTATAAGTATTTATTAGGAAATGGTTCTGTTTGAAAAAAAATATTGAAAATTAGACTTAGAAGTGGCAGCTCTCATTTGTTTAGCTGGGCTACACAACAAATGGAACCTTAGGGAATGGAACCTGTTTTAGATTCAGTCGCAGGAAAAACATTTTTTTTTTGGAGATATGTCAAATTATATGGGGAAGTTTCTAGCTTAATCTTTCAAAAGAGAGTGTGCCTCGTCCATACCCCAATCACATCACCTCCTACCTTAATCTACTAAAGATAACTTACTCTCTATCAACCACCTATATGTCTTGTGAGTCATATTGATCTCAGACATGTGATGCAGTCCTTGGCTAAGATAAAATTGGTTTAATGGTATCCTTCCCCCCTCCCTGTATTTCTAATGATACTTAAGCATGCAGAGGACACCACAGGCTCCTTTCCCCATCAGGAAAGCGTGTCGAGGCAGCTTACAATAAAGGACAAGTCTTCTCACAGCCTCATCAATACCTTGATAGCTCTGGGCTAATGGAATCTCGTGACTTTCGGTTCTCATTGATAAGAGACCCTGATGCAGACACTGATGAGTGGGGCATTCTCTGTTTGCATACCCTTGTCCTTACAGCTCGCTCCATGGAACATATTTTCAGGAGAGGCTCAAAACTACTACATTTCTGGCTGTGATTCTTCCCCTGATGTTGGAGAGAAAACAATTTATTTTGTTTGGTGATCACATGCAGTTTTTTCTTCTTCTCATTCTGCTACAAAATTAGAGGGGATTCCCCAAACCAAGAGAAGGTTTGTGTTCTTAAGTGGAAAATGTTGACATCTGCTCCAGATCCATTTCTTTAAAGACTTAAGCAGCCTAGATTTTCTTTTAATAATAACAGCTAACACTGGCAAGCAGTTACTGTGTGTGAAGTGCATTACTAGGCAGTGTACATACATTACCTTAGTCTTCCCAACAGCCAGATGGGAGCAGTGGGAACTAACAACATCCACATTTTACAGATGTGGACTGAGCCTCAGGGAGATTAAATATTTGGGTCAAGGTCATCTGCCTACTAAGTGTTGGATGAGGATTCAGATCCAACTCTGACTGTAATACTTGAGCTGTCACCCTTTCTGAGTGGGCTGATTTTTAGGGCTGTACTGTCTCAGGCCGATGTTTTAATCCCTATTAACACTGTATTCTGGGAATAATAATTTCTTGACTGATTCTCCTCAGGGGGCTACTCCATTAATGTCAAGAACTCTAACCAGAAAGGATAGCATTAAGCCTTATTCCAAGCTTGTGCCAACCCCAAAATGTCTCAGTGATGCAACAACCACGAGATCTGGCAAAACTTGATCTCACAACTCCACTTTGCAATATTCCTAATACAGGGGTTTTGAATAGTAACTCTCATTTCTGATTTTAAAATACCTCTGCCTTTCAGAAAGGTACAGGTATTTACCCCTCAAGGGCCAAGGATCATGGCATTTCTCATTTACAACTATGCTATTCCTCATTTCTGACGGTACTTAATGATTTTACTTCTTTTGGTTGATTTGGCCTACTTGTTTCTCTCACTGGCCAGAAATAGCTGTTAGCTTTCACAGCATGTGGTGAGGCACTATGGAGATGGTATTTGGAAAACTGAATGTGGATCTAACAGAGCCCAGTGAAGGTCACTGGAAGGATGTTTGAAAATGAGAGAATTGTGAAAGACCTTTGCAAAATAGTGCCGGGACCTTGGAATATAAACTTTGGCTGCTTGGTTTTATGTTACAATTTGCTTTCGCTGTTTCTCTGGGGTCCTGTTAATTCCTTTGCTTATTAACAGGTTAGGTTCCCAAAGGATGTTCAGAAGTTTAGAGTGACTGTCACTGCCATCTCTTGGTGGTGGATATTGCTTACTCTTTGTTCCTCCCTGACATGTAGTTTTATTCCTATTTACAAAAGTTCATAAGTGAAGGAGCTTCTGCAGCGACAAGTTTGAGTTGAGAGATATCAGTGCAGAAGACGTTGGATACTGCTATTTCATGAAGAAGATCCCTGCCACCTTGTTATTTTATATTAAAAAAAAAATCTTGGCCCTTTGCTAATGATAGGTTTTCTCTAGGAGCTTCTATACAGTAGATGCTTGGTCAAAGGTTACTAAAGATCCTTGAACAACCAAAAAAATGATTTAGATGATAACAAAACCCTTTGAGGATAAAAGCATTGCTTATAGGAAGGGTGAAAAAACTTCTGGAAGGGAACTTTGAGGGATACATTGATGGGAAAGGTTCTTTGAGTTAGTTGCTCTTGGGAAACAAGGAGCCACTGTCAAGTCTCATTATCACCACTGGGTGTCACTCCAGGCAGCCCCTTAGCAGCTCTCTAGTCAAGGTTAAAATACTGTAAAGGGAAACAGCCAAACAAACTAAAGGAAAATAGTGAAAGGAACGAAGGGAGTATCTGTCTCAACATATATTAGGATTTTTAGTGAGAGGGAAGAAAAGCACGATGCTAAAACATGACGTCAGGTGGCATTCTGTTTTGGAGTGGTGCTGTTGTCTTTCCCAGCTGGGGACTTTTTAAAATCAGGGAATATATCATACCAATCAGTCGGCTGAGGTGAGAGCAGCATTAGACCACAACCCAAGTAGATTTCTAACAACATATTAATATCTTTAAGGATTTTGATTCATATGGGTTGTTTTCCAGAAAGTTCATATCATTTTACACTCATTTGTTTTGCATTTCCCCACATTTGTTTCTTTGCAGTATCAGCAGTATATAGCCTCAGTAAACTTCAGAAGAGCTGTGTACTTGCTTCAGGACCAGGAGCCAGAGAAAGAAAACAGATTGGATTCCTTGTTGACTGAGTAGGTTAAGGAAGGTGAGAAAAGCACTGAGGGTAGAGAATTGGGAGGGTCACCTCTTTCGAAGTGAAGGAAAAAAATGAGGTAGTCTTAACGTTTACTCTAGGTATCATATGGGGTGGATGTGAGTCCCCAGGTAGTTTTTACTGGCAGAAGTTTTCAGTCCTTTAATTTTTTTACTCAATTTCCTTTGGAACCCATGTGAAAATCTCTTCCTTTTTTCCTCTCTTTACCTCTACACGCCACTGTATTGACATGAAGACCATTGCAAATTTGAAGCTGCCCATGGGGAGAGAGGCTGTGAAAATAGGAATCTTGACCTCCATTGCCCAACAGACAGGAGGAAATAAGGAATCCACAGCTCAACTATGGTAAGGGCCACGGAGATTTCCCAATTGGCAGTTGTCTCACTTAGAAATGCTTTTGGCTGCATGTAACAGGAAAACATAATAGCACTGACTATGTTGATATAGTCATTCATTCATGCATAAAAAGAAGACTGGAGGTATTTGGTTGCTGGTGTGGGTTTGGCTGCTTTCCAGTGTTATCACAGGCCCTTGATCTTTTCATTCTTCTGCTCTGCCATTCTTGGTGGTTATTTTCAGCCTTGTGCTTTTTGTCTCCTGGCCACAAGAAGATTACCATAGCTCTAAGCATCATGTCTGAAATCAGAACATGAAGGGGGGAGTGACAGTTAAGAAGCTTTCCTCTCATCTCTTTCTTGGTTAGGAGGAAGAAAAGTTCTCGGAAGACCCCATAGATGTGTGCTTACTCATAACTGTCTGGAACCATGTCACATGGTGACCTTTAGCTGGAAGAAAGACTGAGAAAGTATTTAGTTTTTTCACCCTCTATTATAGAGAGAGGAAAGAGAGAAAGGATTTGTGAATAACTGTTTAGTCAACCAACCATGAGTGTCTGTCATAAAGTTCTGAACGCATTTTCTAATAGAAACATTGCTTTGCATAGTGGGAGATTTTTTATAGTATTATAGGAAATAAAATGAGTTAATACATTTAACCCAACTCCTATGTCCTACGATAAATACACTCTAAATTTCACACTGTTGACACAAAAATGTACTGTTGGAAAATAATTTGTTTGTAAGTTGGGGACTACCTGTAGTGTAATAATTTTTATTTAAAGATTTAAAAAAATTCATATATATGTGTTAGCATATGGTATTTGTTTTTCTCTTTCTGACTTACTTCACTCTGTATGACAGACTCTAGGTCCATCCACCTCACTACAAATAACTCAATTTCGTTTCTTTTTATGGCTGAGTAATATTCCATTGTATATATGTGCCACATCTTCTTTATCCACATGTATATATGGAATCTAAGAAAAACAAAAAAAAGGTCATGAAGAACCTAGGGGTAAGATGGGAATAAAGACACAGACCTACTAGAGCATGGACTTGAGGATATGGGGAGGGGGAAGGGTAAGCTGTGACAAAGTGAGAGAGTGGCATGGACATATATACACTACCAAACGTAAAATAGATAGCTAGTGGGAAGTAGCCGCATAGCACAGGGAGATCAGCTAGGTGGTTTGTGACCACCTAAAGGGGTGGGATAGGGAGGGTAGGAGGGAGGGAGATGCAAGAGGGAAGAGATATGGGAACATATGTATATGTATAACTGATTCACTTTGTTATAAAGCAGAAACTAACACACCATTGTAAAGCAATTATACTCCAATAAAGATGTTAAAAAAAAAAGGAAAAAAAATCCTTCCCTAAGACCTTTTAAAAATGTTCATTAAAGTTTTATTTTGTCAAGATATTTAAAATATGTATATTGATGAATTTTCTGAATGAATAGGAGTATATGGAATAATGGTATATGAAAAATCTTATTTAGTTGCATTATAGAGAAATTTTAAAAAGCCCAAATGGGACCTTGATTCTTTTACACTGAAGTACCCGGTGCCTAAATAGGATTTTTATAAGAAGATGGAGGAAAAACCATGGCTTAAATCACTTGATGGCTTTGGGTTTACAAATCTAGACCTATTCTTTGAAAGATAATATTTCCTCCTGGGTAATTTGGGTAACTTACCATGAGTAGTGATACCTTGGGCTTGAGAGGAGAGGTTCAGGTTTTAGGCTTTCCAGTGTGAAAACTGAATGAACATTTATTAGCATATATCCCAATTCTCATAGATGTTTTTTAAAAACTAAAAATAGAAGTTTTGATTAAGTAATCATCTTTTTTAACCTATTATGTACAAGAAATATATATATGTATACACACACTCACACACGTGTGATAATTTTCTAAGTGGAGCAAAATTAAATTGAATATAGGAATCTTAGTAATGTCTTGGGCCATTAAATCTGTACCGTTTCCTCATAGTACTCTTAGGAAGTTGGGTCACAGACCTTGGGCCTGTGTACATATTCTGGCTTCTGGAAGACTTCATTCATTCAATGAAAATTTGTTGATCCTCTGCTTTGTGTTGGGTACTGTGCTGGGCTACTTGGGGTATAAGTCAGACCCAGTTCATGCTCTCACCTATGTTTATAATCTACAGGGAGACAAATATACCAGGATCGAGAGTCAGTGGAATAAGTGTTGGGCTAGGAGCATAGGGTGCCATGTGAGCTCATAGGAGGCTCGAGGGGTGTTGTTAAAGACAGTTTCCTGGAGGAATTTTTGTCCAAGAACAATCCTGAAAAAGGAGGGGTGATCTTCAGGTAAATGCTAGACATGGCAGGGGGTAGAATTGGTGGCCAAAAGTTGTTGTAGGAAGAGGAAACAGCACATGGGAAGGTCTGGTGACAGTAGGACCTTGGAGCTTAGAATAGTGTTAACGTTATCACTTTCTAGTGTAGGTTTTTGGAATGAAACATTTCTTATTTCTTCCTGGCACAATTAATTTTCTTTGAAATGACATTATTGACATTTCTTCACCCACTTTACATCTGGAAGCGTTCTAGACTCCTATGATTTCTTTTTGTTTCACACTACTTAAGATCCTTTCAATTGTTTTCACCACACAAAATTCCCAGCACATTCTTTTCCTTGTGGCTAGTTTTAAAAAAAGAAAGCTCATGAGATATGCATGTGCCTGGGTCCTCAGGGCTGGTCATTCCAGTTCTGTTAAACCCCCTTGGAGAAACTATGGTTCTGGATCCTTAGTCATCTCAATTTCTCTTTCCCAATCCATGCTTATTTAATTTAATTTTTAAAGGAGGTATTAGTTAGTTAGCTAGTGTGTCATGTTCTATGAGTTTTTAAAAAAATCTTTATTCATAACTAGTAATTTCTAAAGGACCAAACTTTCTTTTTCCCTGAAGTCCAAACATCTTACACATCAACCGAACAAAACAAGAACACCTTAAAAACATACATGTGTAACAGTTGACTTATCTATATCATTGATGGAATTTAACCTTTTCCCTTTATTATCCAGTTTGAAACCTTTTGCAAATTTTGATATTTTGAAAGTGAGGTAGATCTCAGGACATAATTACAAATATCCTGATTTGTTACTTTAGCAGTTTTATCAACTCAAAGCATTAGAAGTAAAAGGAATACAAGACAGGAATAGACTAGTAACTCTGCCATAATAAATGGTCTATTGATGTTTCTAGGATGAACAAACCATTTGAAGATACTCTCCTTAAATAGTGGAATCTTACTGAGCATTTTATAAAATCAGAGTTTCAGAATATAACTTCTAAAAAGTCGAAAGGAAAACATCTCACACTCAATGATTCATGTTCTTAGAAGTCATTAAAAATATTGGGTGCTTTTGGAAATAATGTAAAGACTCCAAATAATGGTTGAACAAAAGTCATAGAGTAACCAAATTCACATGGATGTGATTAGCTCTTGCATGAAAGTATTAAATATGACCAAGACTAAGAGATGGAATCAAGCATTATGTAAATGTGCTGGATGGAGTATGAGGGAGGGGCAGGATTCTACAAAGGAATCAAAAAAGCAAGTCAGCCCCATTGTGCCCCAACAAGAAGGAGAGGAGAAAGTGGCATTTTGTCATTTTAGGAGAGAGAAGAGAAAAACATTATTTGTGGCTAAATACATTAAAATGCTTATTTGCCATGCAAGAACTGATAAAATCAAATAAAAGCAATCATATTTTTAATAAACTATGCTCAGATTATCTGACAATGTTATGAAAGAGCTATAGGAAATTCAGTTGCTTGGAGAATGGCCATCCAAAGTGCATCTTATTTTGAATATACCAATATCAGCTTAATAAGAGTTGACTGGAAATGTTTGTCATATGACAAATGGAAATGATTTTCATTTTTGGAATGTTGTGATGAGCATCAAGAAAGAAATAGAACAGAATGTTGAATTTTCATACTCTTGAGCCTGGGTGAGTGATGCCACAGCAATGGCCAGCTCTGGGTAAGTGCTTTCAATTAGATTTCAGTTTGTCATGCCTACAAGCCACTTTTTCTTGGGTCTCATAATTTCATATCCCTGGTATTGCTGGGATGTAATGCTATCTGGGTCACATTACTGGCATACAGGATTCCATCATGTTAAGAAGTCGTTAAATGCATGATTACTGGTAACCATAGCAAAACTTAGTACATTCATGCCAGCAAGATGTCATATGTACCAGTACTTCTCATCAACTTTGAGCATTAGAATCACCAGGAGAGATTTAAAAAATATAAAATCTGAGTTCCAGTTTAGACCAGTTAGACAGAATCTCTGGGAATGGGGGCTCCGTCTCAGCATTCTCAAAAATATTTTAAAACCATATTCTGCTGTATACTACATCTATGCATGCATATATCTCAGCTACCAAAGATTTTTAAGACATATTTTGTGGGCAAATTGTCTAAACAGTGCATAGTCATATTCAACACACATCCCAGAATCTGAAAAAAATAACGTAGATTATATTTTGCATTCCACACTTCATGCACCACCACTCTGTTGCTGGCAGAGAGGCCCATGGAAACGTGCAGCTGTTAACATATCATCCCAGCTTGAGTAAAATGTTGAGGGAAGGAGGTCTCTTCTCTCTGAAGCAGGGGACAGTTGAGAGAGTGGTTTCAGGGAACATTGGGGGTAACTGCTGTTTTTCTCCAGGTGTTTGATCTAACTGACGGCCCCTGTCTGAACTTCCTAGTCATTTGCCATTTCATTAGCTGCCAGGTTTTCAATTTCTGCCTCTTGGAAGTTATACCACTTTGAACAAGTCCCCACAGTAATTGAATTTGCCACAGAAATAGAACACTGGAAAATTTCATTTTCTTCTTCCCTGCATGAAGGCAAGCAAGCAGGCAGGGCATACACATATATTCCTGCTGGGCCGCTCCTCGCTGCTTGTTCACCAGCTCAGGTTCCCCTCCCTTCCCCCCATGCATTCACTAATGCTCACTCCCATCCTGCTCCCAAAGCAGGTATACAGTCACACAAAAAAGACCTGCTTTCAAATCATCTCAGAGTGTATCAGCCTGTCACTTTGTAATTTTCTTCTAAATGCCTTCCACAAATAATGGTTTTCAAAATGAGCATTAACAGGCTTGATTACATGAAATTGTCCTTTTAATTTACACCAGGATTCTATTGATCACACAAGTGCAGATTAAAGTGTTCAATGAAGCCTGTGATGAGGTATTAACCAGCTAAGGGTCCTCCAGGGGCCGCCAGGGAGGCCAGGAATATGCTAGAAGTGTACAGTTATTTCCCCATAATGAAGTGGCACTATGCGAAGGCATGAATCGCTGGCAGGAAGAATAGATCGGAGATGATGAGCTCTTCAAAGTCATTTCTCCCTCACTCATTCAGCCTCATGCCCAGATCCTCTTGCGATTCTTCTGCATTGCTTGTCATGAAATGCCAGGATTTACTTAGCCAGCTGATGCAATTTTTATGACCTTATTGCTTTTTCACCATGGTAATAGTTTTGAATCAATTTATCAATCCAGTGGTGCCATCAGATGTATTGCCCTGAAGATCAAGTCCGGGTCATTCCATCAATTCACTGCGGTTTACGAAGATAGAGAAAAAAGCCAGGCCGTGCGGGCTATCAACTTCAGATGGCTTAGTAAACATGCCTGGGCTGCTTTAACTGCTTCACTTCTGACTCTGGACCTTTGTGCTCATGGACAAGACCACCCAAATCAACCCAACAGATCTTGATCTTGGTAGACACAGCCCCAAAGTAAAGAGGTGTGGTAGAGCAAGAAGCATCTCTGGAATGTTCCCAAGGAGAGTGGCTGGGACAGAACTTGGAAGTGTGGCTTGGTCTTGCACCAAGGTTGATTGTGATCTGCTACCCACGTTACAAAGCTTTTGTCTTACCACCCAGAGGACTAGCAGTCGGCGGGGAGAAGGAAGAGGAGTGTGAGGTGTGCTCCCTTTGTAACAGGTTTTGCAGAGGGTTTGGGATTCATAATCCAATCCATCTTCTCACTACAGGAGATGCTGGTCAGTGATAATGGTTTCAAAAGATGAAAAACCTGTAAGTCATTTTTCACAAGATGAGATGTCACTGAGGGCCGGACACAAAAGAAGAATAGCACACTTATTGGAAGAGATGATCTCTCAGGAAGAGAATGAACATTTGCCCAGGGGAGAGAAAGTAGGGCTGTGATGGGTGTCAGTCTGGCCATGGAGTTAAGTTGCTGTTTGCGTGGATAAAAACACTAGATGTCTCTTGGGAATTCAGTTTAGTTATTACATCGGCCTTATTCAGAGAGTCCTCCTAGTTGATTTGTATATTCCTTGTATTTACACATTATATCAAAATTTGAAATCTTATGGCCCAGATTCTAAGTTGTTTGCAAAAAAAAAAGTGACAATGAATTTAAATATTATTAAAACATATATTGTTTGTGAGGCCTTAATAGAGATTAAATGCATACTATCAGCTTTGTGCTTTGCTTGGAAGCTGCTATATTTAGAATTTAAAAAGAGATTTGTCAGATCCCAAGCTTATGTCAATTCCATAAAAGTTTAATGATCTACTTCCAGGTCTAGCAGCATTTAGGATTTATTTACCGTTTTTATTATAAAATTTGTCCAAAATGTACACATTCCCCAAAGACTTCTGAGCTCCGAGGCAGAAATATAAATGCACAAAAGTGAACTATAGCAGATGGCAAAATCTCTGTTTGTTAGAGAGTTTTTTCCTCTTTAATCTTTGTTCTCTCATTTTACTTTTCTTTCTCTATTTGGTAAATATGAAGGAGGCAAGAGGGGGCCTTCTGTTCCTAGGGAACCATTTAGGGGGGTCTGTTGAGAAGATTGACTATAATATATAAAGATCATTGATGTGGAGTTCACCTTTCCCCTGGGTAGTTAGAAAACTTGGAGTTGGAAATCATGATGAGAAGCCAAGAACCATGAAATCATGGATTGTTAGTGGGAAGAAACTTAGAGATCATCTAAAGCAATTCTTTCATTTTACAGTTGAGGAAACAGCAACATTCTGCTGGACTTGGTTGGTTGTATATGGTCTCTAATCATAAAACTCAAATGACTCCAAATCCTTTACCATTCAGCTTCTGTGCTGAAGACAAATGAACATTCTGCCTCCACATCCCTTGACTTCCTCAAGTCCAGGAATGGTTGTATCCATTTCCACCATCCTCCAAACATGGCAATATTTTATAGCTCTTCAGCCAAACTAGGGGTTCTCAAACTTTAAAGTATATCCAAATAACCTGGGGTGCTTGTAAGAAATACAGACTCCTAGGCTCCATCTTCAGAGATTCTTCTTCTGTGAGTCCAGAGTGGAGTTCAGTAATCTGCATTTTAACAAGTCCCCCAACTGATTCCAGTGCAGGAGTTCCAGGGTTCACATGGCTTTAAATGCTGACTTTGCCACTTAATTAGTTATACTATCTAGGACAAATGACTAGATGTCTTTAAGCCTCGATGACACGTGTAAAATGGGCCCTAGAGTACCTGTCTTGTAGGATTGCAGTGGCCATTTGTTTGTGATATTATATGAAAAACACTCAGAAGGGAGTACCTTCACTGCTCTTTGCCTGTAATTTAGTTCAATGGACACTTTGCTGTGTGACAGTTAAAAAATATAACAGCTACTTTTAAGTTAAATGTAAAATTATCATACTAAAACTCTAAGATAAATCAGTAGGATTTTCAATAAACATTTAAATATCCCTTTGTGAAGTAAGGCAATTCATACATTATTGTGAAATAAGCACTTTCTCTCTTTTAATAAATCAGTGACTTAAAACATATAAAAACTTTAATAATAAATGACACACTTATGGACTTGTTAGATACCAAATAGGGGCTAAAATGAAGGAGCCTAATGCCACATGTTGATCCCTCATCTTTGAACCCTAGTTATATTCTTACACTAAGAAATACCTAATCTTCACATGCTTACTGCCTCAGCTTCTACTAAAAATTGGCCATTGACCCTCCCTTCCTCCCTCCCTTCTTTCCCATGGCCTCCTTAGGGTAAGAAGGTAATCTAGAGAAGACCAAGACAAGACTGGCTGATATGATATGAGGATTCTCTACTGACCTCTTAAGATCACTGGCACCATGGAAGCAGGCAATCCACTTCTCAAATTCAGCTCTAAAGAGGAAATTTTGATTAGGTTTACATAGAGCATGCTTTCTCCACAATGCACCCTTTCAACCTCTCTCTCCATTGCCATAACAACCCACACCCCATAATCAACAGTATTATTAGGAAAAACAAGTAAAGGAAGCCTGCAGATTCAACCATAGCCTCCATTTTGGAGAGTGATTTTAGGTTGGCTCTGGTGTTCATAACATCTCCTAGTTTGTTTCCGAAATTCTGGAAGAATATCCAGATAGATCCAAGCACATTTTGCAATATGGACAAAGAGATGAAGGCTGTTAAGAGATGTAAAATCACACTCCTGAGAGACAAGGAGAAAAATAAGGTCTAGATGGGTTTAAAGAATCTGACTTCTGTTGACCTCTGTGCTTAGGCTAAAGGTCCAGTAGAATTTCCCCCAATTTCTTTTGAGTGTTGTTCTTTTTTTAAACCTCCCAAATACCATGACCTATGCTCCAGATAATTAAGGCCCAGCACTAGATTTCCAGAAGAAATGCTCAGAGATAAATTGGAACATGTGTGCCAGTGGAAACGTTTGTCACAGGCTTTTAAACAACATGGTCCATATTGAGCCCTGTGGAAACATGACATTCGTAGAAAGAAAACTGGACATCAGGGAATGTATATATTGAGCTAAAAGTAATAACACTACCAGCTGACATTTATTGATCACTTACTATGTGCCAGGCCTCATGATATGCTTTTGGTACAAATGGCTTCTATGGGCTAATTTTATAGTTGGGAAAACTGAAGACTAAATAGTTTAATTAACATGTTCAAAATCACACAGCAAGTGAATAGGTGGAGGCAGGATTTGAATTCACTTCTGGTTGACTTCAATGTCCATAACCTTAACCCTTCTGCTGAAAAACCTCTAGAAGGAAATAGAAAAGCACACAGAAGCATGTGTTGACAGGCTATTTTAAGGGCCATGGAACTGAAACTGTTTGCTGTTACACAATTTCAACCATCCATGAGACCCTGGCTTACCTAGAAATATTACATCTGCAAGATGTAAAAACTTCTTTCTTGGCTTAGTGTGCCTTTTCACTATGGTGAGCTCAAAAGTAATAGCTTTTTCCAGTCATGATACTTGGAATTTGGCTAGAGAATGTGAACAGCCCTTCCTGGACTACAAGCTCAACAGCTGTTCACATTTTACACAGTAGGTGAAAATTTATATTAAAAAAAATAGTGGCTCATAAAGAAAGAATATGGAAGAATGACAACTGCAGAAAAAAAAAGGAATAATTATATTCATGAAAAATGAACTGGTAAGTGATACATTATTTTTTAAAGCAAAACGTGTTGCAGCATTAAAAAATGGTATCTTTAATTAATTCTGCCTAACATTAAAGGAATAAGGTCACTCACCAAAAATTGTTGAATGAAGCAAAAATGTGAGAAAGATATACTCTCTGATGTTACTCATAATGAAGAAGTGTTATCTGCTGGTCAATGCACCACCATTATTTCTTGGTTAGAGGTATTATGATTGAAAAGAGACAATGGTTATAACAGCCTAATGTGATTATTACATAAAATATACTGGAGCTTCCCTGGTGGCGCAGTGGTTGAGAGTCCGCCTGCCGATGCGGGGGACACGGGTTCGTGTCCCCTTCCGGGGGGATCCCACGTGCCGCGGAGAGGCTGGGCCCGTGGGCCATGGCTGCTGGGCCTGTGCGTCCGGAGCCTGTGCTCTGCGACGGGAGAGGCTACAGCCGTGAGAGGCCCACGTACCACAAAAAAAAACCCCCAAAAAACCCTATATATATATATATATATATATATATATATATCCTGGATTGGACAGATATTATTCAATCATAAACCAGAGTTGTTTCTATGGAGCAAAAAGTGATTACTTCAATAACAAGTTTTTAGAGCTAGAGCTAAAGAACTACCCAAGAGAGTGCCCAGCCCATTTATTTCACCTATGAACAGACTAACATGTATATTTCTTTGGAGTTTTTTTTTTTTTTAATTTTTATTGGAGTATAGTTGCTTTACAATGTTGTGTTAGTTTCTGCTGTACAGCAAAGTGAATCAGCTATACGTATACATATATCCCCTCTTTTTTAGATTTCCTTCTCGCTTAGGTCACCACAGAGAACTGAGTAGAGTTCCCTGTGCTATACAGTACGTTCCCATTAGTTATCTATTTTATACAAAGTAGTGTATATATGTCAATCTCATTCTCCAAATTCATACCACCTGCTTACCCCCCAGTATCTATATGTCTGTTCTTCACGTCTGTGTCTCTATTTCTGCTTTGCAAATAAATTCATTTGTATCATTTTTCAGGATTCTGCATATAAGCAATATTATATAATATTTGATTTTCTCTTTCTGACTTACTTCACTCTGTATGACAGTCTCTAGGCCCATCCATGCCTCTGCAAATGGCACACTTTCATTCCTTTTTATGGTTGAGTAATATTGCATTGTATATATGTGCCAGGTCTTCTTTATCCAGTCTTCTGTTGATGGACATTTAGGTTGCTTCCATGACCTGGCTATTGTAAATACTGCTGCAGTGAACACTGGGGTGCATGTATCTTTTTAAATTATGGTTTTCTCTGGGTATATGCCCTGTAGTGGGATTACTGGGTCATATGGTAGTTCTATTTTTAGTTTTTTAAGAAACTTCCATAGTAGCTGTATCAATTTACATTCTCACCAACAGTGCTAGAGTGTTCCCTTTTCTCCACACCCTCTCCAGCATTTACTGTTTGTAGATTTTTTTTTTTTTTTTTTTGCGGTACATGGGCCTCTCACTGTTGTGGCCTCTCCCATTTCGGAGCACAGGCTCCGGACGTGCAGGCTCAGCTCAGCGGCCATGGCTCACGGGCCCAGCTGCTCTGCGGCATGTGGGATCTTCCCGGACCGGGGCACGAACCCATGTCCCCTGCATCGGCAGGCAGACTCTCAACCACTGCGCCACCAGGGAAGCCCCTGTTTGTAGATTTTTTGATGGTGGCCATTCTGACCTGTGTGAGGTTATGGCACATTGTAGTTTTTGGTTTTTTTTTTTTAATAGATACTCTTTTTTAAAAATTGTATTTTATTTATTTTTTATACAGCAGGTTCTTATTAGTCATCTATTTTATACATATTAGTGTATACATGTCAATCCCAATCTCCCAATTCGTCCCACCACCACACCCCCCACCACTTTCCCCCCTTGGTGTCCATATATTTATTCTCCACATCTGTGTCTCTATTTCTGACTTGCAAATGGGTTCATCTGTACCGTTTTTCTAGATTCCACATATATGCATTTATATATGATATTTGTTTTTCTCTTTCTGACTTACTTCACTCTGTATGACAGTCTCTAGATCCATCCACGTCTTTACAAATGACGTAATTTCATTCTTTTTTATGGCTGAGTAATATTCCATTGAATATATGTATCACATCTTCTTTATCCATTCACCTGTCGATGGGCATTTACATTGCTTCCATGACCTGGCTATTGTAAATAGTGCTGCAAGGAACATTGGGGTGCATGTGTCTTTTTGAATTATGGTTTTCTCTGGGTATGTGTCCAGTAGTGGGATTGCTGGGTCATATGGTAATTCTATTTTTAGTTTTTTAAGGAACCTCCATACTGTTCTCCATAGTGGCTGTATCAATTTACATTCCCATCAACAGTGCAAGTGGGTTCCTTTTTCTCCACCCCCTCTCCAGAATTTCTTGTTTGTAGATTTTTTGATGATGCCCATTCTAACTGGTGTGAGGGGATACCTCATTGTAGTTTTGATTTGCATTTCTCTAATAATTAGTGATGTTCAGCAGCTTTTCATGTGCTTCTTGGCCATCTGTATGTCTTCTTTGGAGAAATGTCTATTTAAGACTTCTGCCCATTTTTTGATTAGGTGTTTTGTTTCTTTAATATTGAGCTGCGTGAGCTGATTACATATTTTGGAGATTAATCCTTTGTCCGTTGATTTGTTTGCAAATATTTTCTCCCATCTGAGGGTTGTCTTTTTTGTCTTGTTTGTAGTTTCCTTTGCTATGCAAAAACTTTTAAGTTTCATTAGGTCCCATTTGTTTATTTTTGTTTTTATTTCCATTACTCTAGGAGGTGTATCAAAAAGGATCTTGCTGTGATTTATGTCAAAACGTGTTCTTCCTGTGTTTTCCCCTAAGTGTTTTATAATGTCTGGTCTTAATTTAGACCTTTAATCCATTTCGAGTTTATTTTTGTGTATGGTGTTAGGGAGTGTTCTAATTTCATTCTTTTACATGTAGCTGTCCAGTTTTCCCAGCACCAACTGTTGAAGAGACTGTCTTTTCTCCATTGTATATCCTTACCTCCTTTGTCATAGATTAGTTGACCATAGGTGTGTGGGTTTACCTCTGGGCTTTCTATCCTGTTCCACTGGTCTATATTTCTGTTTTTTTGCCAGCACCCTATTTTCTTGATTACTGTAGCTTTGTAGTGTAGTCTGAAGTCAGGGAATCTGATTCCTCTAGCTCCAATTTTTCCCCTCAAGATTGCTTTGGCTATTCGGCGTCTTTTGTGACTTCATACAAATTTTAAGATTTTTTTGTTCTACTTCTGTAAAAAATGCCATTGGTAATTTGATAGGGATTGCATTGAATCAGTAGATTGCTTGGGGTAGTATAGTCATTAGTAATAGTAATAGTAATTAGTGATGTTGCGCCTCTTTTCATGTGTTTGTTGGCCCTCTGTATGTGTTCTTTGGAAGAATGTCTGTTTAGGTCTTCCACCCATTTTTGGATTGGGTTGTTTGTTTTTTTGATATTGAGCAGCATGAGCTGTTTGTATATTTTAGAGATTAATCCCTTGTCAGTTGATTCATTTGCAAATATTTTCTCCCATTCTGAGGGTTGTATTTTCATGTTGTTTATGTTTTCCTTGCTGTGCAAAACCTTTTACGTTTCATTAGGTCCCATTTGTTTATTTTTGTTTTTAATTTTCATTACTCTAGGAGGTGGGTCAAAAAAGAACTTGCTGCAATTCATGTCAAAGAGTGTTCTGCCTATTTTTTCCTCTAACAGTTTTATAGTGTCAGGCCTTACATTTAGTCTTTAATCCATTTTGAGTTTATTTTTGTATATGGTGTTAGGTTGTGTTCTAATTTCATTCGTTTACATGTAGCTGTCTTTTACATCTGTTAGGGAGTGTTCTAATTTCATTCTTTGACATGTAACACCACTTATTGAAGAGAATGTCTTTTCTCCATTGTATGTTCTTGCCTCCTTTGTCATAGATTAGGTGACCATAGGTGCATGGGTTTTTCTCTGGGTTTTCTATCCTGTTCCATTGATCTATATTTCTGTTTTTGTGCCAGTACCATACTGTCTTGATTACTGTAGCTTTGTATTATAGTCTGAAGTCAGGGAGTCTGATTCCTCCAGCTTCATTTTTGTTTCTCAAGATTGCTTTTGCCATTCAGGGTCTTTTGTGTTTCCATACAAATTATAAAATTTTTTGTTCTAATTCTATGAAAAGTGTCATTGGTAATTTGATAGGGATTGCACTGAATATGTAGATTGCTTTGGATAGTATAGTCATTTTCACAATATTGATTCTTCCAATCCAGGAACATGGTATATCTCTCTATCTGTTTGTGCTTCATGTTACAAAGGATTTTCACATACATTCTGGGTCTAACAAACACCCATTTAGCAGTTGAGAAAATTAGGATGCCCAAGGTCAGGGTTAATAAACAAGATTTAAACCCATGTCTTCAATTATTTCTCTGCCACCAACTTCTGTGCCCTGTCTATAGTATGTTCTTTCCAGGAAGAGTTGGGGATCATTTTCAAGTAATTGCATGTATAGGAACATTGTCTAAGTTGCAGATGGGGATAGTTTGAGGGTGGGCAAGAAATAACCTCACTTTATGCTCTGTTTGGAATTGACTAAGGAAGGATGATGACATACGGATGCCCAGGGGTGGCTAAAACTTTTATATTCCTGTGAACTGATAGTTGTAAAATCATTGTCAACACTTATTTAGAGGAGAGGATGAGAACTCAGCACATGAATAAGGACTGATGAGGCTGTTGGTGGCTTCCCCAGCTGTCACAGCCTTTATATTCCTGGGGGTTCATGGTTTTGGAAGTGTAGCTCCTCTGGTGTTCCAAGAACAAGCATGACCTTTGGATGGTTTCATCATCAGCATTCTTTTCAACTACATAAAATATTCTCCTTGATAAGAGTTCTGGGAAATTCACTGCCTCTTTTTTTCCCTTTGTATATTCACAGATGTCTTATATGCTCTAGTAATAATCTAATAGATTATCTTACAGATTGTTACCCTGGGCAGATGTCCCACTAGTTCACTCCTTAGTCAAGTGTTAGATTTAATAGAGAATTTTCTCATTTTTTTTGTTGTTCCCCAAATGAAATTTATCAGCCAATAATTATTTATTTATGCTTATTATAGGCATAGTACTTTCCTGGGAACACAGAAAATATCCTTGTTCTCAAGGAGTTTGTAACTCAGGGAAGCTAAAACTATCAGGTGATATTTAAATAGTGAACTGTGTATTGCTCAGTTCAGTGTCACTGGAGTCCAGGGAAGGAGATACTATCTAAACTAGGCTTTAAAATGTGACTAGAATATTGTGAGGCAGAATGGGAGTGAGTTGGAGGGGGAACAACATTCCATTGAGGGGGAATATGAGTAAAATTCTATAAATTGGAATGAATAATGTGCATGAAAGGGACAGTGAAAAGCTTGCTTGGATGATGAGTATTGAGGGAGAGTGGGAAATACAAGTGACCAGGTCACAATCAAACCTGAAACCCAAGGCAGGATATTTGTTTGATTTAATAAAGGAGAGATTCATCAAAGATAACTTGATAGCAAGTGGAAGAACATTAAGAGGATGAATTTGGCATATTTATGATCATCAGGAGCTTGGGGAATGGTGTTAGGAGTGACTTGGGTTAGGAGCTGGATTGCAGAGGGATGTGCCATCCTGCGGATGGGGAAAACCAGCAAGAAGCCTGTTGCAAAAATCCAGGCATAATATTTAGTGAAGCTAGTGATAGAAAGAGAGAGGAAGGGAAAAAAGCAAAACTAATAGATTTGTCAAAGGCAAATAGGTAAATATGAAAAGAAAGAGCTCAGAGAGAGAGAGAAATGGAAAATATTAGAGAGAGAAAAAAATAGTAGGAACTGAAATGCCAACGCTTATGGGGCATTGAGTCCTAACTGGTGTTAAAAACAACTTTATGTCAAGTTTTAGAAAGCATGTAACATTGATTAATTCAAGGTCCAGTGCAAATACCTTCTCTAAGAAACCTTTCTAACCTTTTTACATTAATCAAGATTTGAACAAAATGATTGATTAAAAAACCCTCCTTCTTCTGAACTCTCATCACTCTTTTAATATGATTCTCTCATAAAATAAAAAATCAAGAGCCATGTTTTATTCTTTTATGATGTCCAGTGCTTATCATGGTACCTGGTACATTTAAGCGGTTCTATAAGGGCTTGCAAATCGATGAATGAGGTAGGAAAGTGTGGTGTTCAGATTACAGGTGAAAGACTCCTTACTAACATTGATAGAACTAAAAATTATATTGCTGAAAGGAACTTTAGGAAATCATTTCATAATTTGAATTCTACCTGAGAAAATATAATCTAACATTTTGTAACATTCTTGGAAAGTGATAATTCAGCCTCTGCTTAAACAACTTTAGTGAAGAGGTAGTTTACTAAATTTTTGGGTGGGTAAATTGTTTCAAACTTCTTCCTGTGTTGAGCCCAAAGACTCCTTATTAACTCTACTCATTGCTATAAGAAATGTCTAATGGCAAATGAATCAATTCCTGCCATTAGTTAACTATAGTTATTATGTTTGCTCAACACCCATTTTTTTCCCCTTAAATGTAATATTCTTCATTCTTGCAACCCTTCTCCGTGTTTACTAGTTTTGAGATTCCAGTCACCCGGGTTGCTCTTCTCTAGGTAGATTCTGGGTTCATGATGACTCCTTTTAATGGTGGCAATGTTAAACACATCACTTCTGGTCTGGTTCTGGTTGTAAATAGTCAGCAGAACTAGAAACTTATTTTCATGAACACAATCTTTCTAAAAATTCCTCCTGATGCTTTGTTAACATTTTAAAATTCATATTAAGCTTGCTGTCAAAATTCTGACTCCTCTTTGTATGTGCTGAGATTTGTATGACTGTTTTTCACTATTAGATTTCATCTTATTATATCCTGCCCATTATCTTAGCCAAGTAGTGATTTTGAATCTTAACCCTATCATTCAACATCCAGCATATTCTCTATACCTTTCAGCTAATATATATATAACCTCATACAAATTATTGATGAAAATATTAAATATGATGGCATCAAGATTCATGTTTGGTTTGCTTCCCATTGCATTTCTGACATCTAGTACAGTGCTTGGTAAATATTAGATATTTAATACATACTTTTGAGTAAATGAATAGCAGAGTTCTTCCTTTAGTCAACTAATCAACACTTTTAAGGTACTGTCATTTTACCAGGTATAAACTATGTGTAAAATTAATAGCCAATATTCCTCCATATTTCTTCCAAAGGTATAATGAAGTACTCTTTCAAATCCACTGGTTTAACTAAAAGTAATTTTTGGGTAGTAGGTATTTTAAGAAGCACTGATTCCAGGAGATAGGCAGGAAAAGAAGGGGTAAAGGATCATAAGTGTTTGGGAGTCTCCTTATTAAATCCCTCTGGAGGTCCAATACACTTATCTTAGTAAAGACTATAGTAAAACCTAATAAATAAATCAGTTTAACTTTGCTAAAGTCAGACCCTCTTAGATTTATTTACCATGGAATCTTTTTTTGTTGTTCTTATTAATAGCTATTAGTATCTAGTAGAACTAGTGTACCATGGAACAGGTTGTGGAAGATGATAATGTACAAGCTTCTCTCAGTTAAAATGAAAATGAAATTCATCAGGAGTGATTTGCTCTTCTTAAGCCCATCTTGAATTTTAACAGTCACCCTTCATGTGACTCACAAACTGGTGCTTCATGTGACTCACAAACTTGTGCTTCATGTGAGCACTCTTCATGTGCTCACAAACTGGTGCTTCAAATAAGCAGAATAAGATGTTAAAAAATTTGGCTCGAGTTGACATTAAGCCATAGATTTATAGCAGGGTTTCCACTCTGGCTTTGCATCATAATTACCTGTTAAGATTTTAAAGAAATTTATATGCTTGTAATTCAGCTTGGAGTTCATGCTTCCATAGGTGGGTGGGGGTGGGGACAGAGATACACAGGCAGAGTTACTAACTCCTGGGGGCATCCACTGCTCTTTCCTTGTTGTAAGTTGAGATATCACACTTTCCCTGTCATCCAGCACTATTCCTGTTTTCCACACAACCCCTCAGAGACCTCTAACAATGGCTGGCAGAGACTCAAACACATTTAGAACAAGGCTCTCTGTTGTTCTTCCCATTTGTCTTGGTCTTCAATTCTCTCATCCCAATATTTGCTCTATCTTTTCCAATCAATCCTTCGCCTTGACTTAGAAGATAAAAGCAAAATAAATATTGAGTAACTCTGCTTTCTCTTTGTCATCTGTCAATATTATTACATTGATCCCAAGTATCATATCTATGCCTTCCAAAACTAAAACAGCCCCTTTGTTTCCTTTGGCATATTTTGCAAGTTTCAATACATTCTTGGGATTTAGCCTTCTTGAATTATTACTCACTCTTCTGAAATATTCCCATGTCTCTATTCTTCCCTCATTTTATATATGTAAACAGATGCAACAATTTTTGAAATGAAATTTTATATTGGTATCATGAAAGAAGCATTAAAATATTTTATGTTCCTTATTAACACTACCAGGAAGCATTTATTAAGTATTCTTTGTTTGTTCATTCATCTATCATTGTAGCATTATGTTCTATATCTGCTACAGGAAGAACAGGGTAAAGAAAAACTGAAAAAAGAGAATTGATCACAGAAATAGTGACCAATGTACAGCTTAGGAAAAAAAGTTGCTTTAAAATCCCTGTTATTGGCCACCAAATAATTAAATAGAAAAATTGTTTATATGATTTTTTTTTAGCCTATCAAATACATCCCCACCATTACCTTCAATCAAGGTCAGAAGTTGTTAAAATGTATTACAAGAACTTTTGAGTTCTGACTTCTGATTCCTATATATTTTATTCATTTCCTGTTTCATTCTCTCTCCATCCATTTTCCTTCACTAACTTTCACCTGATGCCTGGATAATTTTTTCTTGTCCTTCAAGTGTCAACTTAGACATCATTTTTAATGTGAAGCCCACCCTGACACCAAAGCTGGGTGTCTTTCCCTCACACCCCTATGAAAGTGAATACTTCTCTATTCCTATCATTAATGGTCTATTTATCTCCTTTCTTTCTCACTGGGACATTAGGGCTTGTGTTTCATTCATTGTTGTATGTCCAGCACCCAGGACAGCGCCTGATACTGTATTCAGTAAATACACATTGAATGAAAGAAAGAAGAAAAGAGGGCACTTCTCTCTATATCTTGATCTTCCTGATAAAATATGACTTTGGGTATATCAGCAGCTTGGAGCCAGGAACTCTGTGGAAGAAAAAGCTCTCTTTAAGCATCCTCAGCAACTAATGCAAATGGATGTTCTCAGCTCTCTAGCTGCAGATAGTATGAGAGACAGGAAGTATATTGTGTGTTTTTTCAGATCCCAGCTGGAGCTGACAGTGCAAAGACTTTCAGAAAATAATTTTGCTATTTGTAAACTGAAGGAATGTGATATGGAAGTAAATGAGTAAGAATAAATATGGAACTACACAATGTGGTGTTAATAGTCACTGTTGGGGAAATAACTGCACTGTAAAAAGCATGATGATACATAAAGGATAAAACCATTAATTTTTCTCCTCACAAAATCATCCAAATCCAGAGCTATTCCATACATTAAATGATGAAATCTGCTCACCACAGCTTTTTGAAATTTTGTTTAGGTTATGTGAATTTTCCTTCTGCCTTATTCATGAACTCATGTGGTGTAGTTACCCTTCATAAGGGAAATGTGGCTTGATTTCACCACCAGAAATAAACTGAATTCAGATATAGTTTGGAATAAAAATGCACCGTTCTTTCCAAAATATAAATACTTAATATTAGTACTTACAGGAAAACATGAAATCTTGAGACTTATAATTCATAAAATATGAATTGACACTCCATTTAGACTACCACAAATTTGAGGACCTGAGTATTTTTGAGATTTGTTTTAAGCCTGATCCATTTTAATTTCTAATAAATATGAAGTAACCTATTTCATTTATATCTCCTGCTGTGAAATAAGCTGCTCTATGCAAGAACTCACACTGCCATCTATGACTCAGGAATCATGAGCTCAGGGTGTCTAGGACTAGGATCCTGTCCCATGCCCTCTGTGGCCTCAGCTCCCAGCCCAGAGACTGGTACACAGAAGGAGCTCAATATATGTTTATAGACTCAGTGAATGATGTCTTTAATTGTTCAGTGTTTGTGCATCACAGTAGATTCTTGCTGGAGTTATTGTGGTACCTGTAGGGTTCTGCTTAACTTCCACCCCAGGAATAAACACAGGTTATATCTCTAAAAAATATTTATGTCCAAGGCTCTTCCTCAGTCTCTGGTTTCTCTTGGGGGTACTGTGCCCATCCTGTGACCACTGGTTTCAGCCTGCTTAGAGAGATCCGTTCCTCTCAGGAATTAAGAAAGCAAATGATATAAGGTTCTCTGGGAATGGCTCAAAAGCTAAATGATGCTTCCAAGTGCTGCCCATGTTCTCTCACCTCTGCCCTTCTCCATGCTTGCCTTCCTAGCTTAGTTCCCCTCTCAAGCCTTCAACATGGGTTCTGCTTTCTCCACAAAAGCAGAGGGGATATGTTCTTCTCTTGCCCTTTTTCTTCGACTTAGTATACTCTTTTGAGTTTGTCCCGTCTCCTATACTCCTGGTGTGGCATCTTGGTGCCTCTATTGCCCTCTCCCTTTTTAGGTTCTTCTTTCTTGGGCTCCATATCTTTCCTTCTGTTTCATCTCTATCCACTGCTCCATCCATTGACTCCTTAAATGCTCTTTTCTTACTGTCGCACAACGCCCTTTAAAGTCAGCTTCCAGTTGTCAGTGTCTTCTAATGAAGCATATTGAATTTGTATTGTAGCCCTTTTAATACACATTTGATAGTTTTACAATATAAAATACATTTGGTTTAAAAATCAGTGTTCATCTATTTCATCTACCTGCAAAAGATACTTTACAAATCCCCATTTATATTTGATCCCATATAGTTGTGATGGCTGTTCCAGTCTAAGTTAACTCCTCCTAATGCATCATCATTATTTTAGAAAGGGGGAATTTATTACATTTCCTTTGAGAAAGACCACATTAAGAGGAGTTTCTTTAAAGTGGATAATCCAGTTTAAAAAAAACCAGTTATACATGTTATAGAACTGTATCTGAGATACCAATGCAATTTTCTGAGATTTAATTAATATTCTAAATTAGTGTCTGGAATGCTTTATGTATGGGTTAAGGGAAGACACCATTGAAATCTTGGTTGGTGCAAGGCTTTATGGGTGTGTAAGACACAGGGAGTTTATTACTGCCGCTATATCTGAGGTGGATGCTTTTAGAAGCAGAATTTCTGGCCAAAAGCTACATCACATACTCTGGCAAATATGCTTCCTTATTTTGTCTCTTGATTCTTCAGTCCAAATGAATCCAAATTAATTGCAGTTTTATTGATTTTGTTCATTTGGCTTAGCAGGGTCATCAGAAAGGAATCATTTTTATTTTTATCTTCATTTTGAGATGTGTGTCAAGGCCACTTATAAAATAAAAGGCACCAGATTAGTGGTGTTCAAGATATCATTCTGAAGTCTTGAGTAGTAAACAGGGGTTTAGAGAAAAGCTGCATCCAGAGGAGAGGGGTGCTCACAATGCTGCTGTCTGTTTTAGAACAGCCGCACGTTGACAGAGTACTGGTTTAGCTCCTGATTTATTTTCTCCTCCTAGAATATGTGTGAATAGATTTCGTATCTCAAACTGCTTGGGCTTATCTAAACTTTCCTGGACGTTCTCAGTTTTCATTCCCATATCCTTATTGAAACCTGGTGGGAAAAAGTAAATGAAAAATAATAACAAGTGAAGATTAAAAAAACCTGATACCAGTGAGAGTCAATGAATATCAGACAAAGTATTATTATTAAAAGTAGGTAAAATAGGAGGAAAAGAATGGAGAGTGACTCTAGTGCTCCAAGGAAGGTGGGGTGAAGATTAGGCTAGTGAATGACTGGAGAGAAAAAGATTTGGAAATGTTAAGTGGGAGACCACAAGGCCAGAGAAAAGTCACCTTGCTGCTTTCAAGGGGAAGTGAGGAAAACACAAGCGTGCTTGCTTAGGCTAAAGAGAATGTGCCTGTAGTGGGGAGAGAGAGAGAGAGAGAGAGAGAGAGAGAGAGAGAGAAAGAGAGAGAGAATTAGAATGTCAATATATACACATAAAAAATGCACTGGAAATAACAGTATTTTTTTCTACTCCTTTTTTGTTTTGAGTAGACCAAATAGGAATTGGCACTTTGAGTAAAGGCAGAAGGTAGAGAACAGTAAGAGGGCCAGCACAGATACTCAAAATAGTGTCATCTAACTCTTTGACCATCTAGTTAGCATCTCAATTGAGTCCATCTTAGGTTGTTGTCCTCAAACACAGATACTGATACTGTGAGAATACTGGGAAGTGTTCCTGGGGAAAACTAATACAGAGACTGGGAGGTGGGAGCACGAAGGGAGGGTGGTTGAGCAAGACCATGGGAGCAAAGTTCCAGGGGGAGAGCTAATCCCTCAAGGATCTCGAGGCCAGTATGGTCACATCTCAGAGTGGTCTGATTAAGGGCAAGAGAGCTTTGAAGTTTATACTTCTAAACCTGTTGTTCTCAACCTGAGATGATTCATCCCCCAGGGAACATTTTAAATGTCTGGAGATATATGTAATTGCCATGCTGGGAGAAGTGTGATACTGGTACCCAGTGGGTAGAGGTCAGGAATGCTAAGCATCCTCCAGTGCACAGGACAGACCCCTCCACCCCCACTATAAATAATTATCTGGCCCCAAGTGTCAGTTGTGCTGGGGTTGAGAAACTCTGGTCTATGCCTGTCAGTCATTGGTTCAGGACTACCACCAGGATGGGCACTTAGGTTCCCACGATGACTTCTGGAAATTTGAGGGCAGCAGGTGCTGGCTGTTCGGAGTGAATATCCACCAAGAGTCCATGAGCATGAAGATGGCAAAGAAATCATAGGGAGCATGGGCAGAGCGCTGACAGGATATGTTACAGAAGCCTGGCAAATAATATCTCTGTCTTTTCCAACCTCACAACCTTCTCTATCTCAACAGTCATCTGGGTTAATATATTGGGACTGCGAACACTGCCTTTCCTGATCGATGTCATTCTGAGACCAGGAATCAAAAAACGCAAAACACTATCATTGGGTTGGATACATAACTTGAGCTACCTCTCTCAATGCCAAGGCAAAATGTTTCTTGACATTCTCTTTCTGACTTAAATAATGAGCCACTATTTCACTCATCTTTTGCTCTACGGCCAGGCTAATATCTCCTGAAAGTATTCTAAATTGATACTCAGTAGCTTTCTAAGGTCATTTAAATTCTTAATGAAAAGTCACTCAAGGCTATAGTACAAAATAAATACATTGTTATTGATCATGCAATAAGGTATTAGGCTAATTTAATAGTGCTTCTCCCTGAGAGGTACTTAATTCACCAGTATAGTCATTTCTTAGCCATCAGAGATCCTGCTGTTTTTTCGTGGCCTAGAAATAGTCATCTCTGATTTGCTCTGCTCCATGTGGTCACCTAGATATTCCAGGATGCCTCATCCCTGTTAAACTTCTTTTCCCTTTCGGCAAAGTGCAGTGACAGAATAAGGATTCATTACTCTTGAAATGACCCTTTCCACAATATCCTCTTTTTATCTCCTTAATCAGCAAAGTGGTGCTCTGAGGACTGGCGGGTTCACCGCCGAGAGGCACATTTATTACCGAGACACAAGCTGAATAATTGTGTATTTACCAACTTCAATTTAACCTCACAACTTAGCTGTCTCTTTCGACAAGGTGAGAAATAAGACCAAGGTCCTCCTCTCCCTGTAGCTTATCAATAACTATTCTCTCTCAACCAAAACTATTTTCATCATCACCCTGGCATGCATGATTTGCTTTAGCACACAGTTTTTATCTTCAAAAGAAAAAGGTTTTGTTGTCTTGGTCAAAGCTTTAAGTCAACTAAAAATGGGGCACAGGAAGGTAACATTCCTCCCCCTGCCCCAGGAAAATGCATGTCTATGTGCAAGGGGAAGAAGAGATTTATTTATTTATTTATTTATTTATTTATTTATTTAGAGAAGAACTGGCTAGTGGCATGCCTCAGGTCAATACATCACTTCTCTCATATGAAAAATAAATGGAAAATTATAGTAAAAATATGATATTAAAAAACATGTGCTCTTGGACTTCATAATTACTAAGGAAATAGTAGAAGTGTGCAGAGACATAGTATAGGTGGATTTATTGCAGCATTACTTTCAATTGAAAATTTAAAAAAAAATAACTGGAATGTCCATTAATAGATGGTCATGGCGAATTCATACAGTGAAAATTAAATGTACCTCTTAAAAGAGTAAAGTAAATCTATGACAGCTGACATGGAGAGGTGTCCATGATATATTGTCCAGTGAAAAGAGAGAGTTTTAAAGATCACCTGTATAGATAGTTCCCAATTGTATAAAAGAAATTTTTATTTGCATTAAAAATCTGGATGGTTATTTATCAAACCATTAACAGAGTTTTCTCTTGGAGGCAGGATGACATTGGTACTCAACCAGGAACAATTGTGTGTCTGGCAATGACTGGAGACGTGTGTTTTTGTCACAAGTGAGGGTGGTGCTACTGGCATGTAGTGGGTCGAGGCCAGAGAGCTGCTAAACATTCTACAATGTACAGGACAGCCCTCATTATGCCAATAGTGTCATGTTTTAGAAACCCAGGATTAGAGAGATTTACACTTTCTATTTTTATGCTCTTTGGTGTTGTAATTTTGGGCAAAAATCTTGCTTTCCTTTTATTTTAATCAAATTAATAAAATATATCCATTTTGAGAAAAAATCCCTGATTATAGCACAGTTAATTTCTATGTAGATTTCAAGCATAACACGGGTCACATTATGTAACCTTCTTGAGGTAATTCTTAGGTCATTGTATATTGTGGATATTGTTAGCAATAATAAAAATATGTGTCATAAAATTCTATCATTTGAGGAGGTAGAGTGGAGATGAAGGAATTAAAGGAAAAACTAACTGAACTTCAGGTAACTGTCTTAATTATTTTTAGAGTATTATTTCATGCAACATATGTGTAATCTTCTTCCTGACCTGTGGGCTTTCCTCCTTGCCTGTAGTTGCTATGTTCATAAGATGGATACTAATTTAAATAACAGTCAAACCATGATCTATATAGAAGGATGTTTACTGCAGCACTGTTTATAATAGAAAAAAAATGGAAACAACCTAAGTTGTTTCTAAGTTGTTCTAAGTATGTCAAAAGGGGAATGTCTAAGTAGATTTTGGTATATTTATACAATGGATTACTAGGCAGTCTATTAAAAAGAAGTGGATCTATATGTTCTGACACAGAATGAGATCCCTGACATTGTTAAAGGAAAAGAGCAAGTTGCAAACTAATACGTCCAGTATGATCCTCTATTGTAAGTAGATACATATGTAATATATGTATCTATATACTTATGTGTTTGGGGTGTGTGTGTGTGTGTGTGTGTTATAACTATGTCTGTTACAAACACAGGTAAAAATTCAGGAAGACTTTATACCAAACTTTTAAAAGGGTTACCAAGATCTTAAAGTTGGATGCCGGGATTATGGATGTGAGTATGGGTGATTTTACTTTATTGTACTTTTATAAATGCATACATACATAGGTAACCCCTAAACCAGTGATGCCTACCAAAGCAACTGTAATTGTTTTTTGGACAATATTTGCTAACAAAACAATCAGGAGTCTAACATATAAATTAACTATGTAGGTTGAATTTTCATTGAAATTTTGTTTAATATTTACAAGTTATTAAACTGTATTAGGAGGACAGGTATAGAAATTTAGTAAATATGCTGGATTGCATAATTCTTGCCTTTTTTCAGCTAGGCACCACATGTGGGTTGAGGTGCTATTTATTAGAGGAGACACTGGGTATGCTTAGCATGATGAAAAAATAGTAATAGCTAATGCATACCCAGTTTCACTATGAGCTAGGTAGGCACTGTTCTATGTGCTTAATTGTCACAACAACCCCATTAAATGAATTATATTTTATCCCTATTTTACAGCTGAGCACACTGAGACACAGCAAGGTTAAGTAACTTGCCAAACGAATAAGGAGGAGATCCAGGATTTGAATCTAAGCGACCTGGTTTAAGTTTACCTGTATGAATCATTAAATGATTGGAAAGTCCAGATTACCTAAAGCAAAACTCAATGTGACAGGTCATGCAATGTGATAAATCTGCTGCTGTGATGACACAAAAAACAGACTGAAGCCTCACTGTAACCCTCCTACTTCAAGCAGCACTAGACCACCAGAGTAGAATCTCCTTTTATGAGCTCAGAAAGTGAAAGGACAACATGTGAACCCTACAAATACTATCACCTACCCACCCACGCCTCAGGTTTGGTTTTAGGAAAACCTTTTATTCTTTTATTTGACCTGGTTGAGGCAGAGTCTTTAGCAGCACAGAAGGTAACTGTGATTTAGAAAGACTGAGGTAGAGCCTTCCAGTAGGAGGAGTTGAACCAGGAGAACTCTGTCATCACCCCAATCAATATTCCTCCTTGTCAGCAGCAACCCCAGACTGGCATGGACAAATTTTTTCTGTGAATTCAGTACAGCATCAAAGTCCTAAATGATGCATAGAATTCTGCGGCCAGCCCTCTGGGCTTAAATGTTATAATCAGAGTCAGGGCAGGCGCCTTTCACCTCAAGAGTGTGACAGGCTAGGGGTCTTACTTTTTCTTTTTTGGAAGGGAAGCACAAACATACTTCTGAAAAGACTTTCACAGTCCCCCACTGTGAATAGAATTTCTGTAACTCTGAAGCTTCTGGAGGCAGATCATACAAAATACCTTTTTTCTCCACCTTTCTGTTCTTCTAAGTTTGGCAGGAAAACTTAATAATAGTCTGTAGGTGGTCTTATGAACTGAATTGAAAAGGGGAGCTTAAAGATGGTTTATCGCTTGTTAAGCATGGGATGGTCCTCAACTTTCAAGGATACCACACTAGTGTTTGTATTCTACTTTAACAAATGTTGGTATTTCTGAATTTCATCCTATCTTCTGAAAAATATAATTAATGGAATTTGGTGAAAACAAAGAGTAGGAAGGTTAATTAGACAAACTTAGGTATATCATTCTGCAGTATTTTTTGTAAATTTGGTGCTGGCCAATTTGTGTCTTCCCTAAAATTCCTATGTTGAAGCTCTACCCCCAGTGTGATGTTATTTGGAGATGGGGCCTTTGGGAAGTAATTAGGTTCAGATGAGGTCATAAGGGTGGGCCCTTAAAATGGGATTAGTGTCTTTATAAGAAGAGGCACCAGAGACCTTCTTCCTCTCTCTCTTTCTTCACCAGTGTGCACTGAGAAAAGGTCATGTGAGGACACAGTGAGACCTTGCTGGCACCTTGATATTGGGTTTCCAGTCTTCAGAACTGTGAGAAATAAGTTCCTTCTGTTTAAGGCCCCCAGATTATGGTATCTTGTTGTGGAAGCCTGAGCTGACAAAGACAGTGCTCTGATCACTTAGCATTTTTCTGCTTATTGAATGAACTTTTAGTCAATACTTTTCTTATTATGCTAAGAAGATTTTATTTTCTGTTCCAATAGACCAATCTGAAGACCAGCCTTGTATTGGTAGTGTCAGTATGACTGTAGAGTTGTGGCCCAGTGTGAGAGGGTTTTAGATAGTCATCATGACAATTATTCCTGACCTTGGCTCCCATTGCATACATACTCTCCACTCAGAAAATGCCCTTATGCTTTCTCCACATTATCTTAAATGTCTTAATACATCTTAGTTTTCTAGCTCAGTTAGTCTGTCAATGTATTTTGATATATGTGACCACCGAATTTGCCTTTGTGTAGAAAACTGGGACTTGTAATCTTTAATCAAAACTTAGCAACACTGAAAAGTTGTTCTAAGAAGAAACTTTAGAGCCCTAAATAATTTTGTTATCAGAGAATGAAAAGCAAAGAAACCTTGTACTCATGGGATAAAGAAAAAAAAATAACACAAAAGGAAGTGGGAGAAGTTAAAAGATAAAAGGAAAAACAAAATAAATGAACAAAAAAAGAAGAAAAGGGGCTTCCCTCGTGGCCTAGTGGTTGGGAGTCTGCCTCCCAATGCAGGGGACATGGGTTCAAGCCATGGTCCGGGAAGATCCCACATGCCTTGGAGCAGCTGGACCCATGTGCCATAGCTTCTGAGCCTGCGCTCTGGAGCCTGTGAGCTGCAACTGCTGAGCCCGCGTGCTACAACTACTGAAGCCTGCATGCCTAGAGCCTGTGCTCTACAGCAAGAGAAGCCACCGCAATGAGAAGCCCATGAACCACAATGAAGAGGAGCCCCCGCTCGCCGCTACTAGAGAAAGCCCGTACACAGCAATGAAGACCCAACGAAGCCAAATAAATAAATAAATAAAAAATTTTTAAAAAAGAAGAAAAAACAGAAAATTCAAATACTGATTCTTTGAGAAAACCAATGAAATTAATGAACTTTTTTGAGAATGATTCAGGGTAAAAGAATGCAAGCAGGCAAGTACAATGTCATGAATGAGAGACACGACATGAACACAAATACAGGTGCATTTAAAGTGTTATAAGAGAATACTACATTCAACTTCATGACAGCAAATTTGAAAATCCAGACACTTCCTAGCAAAATATTAATCACAAAAATTGATTCAATAAAAAGTGGAACCCTTGAATTGTCTGATAAATCTGGGGAATATTGATAACTGAGAAAAGATCTATCATTAAAAAAAGGTGAAAGATTTATACAGTCTGAAGAGAAACCAGAGTATCATAAAAGAGCTACTAGGACAAGATGGGTTCCAGCTGAGTTATATATCACCTTAAAGAATAGATGATACCTGTGTAATTGAACTTATTGCAAGCTATAGAAATGATTGATAAGCCTAATGAAATATATAAAGCCAGAATAACTTTTAATTTATTTTATTTATTTTTATCTGTGTTGGGTCTTCATTGCTGTGTGTGGGCATTCTCTAGTTGTGGCGAGCAGGAGCTACTTTTCATTGCAGTGCATGGACTTCTCATTGCGGTGGCTTGTCTTGTTGTAGATCATAGGCTGTAGGCACATGGGCTTCAGTAGTTGTATCTTGTGGGCTCTGGAGTGCAGGCTCAGTAGTTGTGGTGCACGGGCTTATTTTCTCTGTGGCATGTGGGATCTCCCCAGACCAGGGCTTGAACCTGTGTCCCCTGCATTGGCAGGCAGATTCTTAACCACTGAGTCACCACAGAAACCCCAAAATTACTTTTTGTTTTTTTCTGAAAATTTTTATTGGAGTATAATTGCTTTACAATGGTGTGTTAGTTTCTGCTTTATAACAAAGTAAATCAGTTATACATATACATATATCCCCATATATCTTCCCTCTTGTGTCTCCCTTCCTCCCACCCTCCCTATCCCACCCTTCTAGCTGGTCACAAAGCACCAAGCTGATCTCCCTGTGCTATGCAACTGCTTCCCACTAGCTAGCTATTTTACCTTTGGTAGTGTATATATGTCCATGTATACACTACCACTCTCTCACTTTGTCCCAGCTTACCCTTTCCCCTCCCCATGTCCTCAAGTCCATTCTCTAGTAGGTCTGAGTCTTTATTCCCATATTGCCCGTAGGTTCTTCTTGACCTTTTTTTTAGGTTCCATATATATGTGTTAGCATACAGTATTTGTTTTTCACTTTCTGACTTACTTCACTCTGTATGATTGTCTCTAGGTCCATCCACTTCACTAAAAATAATTCAATTTCATTTCTTTTTATGGCTGAGTAATATTCCATTGTATATATGTGCCACATCTTCTTTATCTATTCATCTGTCAATGGACACTTAGGTTACTTCCATGTCCTGGCTATTGTAAATAGAGCTGCAATGAACATTGTGGTACATGACTCTTTTTGAATTATGGTTTTCTCAGGGTATATGCCCAGTAGTGGGGTTGCTGGGTTGTATGGTAGTTCTATTTTTAGTTTTTTAAGGAACCTCCATACTGTTCTCCATAGTGGCTGTATCAATTTACATTCCCACCAACAGTGTATGAGGGTTCCCTTTTCTCCACACGCTCTCCAGCTTTTATTGTTTGTAGATTTTTAATGATGACCATTCTGACCCGTGTGAGATTATATCACATTGTAATTTTGATTTGCATTTCTCTAATGATTAATGATGTTGAGCATTCTTTCATGTGTTTGTTGGCAATTTGTATATCTTCTTTGGAGAAATGTCTATTTAGGTCTTCTGCCCATTTTTGGATTGGGTTGAATATTTTTTTGATATTGAGCTGGTTATAAATTTTGGTGATTAATCCTTTGTCAGTTTCTTCATTTGCAAATATTTTCTCCCATTCTGAGGGTTGTCTTTTGGTCTTGTTTATGGTTTACTTTGCTGTGCAAAAGCTTTTAAGTTTCATTAGGTCTCATTTGTTTATTTTTGTTTTTATTTCCATTTCTCTAGCAGGTGGGTCAAAAAGGATCTTGCTGTGATTTATGTCATAGAGTGTTCTACCTATGTTTTCCTCTAAGAGTTTTATAGTGTCTGGCCTTAAATTTAGGTCTTTAATCCATTTTGAGGGTTTTTTTGTGCATGGTGTTAGGGAGTGTTCTAATTTCATTCTTTTAAATGTAGCTGTACAGTTTTCTCAGAACCACTTATTGAAGAGGCTGTCTTTTCTCCATTGTATATTCTTGCCTCCTTTATCAAAGATAAGGTGACCATATGTGTGTGGGTTTATCTCTGGACTTTCTATCCTGTTCCATTGATCTGTATTTCTGATTTTGTGCCAGTACCATACTGTGTTGATTACTGTGGCTTTGTAGTATAGTCTGAAGTCCAGAAGTCTGATTCCTCTAGTTCCGTTTTTCTTTCTAAAGATTGCTTTGGCTATTCGGGGTCTTTTGTGTTACCATACAAACTGTGAAATTTTTTGTTTGAGTTCTGTGAAAAATGCCAGTGGTAGTTTGACAGGCATTGCATTAAATGTGTAGATTGCTGTGGGTAGTATAGTCATTTTCACAATGTTGATTCTTCCAATCCAAGAACATGGTATATCTCTCCATCTATTTGTATCATCTTTAATTTCTTTCATCAGTGTCTTATAATTTTCTGCGTACAGGTCTTTTGTCTCCTTAGGTAGGTTTATTCCTAGGTATTTTTTGATTTTTTGTTTCAATGGTAAATGGGAGTGTTTTCTTAATTTCACTTTCAGATTTTTCATCATTAGTGTGTAGGATTGCAAGAGATTTCTGTGCATTAATTTTATATCCTGCTACTTTACCAAATTCATTGATTATCTCTAGTAGTTTTCTGGTAGCATCTTTAGGATTCTCTATGTATAGGATCATGTCATCTGAAAATAGTGACAGTTTTTCTTCTTCTTTTACAATTTGGATACCTTTTATTGCGTTTTCTTCTCTGATTGCTGTGGCTAAAACTTCCAAAAGTATGTTGAATAATAGTGGTGAGAGTGGGCAACCTTGTCTTGTTCCTGATCTTAGCGGAAATGGTTTCAGTTTTTCACCATTGAGGATGATGTGGGCTGTGGGTTTGTCATATATGGCCTTCATTATGTTGAGGTAAGTTCCCACCATGCCTACTTTCTGGAGGGTTTTTATCATAGATGGGTGTTGAATTTTGTTGAAAGCTTTTTCTTCATCTATTGAGATGATCATATGCTTCTTCTCCTTCAATTTGTTAATATGGTTTATCACGTTGTTTGATTTGCGTATATTGAAGAATCCTTGCATTCCTGGAGTAAACCCCACTTGATCATGGTATATGATCCGTTTAATGTGCTGTTGGGTTCTGTTTGCTAGTATTTTGGTGAGGATTTTTGCATCTATTTTCATCAGTGATATTGGTCTGTAGTTTTCTTTTTTTGTGACATCTTTGTCTGGTTTTGGTATCAGGGTGATGGTGGCCTCGTAGGATGAGTTTTGGAGTGTTCCTCCCTCTGCTATATTTTGGAAGAGTTTGAGAAGGATAGGTGTTAGCTCTTTCCTAAATATTTGAGGGAATTCACCTGTGAAGCCATCTTGTCCTGGGCTTTTGTTTGTTGGAAGATTTTTAATCACAGTTTCAATTTCAGTGCTTGTGATTGGTCTGGTCATATTTTCTATTTTTTCCTGGTTCAATATTGTGAGGTTGTATATTTCTAAGAAATTGTCCATTTCTTCTAGGTTGTCCATTTTATTGGCATAGAGCTGCTTATAGTAATCTCTCATGATCCTTTTTATTTCTGCAGTGTGAGTTGTTACTTCTTTTTCATTTCGAATTCTATTGATTTGAGTCTTCTCTCTTTTTTTCTTGATGTGTCTGGTTAATGGTTTATCAATTTTGTTTTTCTGCTCAAATAACCAGTTTTTAGTTTTATTGCTCTTTGCTATCATTTCCTTCATTTCTTTTTCATTTATTGCTGATCTGATCTTTATGAATTCTTTCTTTCTGCTAACTGTGGGGTTTTGTTTTTCTTCTTTCTCTAATTGCTTTAGGTGTAAGTTTAGGTTGTTTATTTGAGATGTGTCTTGTTTCATAAGATAGGATTATATTGCTATAAACTTCCCACTTAGATCTGCTTTTGCTGCATCCCATAGGTTTTGGGTCGTCATGTTTTCATTGTCATTTGTTTCTAGGTATTTTTAAATTTCCTCTTTGATTTCTTCAGTTATCTCTTGGTTATTAAGTAGTGTATTGTTTAGCCTCCATGTGTTTGTATATTTTTAACAGTTTTTTTCCCTCTAATTGTTATCTTGTCTCATAAAATTGTGGTCAGAAAAGATACTTGATACAATTTCAATTTTCTTAAATTTACCAAGGCTTGATTTGTTACCCAAGATATGATCTATCCTGGAGAATTTTCCATGAACACTTGAGAGAAATGTGTATTCTGTTGTTTTTGGATGGAATGTCCTATACATTTCAATTAACTCCATCTTATTTAATGTATCATTTAAAGCTCGTGTTTCCTTATTTATTTTCATTTTGGATGATCTGTCCATTGGTGAAAGTGGGTGTTAAAGTCCCCTACTATGATTGTTTTACTGTCGAGTTCCCCTTTTATGGCAGTTAGTATTTGCCTTATGTATTGAGGTGCTCCTATGTTGGGTGCATAAATATTTACAATTGTTATATCTTCTTCTTGGATTGATCCCTTGATCATTATGTAGTGTCCTTGTTTGTCTCTTGTAATAGTCTTTGTTTTAAAGAGTATTTTGTCTGATATGAGTATTGCTACTCCAGCTTTCTTTTGGTTTCCATTTGCATGGAATAGTTTTTCCATCCCCTCACTTTCAATCTGTATGTGTCCCTAGGCCTGAAATGGGTCTCTTGTAGACAGCATATATAGGGGTCTTGTTTTTGTTTCCATTCAGCCAGTTTATGTCTTTTGGTTGGAGTATTTAATCCATTTACATGTAAGGTAATTATCAATGCATATGTTCCTTTACCATTTTCTTAACTGTTTTGAGTTTGTTATTATAGGTCTTTTCCTTGTCTTGTGTTTCCTGCCTAAAGAAGTTCCTTTAGCATTTGTTTTAAAGGTGGTTTGGTTGTGCTGAATTCTCTTAGCTTTTGCTTATCTGTAAAGTTTTTAATTTCTCTGTCAAATCTGAATGAGATCCTTGCTGAGTAGAGTAATCTTGGTTGTAGGTTTTTCCCTTTCATCACTTTAAATATGTCCTGCCACTCCCTTCTGGCTTGCAGTGTTTCTGCTGAAAGATCAGCTGTTAACCTTATGGGGATTCCCTTGTTTATTATTTGTTGTTTTTCCCTTGCTGCTTTTAATATATTTTCTTTGTATTTAATGTTTGATAGCCTGATTAATATGTGTCTTGGTGTGTTTCTCCTTGGATTTATCCTCTATGGGACTCTCTGTTCTTCCTGGACTTGATTAACTATTTCCTTTCCCATATTAGGGAAGTTTTCAACTATAATCTCTTCAAATATTTTCTCAGTCCCTTTCTTTTTCTCTTCTTCTTCTGGGACCCCTATAATTCGAATGTTGGTGCATTTAATATTGTACCAGAAGTCTCTGAGACTGTCCTCAATTCTTTTCCTTCTTTATTCTGCTCTGCAGTAGTTAGTTCCACTATTTTATCTTCCAAATCACTTATCCGTTCTTCTGCCTCAGTTATTCTGCTATTGATTCCTTCTAGAGAATTTTTAATTTCATTTATTTTGTTGTTCATCACTGTTTGTTTGCTCTTTAGTCCTTATAGGTGCATGTTAAACGTTTCTTGTATTTTCTCCATTCTATTTCTAAGATTTTGGATCATCTTTACTAGCATTACTCTGAATTCTTTTTCAGGTAGACTGCCTATTTCCTCTTCATTTTTTAGGTCTGGTGTGTTTTTACCCTGCTCCCTTATGTGCTGTATGTTTCTTTATCTTCTCATTTTGCTTAACTTACTGTGTTTGGGATCTCCTTTTCACAGGTTGCAGGTTCGTAATTCCCATTGTTTTTGGTGTCTGCCACCAGTGGCTAAGGTTGGTTCAGTGGGTTGTGTAGGCTTCCTGGTGGAGGGGACTAGTGCCTGTGTTCTGGTGTATGAGGCTGGATCTTGTCTTTCTGGTGGGCTGGTCCATGTCTGGTTGTGTGTTTTGGGGTGTCTCTGACCTTATTATGATTTCAAGCAGTCTCTCTTCTAATGGGTAGCATTGTGTTCCTGTCTTGCTAGTTGTTTGGCATAGGGTGTCTAACACTGTGGCTTGATGGTCGTTGAGTGGAGCTGGGTCTTGGCATTGAGATGGATATTTCTGGGAGATTTTCACCGTTTGATATTATGTGGAGCTGGGAGGCCTCTGGTGGACCAATCCTGAACTTGGCTCTCCCAACTCAGAAGCACAGGCCTGACCCCTGGCTGAATCAGCAAGAGCCTGTCATCCACATGGCTCAGAATAAAAGGGAGAAAAAAAGAAAGAAAATGATAAAATAAAATATAATAAAATTGTTAAAATAAAAAATAATTATTAAAAAATTTTTTTAAGTAGTTTGAAAAAAGAAAGAAAGAACAACCAAACCAAGAAACAAATCCACCAATGATACCAAGTGCTGAAAACTATATTAAAGAAAAAAAAAAGGACAGACAGAGCCCTAGGACAAATGGTAAAAGCAAATCTATACAGACAAAATGACACACAGAAGCATATGCATACACACTCACAAAAAGAGAGAAAGGGAAAAATAATATATATCATTGGTCCCAAAGTCCACCTCCTCAATTTGTGATGATTTTTTGTCTATTCAGGTAATCCACAGATGCAGGGTACATCAGGTTGACCGTGGAGATTTAATCCACTGCTCCTGAGGCTGCTGGGAGAAATTTCCCTTTCTCTTCTTTGTTCGCACAGATCCCAGGGTTCAGCTTTGGATTTGGCCCTGCCTCAGTGTGTAGGTCACCTGAGGGCATCTGTTCTTCGCTCAGACAAGATGGGGTTAAAGGAGCAGCTGATTCAGGAGCTCTGGCTCACTCAGGTTGGGGGGATAGAGGGGTACAGATTTTGGGGTGAGCCTGCGGTGGCAGAGCCTGGTGTGATGTTGCACCAGCCTAAGGCATGCCGTGTGTTCTCCGAGGGAAGTTGTCCCTGGATCACGGGACCCTGGCAGTGGCAGGCTGCACAGGCTCCCGGGAGAAGCAGTGTGGATAGTGACCTGTGCTTGCACACAGGCTTCTTGTTGGCGGCAGCAGCAGCCTTAGTGTCTCATGCCCGTCTCTGCGGTCAGTGCTGATAGCCGCGGCTCACGCCCGTCTCTGGAGCTCCTTTAAGCGGTAGTCTTAATCCCCTCTCCTCGAGCACCAGGAAACAAAGAGGCAATAAAAAGTCTCTTGTCTCTTCAGCAGCTCTAGACTTTTTCCCGGACTTCCTCCCGGCTATCCGTGGTGCACTAACCCCTTCAGGCTGTGTTCATACATCCAACCCCAGTCCTCTCCCTGCGCTCTGACCAAAGGCCAAGCCTCAGCTCCCAGCCCCCACCTTCCCCAGTGGGTGAGCAGACAAGCCTCTCGGGCTGGTGAGTGCCGGTCGGCACCGACCCTCTGTGCAGGAGTCTCTCCGCTTTGCCCTCTGCACCCCTGTTGCTGTGCTCTCCTCCTTGGCTCCGAAGCTTCCCCCCTCCACCACCCACAGTCTCCACCTGCGAAGGGCCTTCCTAGTGTGTGGAAACCTTTCCTCCTTCACAGCTCCCTCCCACTGGTACGGGTCCCGTCCCTATTCTTTTGTCTCTGTTTTTTCTTTTTTCTTTTGCCCTACCCAGGTACGTGGGGAGTTTCTTGCCTTTTGGGAGGTCTGAGGTCTTCTGCCTTCATTCAGTAGGTGTTCTGTAGGAGTTGCTTCACACGTAGATATATTTCTTTTTTTTTCTTTTGCGGTATGCGGGCCTCTCACTGTTGTGGCCTCTCCCATTGTGGAGCACAGGCTCCAGACGCGCAGGCTCAGCAGCCATGGCTCACAGGCCCAGCCACTCCGCGGCATGTGGGATCTTCCTGGACCGGGGCACGAGTCCATGTCCCCTGCATCGGCAGGCGGACTCTCAACCACTGCGCCACCAGGGAAGCCCTAGATATATTTCTGGGAGGAAGGTGATCTCCACGTCTTACTCTTCCGCCATCTTGAAGCTCCTCCTCCAGAATAACTTTTTAAATATCAAAATCTGATAGAGAGATTGTGAAAGATGACTTAGACTAATCTTATAAAAATCTAGAAGATAAACTTCTAAATGAAATGTTGATAAATATATTTTTGTATAGTTAATTTCTAGAATGTGAGGATAGTTCAATATTAGAAAAATCTAATATGTAATATATTAGTAAATTAAAAGAAAAATCCTATGGTGTAATTAGACACTGACAGGCATTTGATAAAATTATTAGTGTTTATAAAAACACTAAGTAAAATAAGAAGAGTAGGAAACTACCTAAATATAACAAAGGCTATTTACTTTTAAAAAGCAACTAGTATTCTAAATATTAAAACCACTTCAATTAAAATGAGCAACTAGGTAGATGTGCTGGCAGTCATTCTCACACAATACAATCCTGGAGGGTCTAGGTAATGCAATAAGAGAAGAATAATAAAACATTTGCATTAAACATTAAAAATAGATAGAATTAATTCTTTTTTGTTAATATAAATACATACCCAGAAAATCTAAGAAACTCTAGTAAAATGACCTATTTGGATTAATAAGCTAATTTATAAGTTGACTGAGTATAAGATGAATTTACAGAAATCAATAGCTTTTCTTTATTGTAAAAATTAAAACCTAAAAGAGAAACAAATTTATTTACAATAGTAATTAAAACAGGAAAATATTAGAGAAAACATTTAACAAATAAGGCCAGTACCTGTATTACGTAGACCATAAAGAAATCATGGAAGGCCATAGAACAAGATCTGAACAACTTGGAAGATTTGTCATGTATTTGGTTGGAAAAATTTAATGTCATGTATTCCAGTTCTCACAATATTGACATATACATTTAATGCAACTCCACTAAACATATCAGATTTTCTGTGAGGTATGAGAATTAGATATAAAATTATTTAAAATTTTACATGGAAGAATAAATCTATGAGAGCAGACAAGCAAAATTAAAACTAAAAAAACAACAGGCCAATATCACTGATGAACATAGATGCAAAAATCCTCAACAAAATACTAGCAAACAGAATCCAACAGCACATTAAAAGGATCATACACCATGATCAAGTGGGGTTTATTCCAGGAATGCAAGGATTCTTCAATATATGCAAATCTATCAATGTGATAAACCATATTAACAAACTGAAGGAGAAAAACCATATGATCATCTCAATAGATGCAGAGAAAGCTTTTGACAAAATTCAACACCCATTTATGATAAAAACCCTGCAGAAAGTAGGCATAGAGGGAACTTTCCTCAACATAATAAAGGCCATATATGACAAACCCACAGCAAACATCATCCTCAATGGTGAAAAACTGAAAGCATTTCCACTAAGATCAGGAACAAGACAAGGTTGCCCACTCTCACCACTCTTATTCAACATAGTTTTGGAAGTTTTAGCCACAGCAATCAGAGAAGAAAAGGAAATAAAAGGAATCCAAATCGGAAAAGAAGAAGTAAAGCTGTCACTGTTTGCAGATGACATGATCCTATACATAGAGAACCCTAAAGATGCTACCAGAAAACTACTAGAGCTAATCAATGAATTTGGTAAAGTGACAGGATACAAAATTAATGCACAGAAATCTCTGGCATTCCTATATACTAATGATGAAAAATCTGAAAGTGAAATCAAGAAAACACTCCCATTTACCATTGCAACAAAAAGAATAAAATATCTAGGAATAAACCTACCTAAGGAGACAAAAGATCTGTATGCAGAAAATTATAAGACACTGATGAAAGAAATTAAAGACGATACAAATAGATGGAGAGATATACCATGTTCTTGGATTGGAAGAATCAACATTGTGAAAATGACTCTACTACCGAAAGCAATCTATAGATTCAATGCAATCCCTATCAAACTACCACTGGCATTTTTCACAGAACTAGAACAAAAAATTTTGCAATTTGTATGGAAACACAAAAGACCCCGAAGAGCCAAAGCAATTTTGAGAACGAAAGAAGGAACTGGAGGAATCAGGCTCCCAGACTTCAGACTATACTACAAAGCTACAGTTATCAAGATGGTATGGTACTGGCACAAAAACAGAAAGATAGATCAATGGAACAGGATAGAAAGCCCAGAGATAAACCCACGCACATATGGTCACCTTATCTTTGACAAAGGAGGCAGAAATGTACAGTGGAGAAAGGACAGCCTATTCAATAAATGGTGCTGGGAAAACTGGACAGCTACATGTAAGGGTATGAAATTAGATCACTCCCTAACACCATACATAAAAATAAGCTCAAAATGGATTAAAGACCTAAATGTAAGGCCAGAAACTATCAAACTCTTAGAGGAAAACATAGGCAGAACACTCTATGACATAAATCACAGCAAGGTCCTTTTTGACCCACCTCCTAGAGAAATGGAAATAAAAACAAGAGTAAACAAATGGGACCTAATGAAACTTCAAAGCTTTTGTGCAGCAAAGGAAACCATAAAGAAGACCAAAAGACAACCCTCAGAATGGGAAAAAATATTTGCAAATGAAGCAACTGACAAAGGATTGATCTCCAAAATTTATAAGCAGCTCATGCAACTCAATAACAAAAACACAAAAAACCCAATCCAAAAATGGGCAGAAGACCTAAATAGACATTTCTCCAAAGAAGATATACAGAGTGCCAAGAAACACATGAAAGAATGCTCAACATCACTAATCATGAGAGAAATGCAAATCAAAACTACAATGAGATATCATCTCACACCAGTCAGAATGGCCATCATCAAAAAATCTAGAAACAATAAATGCTGGAGAGGGTGTGGAGAAAAGGGAACCCTCTTACACTGTTGGTGGGAATGTAAATTGATACAGCCACTGTGGAGAACAGTATGGAGGTTCCTTAAAAAGCTACAAATAGAACTACCATATGACCCAGCAATCCCACTACTGGGCATATACCCTGAGAAAACCATAATTCAAAAAGAGTCATGTACCAAAATGTTCATTGCAGCTCTATTTACAATAGCCCGGAGATGGAAACAACCTAAGTGTCCATCATCGGATGAATGGATAAAGAAGATGTGGCACATATATACAATGGAATATTACTCAGCCATAAAAAGAGACGAAATTGAGCTATTTGTAATGAGGTGGATAGACCTAGAGTCTGTCATACAGAGTGAAGTAAGTCAGAAAGAGAGAGACAAATACCGTATGCTAACACATATATATGGAATTTAAAAAAAAAATGTCATGAAAAACCTAGGGGTGAAACAGGAATAAAGACACAGACTTACTAGAGAATGGACTTGAGGTTATGGGGAGGGGGAAGGGTAAACGGTGACAAAGCGATAAAGAGGCATGGACATATATACACTACCAAACGTAAGGTAAATAGCTAGTGGGAAGCAGCCGCATAGCACAGGGAGATCAGCTCGGTGCTTTGTGACCGCCTGGAGGGGTGGGATAGGGAGGGTCGGAGGGAGGGAGACGCAAGCGGGAAGAGATATGGGAATATATGTATGTATATAACTGATTCATTTTGTTGTGAAGCTGAAGCTAACATACCATTGTAAAGCAATTATACTCCAATAAAGATGTTAAAAAAAAAAAAACTAAAAAAACAAATAATAAAAGAATAGTGATGGGGAGAAGTGGTAATAGATATTAGAACATAATAAAAGAATCACTCTAATAAGTAGGATATGATTTTTCATAGAAATAGACAAAAAAGTCCTGTGGGACAGAATTGAGAATATAGATATGACTCATATATATTTATATATAAATATAAAAATTTAATATACATCTAATATCTAAAAGAAATGGGATACTTAACAAATGATGCTAGCTCAACTAGAATAAAATTGGAATAAAACTGAATTGAATTCTTTCTTATGCCGTATATAAAAATAAATTCCTGATGGACTGAAGACATAAATGTAAAACATAAAATAATTAAAGCCCTTCAAGAGAATGGAGTGGAGTACAGAATTCCCTCTCATAGTTTCTCTTTAGTCAACAACTTAGCCATGATGGCCCTTCAAATATTATACCACTTTTAGGATGGTTTTCTCACCCAAAAACATACAAAATAAGTGAACTAACAGAGGTGACATTTCAATTATGGTATCAGGCAGAACACCATTAACTTGACACAGTAGTTTTCAATCAGAGAGAGCATCATGTGTAATAGATTTGAATTGTGCATCTTGTTTGGATGAACCCAAAATATTTTGCCTTGCATATACCCATCAAAGGAGAAGGATGAAGAGGTAGTATTTCCTACATATTTTCAATCTGTCATGGACATATATTATTTCCACATTTTGAAATGTTCTAGTTTCCCTTTTATGTTTATCTAAAGGTGCTTTTCTGGATAATTTGAATACAAGATAATCATGAACTTCCCCAAAGTTTTAAATATTGGTGGAGACAATGGGAAAGAAAGGAAAAAACAGAGTCTAAAACATACATACATTTTATGTGTGAACTATATTTACTTTCAAATTGTTTATGATTATTATTATTTTAAATAGTTGAAGTATTTTTTGTTGTTGTTGTTTGTTTTGTTTTGTTTTTTTTGGCCATGCTGTGTGGCTTGTGAGATCTTAGTTCCCCAACCAGGGATTGAGCCCAGGCCATGGCATTGAAAGCCCAGAATCCTACCACTAGGCCACCAGGGAACTCTCTTTTTTACTATTTACATATACTTGTTTTCACTGTTTACTGAATATTCTTTTCTATCTGTGAAAATTATTTGGGTATCTCCTGAGTTGTAATAAAACACGTCATTATTTACCCTCTTAAAATTAGGGGAAATAGTTTTTTATTGTGGTAAAAAACACATAATATGAAATCCACGTTCAATAAAATTTTAAGTATATGTCCACATCTTTGTGCAGCAATCTCTAGAACTTTCATCTTGCTTCACGGAAACTCTGTACCCTTTAAACCACAGCTTCCCACTCCCACCTGCCTCCAGCTCCTGGTAACCCCCATTCTACTTTTGCTCCTATGTGTTGGAATGTTGTTAATGCAATGGTTTTTTTTTTTAACATCTTTATTGGAGTGTAATTACTTTACAATGGTGTGTTAGCTTCTGCTTGATAACAAAGTGAATCAGCTATACATATACATATATCCTCCCTCTTGCATCTCCCTCCCACCCTCCCTATCCCACCCCTCTAGGTGTTCACAAAGCACGAGCTGATCTTCCTGTGCTATGCAGCTGCTTCCCACAAGCTATCTATTTTACATTTGGTAGTGTATAATGTAATGTGTTTTTTAATGTGACAGGACTTTTTTAAAAATTAAGGTTCTAAAGTCAGAAACAGGCTTATATGTACAACACAGGTAGAAGTGAGGGCAAGGTGAAATAATATTCTTAATATTAACTGTAAACCTAGAAGCTAGAAAAAAAAATAGGGACATATTTACCAATTTAAAACTTATGTTTAGAAAAGACACCATAACCACAGACAAGGGATTGATTTTATAATAATATTTGTTTAATACAGATGACAAAAAGCTGTCATTTATATTATATAAAGAACTCTTTTTTTTAGATTCCATATATATGTGTTAGTATACAGTATTTGTTTTTCTCTTTCTGACTTACTTCACTCTGTAGGACAGACTCTAGGTCCATCTACCTCACTACAAATAACTCCATTTTGTTTCTTTTTATGGCTGAGTAATATTCCATTGTATATATGTGCCACATCTTCTTTATCCATTCATCTGTCGATGGACACTTACGTTGCTTCCATGTCCTGGCTATTGTAAATAGAGCTGCAATGAACATTGTGGTATAGGAAGCAGCCGCATAGCACAGGGAGGTCAGCTCGGTGCTTTGTGACCACCTAGAGGGTGGGATAGGGCGGGTGGGAGGGAGATGCAAGAGGGGGGGATATGGGTATATATGTATACGTATAGCTGATTCACTTTGTTATAAAGCAGAAACTAACACATCATTCTAAAGCAACTACACTCCAATAAAGATTTTTTTTAAAAAAACTCTTACAAATTTGTAAGTAAAAGGACAAGCCACATAGCAACAACAAATAGGTAGAAGATAAAAATGTATTTATAGAGGAACAAATGCAAATGGTTAAGAAACATAAAAATATGCTGAAACTCACTAGCAGAGAGGAAGATACAACTTATAGTAAAAATGAGCTATCATACTACACGTAACAGATTGACAAAAGTTTAGAAAGTGAAAACTAGTGCTGGTGAGCATTTGGGAAAAGTTTCTCTCCTGTACTGCTGGTGAAACTGAATCACAGTAACCTTTTGGGAAAATATTAAAAAGACAGCACATATTTACTTCAACGTCCACTCTTAGAATCTAACCCACATAAATTAAAGCACCAGTATGAAAAGAAATATGCCCCAAATTTATGTTAGCTCATTGTTTATTCAACAATAAGTTAAAAAGGAAGCAAGTGACTATCAATAGGGAAATTACTAAATTTTTATACTCATGCCATGAATGTTATCCAGCCTATATTGAATTTAAGACTATACCAGTTGATCTGAAGAAATTTCTATGCAATATTGTGGACTGAAAAAACCATGAGACAAAAGAATGTGAATGATGCAATCTCATTTTTTTGGTAAAGCTCTAACACATATTTATGTGCCAATGTGTATGCATGTATACATGTATACGCATTTATACGTGTTTGTATATGATTAAGTGTACATGGAGAAAAATACAGACGACACACTCTAGGTTCTTCACATAGGTTAATTCGGAATTGGGCTAAGTGGGAAAAGACTGTGTTTTTAAAAAGCACCTGTGATGTATAGCAAGGATGCCTCCAGCGGTACGTAATGGTCAACACTGACTTAACTAGCTTAAACAAAAAATATACATATTAAAAAATTTTATTTTTAATTTATTTATTTTACTTATTCTTTTTTTTTTTTTTTTTTTTTTTTGGCTGCGTTGGGTCTTCACTGCTGCACGCAGGCTTTCTCTAGTTGAGGCGAGTGGGGCCTACTCTTCATTGTGGTGTGTGGGCTTCTCATTGTGGTGGCTTCTCTTGTTGCAGACCATGGGCTCTAGGTGCATGAGCTTCAGTAGTTGTGGCACGCAGCCTCAGTAGTTGAGGCTCGCAGGCTCTGGAGCTCAGGCTCAGTAGTTGTGGCACACGGGTTTAGTTGCTCCGTGGCATGTGGGATCTTCCTGGACCAGGGCTCAGACCTGTGTCCCCTGCATTGGCAGGAGGATTCTTAACCAGTGTGCCACCAGGGAAGCCCAATGAAGATACATATTATTTCAAGTAACAAAAAGTGTTGAAGTAGGGTAGACACAGTTTGATTAATTCCAGGGATAAATTATGTTTTCAAGGAAAAAGATACATTTGTCTTTCTACACTGTCATCCCCAGGATGTTGGCTTTGTTCTTGGCTATCTCTCCCTGAGGCCATAAGATGACGTTCAAAACTCCAGGCACCACATGCAGTCATAAACATCCATGGTTTACGTTTATTTTTAGAAATCAGGAAACCTGTCCTAGAAGTCTGCCCCAACATCAATGGCCAACAAAGACTATGGAATGTCCAGTACTGGTTTTACTGAACAGATTTACCCTGAGGCTTTGGATGGGATTCCCATTTCTGAAGTGTGGACCCCTGAATAAAACTGGATTAGGGTTTGCAAGGAAGCAGAGAGAAATGCCTATCTGGCAAGCAATAGTACCTGCTACATATGACCTAATCCAATATGTAGTAATACAGAAATGTATGTGCTTGTGTATTGTATGAAGACATTCATACAATTAAATTTCAAAAAGGGAGAAAATCTCCTCACTGAGAAAAATCATAGCAACTGTTCAATGTATAATTTTAGAAATGCAGTACAAGGGCTTCTTTTTAGAGCTTTCAAATTTCAACCCAAATGGAGAAAATTTGCTAGAAAACATGTAACTCCACCACCATGAGAAAGAATACTACAATGTTTTTGTGTCACTTAACTGTGTAAGAGGTTTACCATTTGCCCCACCCCAAAACAAGCAAGCCATTAATCTTCAGACAATACAAATGGCTTCCCCTCTCCCTCTTTTAAAATTTATTTAAGGAAAGCTTGGTAGCGTCTCATCAATCCCTATGCAATGTGTAGGATAATACATTGTGAACCTATTGTGTTGACTTTTAAGATAAGAGCTCTTAAGGATTTTTAACCCATCAAGCAGTATCCATCAGAACAAATAAATGAGACATTGCTCTATTCTTTTCAGGCAGGATACATTCTGTGCCCTATCTTTTCCGTGACCTACAAGGTTTTAGAAGAGCTTCCAGAGTTTTATTGGCAAAGCCACTATTAGGACTTCCCTCTCTCTTCCAAGCTCTTTGAGGGTCAGCCTTAAAGCAAGCATTAAGCGAATGGCTAATGGAATTAAAGGTATAATAATAGAAGGATATAGTGAGACAATTGTATTAACAAGAAATAAATCATGTTGAATATAAGGTAAGTGTTTTTTAATTGATTGATGGGAAGGATGCGCCACAGGTTTTGTCGCGGACTAACAGCCATTTACCTCCCCATCTACAGTAAAAAGCCAAAATGTAGAAAAAAAGATAAGAAAATTATGCAGTGGGAAGATAAATTATTCAGAGAAGATGGCCATTTTGTGCTGACATCACTAATGTGAAAAGGCATTAAATCTTTGACACTAGCTTCATTCCTTAGGAGCTGTGGGGTTAAAACTGTGTTTTGTACTAGAGATAAAAATTGAAATGACTACTCCTGAAGCTTTCATCTGTGCCATGGCTTCTAAGGTGACTGGATACCTGAGGAAATAGCTGGTTCTGTGCTTTCCAAGTTGAATACCAATCTTACACTTTGAAAGCTTACACCTTGAAAGTGCCTCTGTCTATATTATTATAACAATCTAGCTGTCAATATTTTTCACTTAGTTGGCAAAGCTTATGTGCCCTGATGTTAAGGATAGAGAGCTACATGGAAGACATTTTAAGTACTATTGGGTATAGAAAAAACTTGATGCTGAATTTCATAACTAAATGCCTCTTATTGTACACTCACCATTACCAAGTCCTCTCTTTGACTTTAGCTCCTCTTATATCCTACCATAATTCTCTTTCTCTTCAGTTATTCTTACTACTTAGTTACTAGGACAGTCCACTTTAGACCAGCCTCTTGAGACTTCTTATTGTAAGATGTGGATATGAAGTAGAGCGGGTAGATTCAGTCTATGTGTGGGCAAGGGGCTGTGCTTCTTGAAACAACTGCTTTGAGAGTTACTTCAAATCTGCCCCCTTACTCCCATTACAGATTTTTTCTGCCTCAGGTTACTTTATTAACTAGCTTTATAAACTGTAATCCAGGAACTTTATTCTCCATAATGTTAGAAACAACATGTAACACATATCAACAAAGAAATCAGTATCTCTGAACTTTGACAGTTCTAGTTTTGTAGGGAGATTTAAATTATTTGGTCTTTTTTTTTTTCTATTGTTAGAAGGGAGTAGGGCTGACAATGACTGGACACCTGCTATGAGCCAGGCACCAAGTTAAGCATTTTGTAGATATTATTTAAAATTTATCCCCCACAATTATTCTTTGCAGTAAGTATTATCATTTCACAGACAAGGAAACCATAGTTTAGAGGGATTAAACTCAGATTGCTAATTAGAGGTAAGGGGTAATATTAGAACCCAGGGATGCATGAGATTGCAAAACCTGCACTGTCTCCTCATACCAGACTATGGCAGTGATGTTTTGAAGCTCTATGAAATATTGCAGTTGAGTGGAAGGTCTGACTAAGAACCTCTGAGATTCTTCCAAACGTGATTATCATAGATTGGGTTCTCTGGAAGCAGATGTTAAGAAGTTTGGGATGCAAAATTTTTATTAGAGTAAAAAAAAAGAGAGGAAGCAGGATGGGGCATAGGAAGTAGCCAAACTGCAATGCTAGTCCAACAACACTTTGGCCAACCCTGTTAGGAACTTTGGAGTAAACATTTCATCTGAGCATCCTGCAATGGGTTGAAATGAGCTGTCCCTTTGTCCCCTGACCTTGCTTGGTCAAGCTGCTCCAGGAAGGGTGTGATCTCCTGCAAGGAGGCTTGAAAGCTCCGGGAGGGAACTGAAAAAGAGCCAGCAAGTCCTTCCTTGAAAGCGGATCTGGACACCATATCTGTGTCTATCTCTCTAGTAACTTCAGAGTTTCTATAATGGACCAGGAAATGGTTTCCTTTGTCATTGTTTTGATTGTATTATCCAATGGAATAGGGGATATGTGATGGTGAATTTGGATAAAGAACTCAGGCTTGACTTCTTTACATATAGCCTTACTCATTTTCTTCTGAAAGAGTTGGAGAGTTTTACTCTGATTTTGTGTCCAAAGACCAATGACTCTTCCAACTATCCCCCCTGATGTCTATTTCTTTCCATTGCAAAGATCAAGTTGATCGAATTTATCTTTGTTTGACATTCCTTATATCTTCCACATTTTTTCTGAATACTCAGTCCTCTTCTTGGCTGACTCAGTTATCTGTATCTTTTATATTTACTGATCTCAACATAGTTGAGATAGTCTATAGTTTTGTTCAATCGACTTTCATTTCTACTACAAATTTTAGCCAATAAGGACATAAATTTAAAAATATCCTCCCTAACTACTTTTTATGTTATAATGGCCTATGTATTAAAAAAAGCCTATCTATGTAGTTCTCTAGATATATTTCTTCATAAATTTGTCTTCAGCCAGTATTATGACCATGTAATATGACATAGTCACTACAGATCCTCCTATTGATAGCCTTTGTGAAATAAGGCAGGAGTCATACTTCAGTTCTTCAAGGGTCACCACTTGCTCCATCTGAAATACTATTTTTACTTACCTTCTAGAATTTTTGTTACTGTAGCCCATCATCCTATTTATATTTACTGACTTTGTGGTCAGTGTTTTCCTTGTGTAAAGCATCCACCAAGTTTACAAAAAGTTTGTTATTTCGATGACAATATTCTTCCAACACTAATAATCTCAATGGCTGTCTTGATAATTCAACATATTTTCTTAAGAGTATGTACCTTCTCCCATGTGTCTTCTTGGAATATGCTTATGGTGGGAAGACTGGAAACTTCCCCCCTCCTTCTGGCTCCATCATAGCTAAATTATGACTTATATGAATGTAATCATCCCAATCCATTCCCATGGTAACAAATCACCTTTAAGACTAATGTAGCACTATATGATTCTGGTAGGATTCAGGTAAGCAAGGAAGGGAATTAAAACTTTTATATAGAATAATGGGGAAAAAACTGATACCAAAGGTAGAATTGACTCTTTGTTAGTGGAGGGAAATTTCATTTCTGTTTGACTTTAGACCAGGGTTTTATCAACCTCCATATTGTTGACATTTTAGGTCAGGTAATTTTTTGGTGGGACGGGAGGCTGTCCTCTGCACTGTAGGATGTTTAGCAGCATCTCTGGTCTTTACTCATTAGATGCCAGCAGCACCACTCCCTTCACTTGTGACAACCAAAAATGTCTCAGCATTCTCAAATGTTGCCTGGGGAGCAAGATTGCCCCAGATTGGAAACCACTGGCATAGACTATACTTCTCAGGGGTGGTAGTTTGGGAGAGGTAAGAAGGAGGAGTTGTAGAGCGATTTGTAAAAGGAAGAATTTGTGGAAGGCAAGAGAAAGTCAAGTCTGAAGTAGGGGGCATTGTCCATAGAGAATTTCCTTTCTCAGATAGGTTTAAGTCTTAAACTACCATTCCACTGGAAATTCAAGAGAAAGTTCAAGTGTACTAGAACTTTAATCTTTTCCTTCCCACACTGTAATTTTTTGAAATTTCCTTAACATTTTAATAAAGATATTTGCATTTTACTGAACAGCTAGCACCAAGTCTTGGAGACAGTCTGATTCAAATATGAGAAGAGGCTCATGGGTTTTATTACGGTGGGGGTTCCACCCTAGACCAGTCAGCTAGGGTCAAGGGAGGTTGCTCTTTGTATCATGTAAGTTTCTGTCATGACCATGTGGCTGAGAATAAGGAGAAGAAGTTCCTAGAATAAGTATAATATTAAATTAAATTTATTGGGTTCTTACTATATGCCAGGAACCATATTAATCATTTACTTGTATTATTTCATTTAACTCTTTTAAAAATATATTTATTTATTTTTATATAGCAAGTTCTTATTAGTTATCTATTTTGTACCTATTAGTGTATATATGTCAATCCCAATCTCCCAATGCATCACACCACCAACCCCCCACCCCCCGCCACTTTCCCCCCTTGGTGTCCATACATTTGTTCTCTACATCTGTGTCTCTATATCTGCCCTGCAAACCGGTTCATCTGTACCATTTTTCTAGGTTCCACATATATGCATTAATATACAATATTTGTTTTTCTCTTTCTGACTTACTTCACTCTGTATGACAGTCTCTAGATCCATCCACGTCTCTACAAATGACCCAATTTCGTTCCTTTTTATGGCTGAGTAATATTCCATTGTATATATACCACATCTACTTTATCCATTCATCTGTCGATGGGCATTTAGGTTTCTTCCATGACCTGGCTATTGTAAATAGTGCTGCAGTGAACATTGGGGTGCATGTGTCTTTTTGAATTATGGTTTTCTCTGGGTATATGACCAGTAGTGGGATTGCTGGCCCATATGGTAATTCTATATTTAGTTTTTTAAGGAGCCTCCTTACTGTTCTCCCTAGTTACTGTATCAATTTACATTCCCACCAACTGTGCAAGAGGGTTCCCTTTTCTCCACACCCTCTCCAGCATTTGTTGTTTGTAGATTTTCTGATGATGCCCAATCTAACCAGTGTGAGGTGATACCTCATTGTAGTTTGGATTTTCATTTCTCTAATAATTACTGATGTTGAGCAACTTTTCATGTGCCTCTTGGCCATCTGTATGTCTTCCTTGAAGAAATATCTATTTAGGTTTTCTGCCCATTAGTTTTTTTTAAAATAAATTTATGTATTTATTTATTTTTGGCTGCATTGGGTCTTCGTTGTTGTGTGCAGACTTTCTCTAGTTGCGGCAAGTGGGGGTTACTCTTCATTGCAGTGCATGGCCTTCTCATTGTAATGGCTTCTCTTGTTGTGGAGCACAGACTCTAGGTGCACTGGCTTCAGTAGCTGCAGCACACAGACTCAGTAGTTGTGGCTCACGGGCTCTAGAGTGCAGGCTCAGCAGTTGTGGCACACGGGTTTAGTTGCTCCATGGCATGTGGGATCTTCATGGACCAGGGATCGAACCAGTGTCCCCTGCATTGGCAGGTGGATTCTTAACCACTGTGCCAACAGGGAAGCCCTGCAAGTTTTCTGATTGGGTTGTTTATGTTTTTAATATTGAGCTGCATGAGCTGTTTATATATTTTGGAGACTAGTCCTTTGTCCGTTGATTCATTGGCAAATATTTTCTCCCATTCTGAGGGTTGTCTTTTCGTCTTGTTTATAGTTTCCATTGCTGTGCAAAATCTTTTAAGTGCATTAGATCCCATTTGTTTATTTTTGTTTTTCTTTCCATTACTCTAGGAGGTGGCTCAAAAAGGTCTTGCTGTGATTTATGTCAAAGAGTGTTCTTCCTGTGTTTTCCTCTAAGAGTTTTACAGTGTCCGGTCTTATATTTAGGTCTGTAATCTATTTTGAATTTATTTTCATGTATGGTGCTAGGGAGTGTTCTAATTTCATTCTTTTACATTTAGTTGTCCAGTTTTCCCAGCACCACTTATTGAATAGGCTGTCTTTTCTCCACTGTATATCCTTGCCTCCTTTGTCATACATAGATTAGTTGACCATAGGTGTGTGGGTTTATCTCTGAGCTTTCTCTCCTGTTCCATTGATCTATATTTCTGTTTTTGTGCCAGTACCAAATTGTCTTGATTACTATAGCTTTGTAGTTTAGTCTGAAGTCAGGGAGTCTGATTCCTTCAGCTCCATTTTTTTCCCCTCAAGATTGTTTGGCTATTTGGGGTCTTTTGTGTCTTGATACAAATTATAAGATTTTTTGTCCTAGTTCTGTAAAAAATGCCATTGGTAATTTGATAGGGATTGCATTAAATCTGTAGATTGCTTTGGGTAGTATAGTCATTTTCACAACATTGAGTCTTCCAAACCAAGAACATTGTATATCTCTCTATCTGTTTGTGCCATCTTTTTTTTTTTTTTCGGTATGCAGGCCTCTCACTGCTGTGGCCTCTCCCGTTGTGGAGCACAGGCTCTGGATGCACAGGCTCAGTGGCCATGGCTCGCGGGCCCAGTCGCTCCGTGGCACGTGGGATCTTCCCGGACTGGGGCATGAACCCGTGTCCCTGGCATTGGCAGGTGCACTCAACAACTGAGCCAAAAGGGAAGCGCCTGTTTGTGCCATCTTTAATTACTTTCATTAGAGTCTTATAGTTTTCTGAGTACAGGTCTTTTACCTCCTTAGGTAGGTTTATTCCTAGATATTTTATTCTTTTTGTTGCAGTAGTGAATGGGATTGTTTCCTTAATTTCTCTTTCTGATCTTTCATTGTTAGTGTATAGGAATGCAAGAGATTTCTGTGCATTAATTTTGTATCCTGTAGCTTTACCAAATTCATTGATTAGCTCTAGTAGTTTTCTAGTGGCTTTCTTTTAGGATTTCTTAAATTCTAAATTTAGGATTCTCTATGTACAGTGTCATGTCATCTGCAAACAATGGCAGTTTTACTTCTTCTTTTCCAATTTGTATTCCTTTTATTTCATTTTCTTCTCTGATTGCCATGGCTAAGACTTTCAGAACTATGTTGAATAATAGAGGCAAGAGTGGACATCCTTGTCTTGTTCCTGATCTTAGAGGAAATGCTTTCAGTTTTTCACCACTGAGAATGATGTTTGCTGTGGGCTCGTCGTATATGGCCTTTATTATGTTGAGGCAGGTTCCCTCTATGACCACTTTCTGGAGAGTTTTTATCATAAATGGGTGTTGAATTTTGTCAGAAGCTTTTACTGCATTGATTGAGATGATCATATGGTTCTTATTCTTCCATTTGTTCATATGGTGTATCACATTGATTGATGTGTGTATATTGAAGAATTCCTGCGTCCCTGGGATAAATTCCACTTGATCATGGTGTTTGATCCTTTAATGTGTTGTTGGACTCTGTTTGCTAGTATTTTGCTGAGGATTTTTGCATCTATGTTCATCAGTGATATTAGTCTCTAATTTTCTTTTTTTGTAGTATCTTTGTCTGGTTTTGGCATCAGGGTGATGGTGGCCTCATAGAATAAGTTTGGGAGTGTTCCTTCCTCTGCAATTTTTGGGAAGAGTTTGAGAAGGATGGGTGTTAGTTCTTCTGTAAATGTTTGACAGTATTCACCTGTGAAGCCAGCTGGTCCTAGAGTTTTGTTTTTTGGAATATTTTTAATCCCATTTTCTAGTTAATTACTTATGATTAGTCTGTTCATATTTTCTATTTCTTCCTGGCTCAGTCTTGGAAGGTTATACTTTCTAAGAATTTGTCCATTTCTTCCAGGTTGTCCATTTTACTGGCATAGAGTTGCTTGTAGTAGTCTCTTAGGATGCTTTGTATTTCTGTGGTGTCTGTTGTAACTTCTCCTTTTTCATTTCTAATTTTATTGATTTGAGTCTTCTCCCTCTTTTCCTTGATGAGTCTGCCTAAAGGTTTATCATTTTTGTTTATCTTCTCAAAGAACCAGCTTTTAGTTTTAATGATCTTTGCTATTTTTTTTCTTTTTTTCTGTTTCATTTATTTTTGCTTTGATTTTTATGATTTCTTTTCTTCTACTAACTTTGGGTTTTGATTGTTCTTCTTTCTCTAGTTCCTATCAGTGTAAATTTAGATTGTTTATTTGAGATTTTTCTTGTTTCTTGAGGTAGGCTTGTATTGCTATAACTTCCCTCTTACAACTGCTTTTGATGCATCCCATAGGTTTTGGATCATCATGTTTCCATTGTTATTTTTCTCTAGGTATTTTTTGATTTCCTCTTTGATTTCTTCAGTGATCTCTTGGTTATTTAGTAACATTTTCTTAGCCTCAATGTGTTTGTGTTTTTTACATTTTTTTTCCCTGTAATTGATTTCTAATCTCGTAGTCTTGTGATCAGAAAAGATGCTTGATATGATTTCAATTTTCTTAAGTTTACCGAGGCTTGATTTATGACCCCAGATGTGTTCTATCCTGAAGAATGTTCTGTGTGCACTTGAGAAGAAAGTGTAATCTGCTGTGTTTGGATGGAATGTCCTATAAATATCAATTAAATTTATCTGGTCTATTATGTCATTTAAAACTTTAGCTTCCTTATTAATTTTTGTCTGGATGATCTGTCCATTGGTGTAAGTGAGGTGTTAAAGTCCCCCACTATTATTGTGTTACTGTCAATTTCCTCTTTTATAGCTGTTAGCAGGTGCCTTGTGTATTGAGGTGCTCCTATGTTGGGTGCATATATGTTTATAATTGTTATATCTTCTTCTTGGATCGATCCCTTGATCATTATGTAGTGTCTTCCCTGGTCTCTTGTAACATTCTTTATTTTAAAGTCTATTTTTTTTTTAACATCTTTATTGGAGTATAATTGCTTTACAATGGTATGTTAGCTTCAGCTTCACAACAAAATGAATCAGTTATATACATACATATATTCCCATATCTCTTCCCGCTTGCGTCTCCCTCCCTCCCACCCTCCCTATCCCACCCCTCTTATCTGATATGAGTATTGCTACTCCAGTTTTCTTTTGATTTCCATTTGCAGGGAGTATCTTTTTCCATCTCCTCATTTTCAGTTTGTATGTGTCCCTAGGTCTGAAGTGGGTCTCTTATAGACAGCATATATATGGGTCTTGTTTTTGTATCTGTTCAGTGAGCCTGTAACTTTTGGTTGGAGTGTTTAATCAATTCACATTTAAGGTAATTATTGATATGTATGTTCCTATTACAATTTTCCTAATTTTGCCAGGTTTGTTTTTGTAGGTCCTTTTCCACTCTTGTGTTTCCCACTTAAAACAGTGCATTTAGCATTTGTTGTAAAGCTGGTTTGTTGGTACAGAATTCTCTTAACTTTTTCTTGTCTGTAAAGCTTTTGATTTCTCCATCGAATCTGAATGAGATCCTTGCTGGGTAGAGTTATCTTGGTTGTAGTTTCTTCCTTTTCATCACTTTAAATATATCATGCCACTCCCTTCTGGCTTGTAGAGTTTCTGCTGAAAATCAGCTGTTAACCTTATGAGAGTTCTCTTGTATGTTATTTGTCATTTTTCCCTTGTTGCTTTTAATAGTTTTTCTTTGTCTTTAATTTTTGTCAGTTTGATTACTATGTGTCTCAGCATGTTTCTACTTCAGTTTATCATGCCTGGAACACTCTGCACTTCCTGGATCTAGGTGGTTATTTGCTTTCCCATGTTAGGGAAGTTTTCAACTATAATCTCTTCAAATATTTTCTCAGGTCCTTTCTCTTCTCTTCTTCTTCTGGAACCCCTATAACGCGAATGTTGGTGCATTTAATGTTGTCCCAGAAATCTCTTAGGCTGTCTTCATTTCTTTTCATTCTTTTTTCTTTATTCTGTTCCAAGGCAGTGATTTCCACCATTCAGTCTTACAGGTCACTTATCTGTTCTTCTGCCTCAGTTATTCTGCTATTTATTCCTCCTAGTGTATTTTTTCATTTCAATTATTGTATTCATCTCTGTTTGTTTGTTCTTTAATTCTTTTAGGTGTTTGTTCTTTAATTCTTCTAGGTCTTTGTTAAACATTTCTTGCATCTTCTTGATCTTTGCATATATTCTTTTTCCGAGGTTCCTGTATCATCTTCACTATCATTATTCTGAATTCTTTTTCTGGAAAGTTGCCTATCTCTACTTCATTTTGTTGTTTTTCTGGGGTTTTATCTTGTTCCTTCATCTGGTACATAGTCCTCTGCCTTTTCATTTTGTCTATCTTTATGTGAATGTGGTTTGAATTCCATAGGCTACAGGATTGTAGTTCTTCTTGCTTCTCTCATTTAATTCTTAACTATGTTATGAGGAAGGTAGTGTTTTTAACTCTTTAAATTTATATAGAGAATATAGAGGCTAAGAGATAGTAGAAACTTTTGTTAGATATGAAAGATATGATAGAAATTATATTTGACACCAGGCAACTTGGTATTCAAGCCCAAAATTGTCCCCACTGGACTGGACTCCTTTCCAGAAGGCAATGTAGTGGTGCTTGGCAGAATATCCTGTAAGTGTTCATTACACTCATAAACCACTAATCCTGGGTTATATTAGGATAAGAAGTCCAGCATTATTTGAAACATGATAATAAATTCCAATGAGGTCAAATCATGGAACAGTTGTCCTCAGTTATTAATGAACATCACATGCATGTATTTGATATGATATCTTTTATTAAAAAGCTAAATACAAATATAGGTTTTTGGTTATGTATATATATCTTGTTGAAAATAGCATCTTAATGTTATAATGGAAACTTCAACTTGCTAACAACAAAAGGAAGAGGAAAATCTGGAGAGAGGGAGGGTGAAAACAGGGAAAGCTCTGGCCCCTTTGTTGGTCTTCATTATGTTTCCCTCCTCCCCATCATACTCTTTTGACATTAAAAAAAATCACATAACTTACCTTGTAAGAACAGAATATAGTCCCAATCAATTGGCTTTCAACCATGGTACTTTAAGATCCCCTACCAATTGGTATTCCTATTTCAGATACTGACATTTTCTCCCACCATATAACATTCCTTGAGATGTTAAACCTACTTGTACCTTTCATATATATTTCTAGTCTTAGAGCTAATACAAAGACTGCTGATCATTTCTCTCCCCTTCCTTGCTCCATATTCTGTCATCAATCATCTGCCTTCAAAATTTGATCTTAGGCTATGGTCCACAAATCCTTGTTTTCCAGTGTCCTGATGAGAGGTTAAGTCAACACCTGAGAGCTGAGATGATGGTGGGGATTGAATTTAAGCAGTGAGAATGGGACTCTAGCCTTGGGAAATGTAGAAATGTTGTCAAACAGCTGAAGTGGAAAAAGCACTATGGAGGAAATAAGAGAAGAATAAGATGAGAAACAGAGAGGCCAGGGAACGAAGATGTGGGCCCAGTCATCATAGTTTCTGATTTTGAGGAGTCAAGGGACAAAGATTTTATGGTACTACAAGCAGTTTGGAAATGACTGATTATGGCTATAAAGTTAGCTAAGGAAGCAGACAAAGCCATGAAGGGAATGGGAGATTGGGAGAAATGGTATGGTGTGTGGCAATATAAAAGATGGAAAATCAGGATATTGAGGTCAGCAGGAGGGTATTCCAAGTATGAGATATTGGAAGTAGAACAAAATTATCCCCATGTCTCACCCCTGCTGAGATGGTGGGAAGCCCTAACTCTTACAAGAGGAGAAGAACTAGCTGAAAGTTATGATTTAGGTGGTTAGACACATTTCCCAGTATTCAGTGTTGCTCTTGTCTTTTTCCTTAGAGGTTCAATGAGAAAAATTATCCTTAATTGGTTAAATATTTGAGGTTTCATTTCCAGGCCCATCATCCATTTCCCTCTTGTACACTGAAACAATATACAGTGTGATAATTTTGTAGTTGAATTTCCAAGTTTAAATTCTGTTTCCTTTATTAGCAGATACCCTTAGCAATTTACATGAAAATTTTGAGCCTCCGTTTCTTCATATGTAAAAAGGATAAGGCATTAGCTTCCTTACAGAAAAGTTCTAAAGATAAAATAATATTTGTGAAAACCATTTTGTATATTGAGAAGAGTTATTATTGCTTTCCTTTAATATGTCAATTTCTCTTTAAGATAGGATTGGTTGACATTGCAGAGTTGTCTTTCTTATTCCCCTCTATATACTCAGTGCCAAATGTACTGACTGAACCATAATGAGTGGCAAACATTTGTGGAATAAATGTATGACTTGATTAATAAATGAAATTTACAATAAAACTATTTGATACATAATTGAATATGGCATTGAGGCAGGCCATCTTGGATCTAACCCAAGGAAATTTAGTAATTTTTAAAGTACAAAAAGGATTTTTAGTTTAAGATATACTGGTCTTTTGGGCAAGAATCTGTAGGAAAATGTTAAAGTAGAACTTTGAGTGCTATCAAAAATTTAAAATCCTTACATGAAAGGCCCTGAAAATTGTTTACTTAAGTTTTATGTAACTTATAGCTTCTTTTCCTTCTAGGGGACCATTCATTATTATGAGCCTATCTGGTGACATCACAATATCTGGCTGTTATACTAAATTAACTGTAAGAGTTCTTAATTTTTCTGGCTACTTCTTAGTGTCATTTCCTGTGAAATAATTTAGCTTTGCTATTACCTAAGACTTCAGCCTGTCAGTGCAATCTTGCCCATTAAAGACAATAACCCTGGCAAGCTCTGAGGTACTATGCTTAGTTCTCCTTTGAAACAACTCTCCTTACATCTTTTGACATATTACTAATTTACAGAATCATTTATTGTCCAAAGGTATTGATTTATTGGGCTTCTTAAGTTTTCTATGGTCAATTCTAACCACAAAGATTTTGCTTTTAGTAAAAGGAAGATTTGGTGCAAAGAGTTGAAATATAGATGGTAGCAATCTAAGCTGAAGTTATGCTATTTTTTAAAAGAGAAGAAGAGACTATATGCAATCTTACAGGAATGTTTTAATATTTAATATACAAGATCTGTAATTTTTCATTGGTAATTGAAGCTAAATCTGAGGCATTAAAAAATTAACCACAGCAAACCGAATTTTCCAAATGAAAGATGATGTCTACAGTTGAGTAGAACTTTCTGTTGATTAATGCAATAATGGAAATGGGAGTGGGGGAAAGTTCCCTGAATTTTAATATATTTTCAAATGAGGTTTGGCGTTGCCTAAAATCTGTAATAGTTAGTTTATTGAGCTATGGGCTCATGGAATAAAGAAATTGGATTTAAATGATGAGCTAGTAAATCTGCTACTTGATTCTATTATAGCTAAAGAACTTATACATTATATTTTCCTTTAATACTATGTAGAGTTTGCTGTGTAGTGGTTAGAATCATGGACTTTAGAGCTAGCCCACCTTTGTTCAAGTCGTGCTAAGTATATACAACGGAGATGATAATAATAATAGTATTTATACCATAGGATGTTGTGAGGATTAAATTTATTAATAAATTCAAAACACTTAGTGTCTGGCACAAAATAAGAGCAAAAATTTTGTTATCTATTGTTATTTTGTTCATGTGGCATCTGAATTAAACATCTGCAGGGCTGGTTTTCTTTTGGCCCTTTTAGCGTTCAGCCTGTTCTGTGGATTACAATGGCCATATGTCGTTTACTCAATTTCATTGTTAGGTTGACCAAGAACATGCTTTCTGTCACTGAATTCATAATATTGATAGAACCAGATTTTCAAGTAGCTATTAACTTACAACTCACTTCTAAAGTCTTATTTTGTAGATAGCTAGTTTCTTAGTTGTAGATACTACAGAAACCTATACTGTGTGGTGCTAGGGTCATAGGTAACAACATTGATGAAGACTATTTTTAAATGTGGTAAAGAAAGAAAAGTCTTTTTGAAGCCCAAGATAAGCCAGTCAGATAAAGATTTTAAAACTGGGGAGTACCAAACAATGTTTATACATGGCTAGGTTATTCCAACAAAGAAATATTAGTTGCAATGAATATTTACTGAACTCAGTGGTTGAGAGAGCTTAAAATCTTAACACAATGCCTGGCACATAATAGCCACTCTATACATTTTTGGTATTAATACAGCATGCTCTGGGCTAAGTATTTTATATGTATTTTCTCATATGACTTTGTGATGAAGTAAACTGTTTTCTCCTTTTACAAATGTGGAAACTGAGGCCTAGAGAGGTTAAATAACTTGCCCAAAATCCTGTATGAGTAAGTGGAAGAACACAGACTTTAATGCAGGCCTGACTCTGAAACCCAACCTCTTATTCATATGCAGTATTGCTTCTCAATGCTTTGCAACAGTTTGGGGGAGAGCTGTAGTCGGCTTGGTAATTACGAACGAAGCAGTAATACACATGTAGAGACCTCATAAAAAACAGTGATGCTGTAAGTGCTTAGTTATGACTCTGGCAAGTTTCTTAGCCTTTCCTAACTTCAGTCTTCTCACTAATAAAATAAATATAATAATGTGTACCACATAGGATTATTGTGAGGATTAAATGAGGAAACATATATAAAACATACAACATATAGCAAACCCTCAACTGATATTTTTTTCCCTTCTCTTTCTCTTATGGTACTAGGCACTGACCATCTATTGCATGAACTGTTAATAAAATGTCTGCTGGATTCTATCCTCTAATTGGCAAGTTATTGTTAAATCATTTTAGTGATATGATGAGGGGGGAGAGAGAGAAAGGGAGAGATTATAGATAGGTAGATGCCATTACAATGGTGGGAAATTTAAATAAGAGACTCACTCAGTAAGGGCTACTCTAATCACAGTCCTGAAAGGACTGTACCCCATTTCCCCACCATTCAACCAGATGAGGATCCATTTGGGTAACTGACAAATCTCTAGAGGTTCCATAGCTTTAGTTACAGAGCCTTGGGTATAGGAGGCATCCAGTACATATTTGTTGCTTCATTGATTCAAAGAAGAGGAAAGGAACAAGTTATTGGCTGTCTTGAATTCATGTAAAAAATCAATTTTTCAATTTTAATAATCCAATTGAGGGAGGTCATTTCTTTTTATATCTCCTGTAATTTTATAGCACATTGATCTTTGTTTAGACTTATCAGAACATTTAGGCAGTGAATAGTTAAAGCAACCATCTGGAGTCTGAGAATCTATTTAAGGTTAATTTAAAAACTTGAATTTAAGTGAGAGCTTCAAGATGGTGGAGGAGTAAGATGTGGAGAGCACCTTCCTCCCTACAAATACATCAAAAATACATCTACATAAGGAACAGCTCCTACAGAACACCTACTGAATACTGGCAGAAGACCTCAGACTTCCCCAAAGGCAAGAAACTCTCCACATACCTGGGTAGTGCAAAAGAAAAAAGAAAAACCAGAGATAAAAGAATAAGGATGGAACCAGCACCCCTGGGAGGGAGCTGTGAGGGAGGAAAAGTTTCCACACACTAGGAAGCCCTTTCACTGGTGGAGACAGCGAGTGGGCATGGAGGGGTGGATCTTCAGAGCCAGGAGGAGAGCTCAGCAACATGGTGCAGAGGGCAAAGTGGAGAGATTCCTGCACAGAGGATCAGTGCCAACCAGCACTCACCAGCCTGAGAGGCTTGTCCACTCACCTACTGGGATGGGAGGGGGATGGGAGCTGAGGCTCGGGCTCGGCGGTCATATCCCAGGGAGAGGATGGGGGTTGGCTGCGTGAACACAGCCTGAAGGGGACTAGTGCGCCACAGCTAGCTGGGAGGGAGTCCGGGGAAAGCTCTGGACCTGCCTAAGAGGCAAGAGACCATTGTTTCAGGGTGTTCAAGGAGAGGGGATTCAGAGCACCACCTAAATAGCTCCAGAGATGGGTGTGAACCTCGGCTATCAGCACAGACCACAGAGATGGACATAAAACACTAAGGCTGCTGCTGAAGCCACCAAGAAGACTATGTGCAAGCACAGGTCATTATCCACACGTCCCCTCCCGAGAGCTTGTGCAGCCCGCCACTGCCAGGGTCCGGTGATCCAGGGACAACTTCCCTGGGAGAACACACGGTGTGCCTCAGGCTGGTGCAATGTCACGTCGGCCTCCGCTGCTGCAGGCTGGCCCTGCATTCCGTACCCCTCCCTCCCCCTGGCCTGAGTGAGCCAACTGCTCCTTTAACCTCGTCCTGTCTGGGCAGGAAACAGATGCCCTCAGGTGACCTACATACAGAGGTGGGGCCAAATCCAAAGCTGAACCCCAGGAGCTGTGGGAACAAAGAAGAGAAAGGAAAATCTCTTCATGCAGCCTCAGGAGCAGTGGATTAAATCTCCACAATCAAATTGATGTACTCTGCATCTGTGGAATACCTGAATAGACAATGAATCATCCCAAAATTGAGGCAGTGGACTTTGGGAGCAACTGTAGACTTGGGGCTTGCTTTCTGCATCTAATTTATTTCTGGTTTTATGTTTATCTTAGTTTAGTATTTAGGGCTTATTATCATTGGTAGATTTGTTTATTGATTTGGTTGCTCTCTTCCTTTTTCTTTTCTATATATATATATTTTCCCCCCTTTTCTCCTTTTGTGAGTGCATATATGTATGCTTCTTTGTGTGATTTTGTCTGTATAGCTTTGCTTTTACCATTTGTCCTAGGGTTGTGTCCATCATTTTTTTTTTTTTCTGCTAGTAAAGTTTTTAGTGCTTGTTATCACTGGTGGATTTGTTTTCTAGTTTGGTTGCTCTCTTTTTTCTTTCTTTCTCTCTTCTTTTATATTATTTTCTAATTTTTTATTTTTAATATTTTTTTTTATTTTAATAACTTTATTTTTCCTTCTTTCTTTCTTTCTTTCTTTCTCTCTTTCTTTTATTTTCTCCCTTTTCTTCTAGGCTGTGGGGCTGGGTGTCAGGCTGGAGCCACGGAGGTGGGAGTGCTGAGTTAACGACATTGATCTAGAGGCCTCCCGGCCCCGTGTAATATCAAATGGCAAAAGAAAGAGCTCTCAGAGATCTCAATCTCAATGTAAAGACCCAGCTCCACTCAACAACCAGCAAGCTACAGTGCTGAACAACCTATGCCAAAAATCTAGCAAGACAGGAACACAACCTGACTCATTAGCAGAGAGGCTGCCTAAAATCATAATAAGTTCACAGACACCCCAAAACACACCACCAGAGACAGTCCTGCTCACCAGAAAGACCAGAGCCAACCTCATCCATCAGAACAAAGGCACCAGTCCCCTCCACCAGGAAGCCTACACAACCCATTGAACCAAATTTAGCCACTGGGGGCAGACCCGGAAAACAATGGGAACTATGAACCTGCAGCCTGCAAAAAGGAGTCCTGAAACACAGTAAGTTAAGCAAAATGAGAAGACAGAGAAACACACAGAAGAAGAAGGAGAAAGGTAAAAACTCACCAGACCAAACAAATGAATACGAAATAGGCAGCCTACCTGAAAAAGAATTCAGAGTAACGATAGTAAAGATGATACAAAATCTTGGAAATAGAATGGAGAAAATACAAGAAACATTTAAAAAGGACCTAGAAGAAGAGCAAACAAACAATGATGAACAACACAATGAATGAAATTAAAAATTCTCTAGAAGGAATCAATAGCAGAATAACTGAGGCAGAAGAACAGATAAGTGACCTGGAAGATAAAATAGTGGAAATAACTACAACAGAGCAGAATAGAAAAAGAATGAGAAGAATTGAGAAAAGTCTCAGAGACTTCTGGGACAACATTAAATGCACCAACATTCGAATTATAGGGGTCTCAGAAGAAGAAGCAAAAAAAAAGGGACTGAGAAAATATTTGAAGAGACTATAGTTGAAAACTTCCCTAATATGGGAAAGGAAATAGTCAATCAAGTCCAGGAAGTGCAGAGAGTCCCATACAGGAAAAATCCAAGGAGAAACATGCAAAGACATTTATTAATCAAACTATCAAAAATTAAATTCAAAGAAAAAGTATTAAAAGCAGCAAGGGAAAAGCAACAAAAAACATACAAGGGAATCCCCATAAAGTTAACAGCTGATCTTTCAGCAGAAACTCTGCAAGCCAGAAGGGAGTGGCAGAACATATTTAAAGTGATGAAAGAGAAAAACCTACAACTAAGATTACTCTACCCAGCAAGGATCTCATTCAGATTTGCCAGAGAAATTAAAATCTTTACAGACAAGCAAAAACTAACAGAATTCAGCACCACCAAACCAGCTTTACAACAAATGCTAAAGGAAATTCTCTAGGGGGGAAATATGAGAAGGAAAACACCTACAATAACAAACCCCCCAAAATTTAGAAAATGGTAGTAGGAACACACATATCAATAAATACCTTAAATGTAAATGGATTAACTGCTCCACTAAAAGACGTAGAGTGGCTGAATGGATACGTAAACAAGACCTGTACTTATGCTGTCTACAAGAGACCCACTTCAGACCTAGGGACACATACAGACTGAAAGTGAGGGGATAGAAAAAGATATGCCATGCAAATGGAAATCAAAGGAAAGCTGGAGTAGCAATTCTCATATCAGACAAAATTGACCTTAAAATAAAAATTATTACAAGAGACAAAGAAGGACACTTCCTCATGATCAAGGGATCAATCCAAGAAGAAGATATAACAATTATAAATATTTATGCACCCAACATAGGAGCACCTCAATACATAAGGCAAATTCTATCAGCCATAAAAGGGGAAATTGACAGTAACACAACAGTACTAGGGGACTTTAAGACACCACCTTCACTAATGGACAGATCATGCAAAATGAAAATACATAAGGAAACACAAGCTTTAAATGATACATTACACAAGATGGACAATTGATATTTATAGGACATTCCATACAAAAACAACAGAATACACTTTCTTCTAACGCTCTCATGGAATATTCTCCAGGATAGATCATATCTTGTGTCACAAATTAAGCCTTGGTAAATTTAAGAAAATTGAAATTGTATCAAGTATCCTTTCTGACCACAATACTATGAGACTAGATATCAATTACAGGAAAAAATATGTGGCAAATACAAACACATGGAAGCTAAACAATACACTACTAAATACCAAGAGATCACTGAAGAAATCTAAGAGGAAATCAAAAAATACCTAAAAACAAATGGCAATGAAAACACGACAATCCAAAATCTATGGGCTGCAGCAAAATCAGCTCTACAAGGGAAGTTTAGAGCAATACAATCTTACCTCAGGAAACAAGAAACATCTCAAATAAACAACCTAACCTTACACTTAAAGCAATTAGAGAAAGAAGAACAAGAAATACCCAAAGTTAGCAGAAGGAAAGAAATCATAAAGACCAGATCAGAAATAAATGAAAAAGATATGAATGAAACAATTGCTAAAATCAATAAAACTAAAAGCTGGTTCTTTGAGAAGATAAACAAAATTGATAAAACTCTAACCAGACTCATCAAGAAAAAAAGGGAGAAGACACAAATCAATAGAATTAGAAATGAAAAAGAAGTAACAACTGACACTGCAGAAATACAAAGGATCATGAGAGATTACTACAGGCAACTATATGCCAAGAAAATGGACAACCTGGAAGAAATGGACAAATTCGTAGAAAGGCACAACCTCCTGAGACTGAACTAGGAAGAAATAGAAAATATAAACAGACCAATCATAGGCACTCAACTTGAAATTGTGATTGAAATCTTCCAAAAACAGAAGCCCAGGACCAGATAGATTCACAGGTGAATTCTACCAAACATTTAGAGAAGAGCTAACACCTATCCTTCTCAAACTCTTCCAAAATATAGCAGAGGGAGGAACACTCCCAAACTCATTCTATGAGGCTACCATCACCCTGATACCAAAACCAGACAAAGATGTTACATACAAAAAAACTACAGACCAACATCACTGATGAACATAGATGCAAAAATCCTCAACAAAATACTAGCAAACAGAATCCGACAGGACATTAAAAGGATCATACACCATGATCAGTGGGGTTTACCCCAGGAATGCAAGGATTTTTCAATATAAGCAAATCAATCAATGTGATACACCATATTGAAAAATTGAAGGAGAAAAACCATATGATCATCTCAATAGATGCAGAAAAAGCTTCCGAAAAAATTCAACATTGATTTATGTTAAAACCTCTCTAGAAAGTGGGCATAGAGGGAACTTACCTCAACCTAATAAAGGCCATATGAGAAACCCACAGCCAACATTGTTCTCAATGGTGAAAAACTGAAACCATTTCCACTAATATCAGGAAGAAAGCAAGGTTGCCCACTCTCACCACTATTATTCAACATACTTTTGGAATTTTTAGCTACAGCAATCACAGAAAGGAAAGAAACAAAAGGAATCCAAATCAGAAAAGAAGAAGTAAAACTGTCACTGTTTGCAGATGACATGATACTATACCTAGAGAATCCCAAAGATGCTACCAGAAATCTACTAGAGATAATCAATGAATTTGGTAAAGTAACTGGATATAAAATGAATGCACAGAAATCTCTTGCATTCCTATACACTAATGATGTAATATCTGAAAGAGAAATTAAGGAAACAGTCCCATTTACCATTGCAATAAAAATCAAAAAATACCTAGGAATAAACCTACCTAAGGAGACAAAAACCTGTCTGAAGAAAATTATAAGACACTGATGAAAGAAATTAAAGATAATAGAAACAGATGGAGAGATATAGTACGTTTTTGGATTGGAAGAATCAACATTGTGAAAATGACTCTACTACCCAAAGCAATCTACAGATTCAGTGCAATCCCTATCAAACAACGAATGGCATTTTTGACAGAACTAGAACAAAAACATTCACAATTTGTATGGAAACACAAAAGACCCCGAATAGCCAAAGCAATCTTGAGAAAGATAAAATGGAGCTGGAGGTATCACGCTTCTGAACTTCAGACTATACTACAAAGCTACAGTAATCAAGACAGTATGGTACTGGCACAAAAACAGAAATATAGGTCAATGAAACAGGATAGAAATCCCAGAGATAAACCCACACACATATGGTCACCTTGTCTTTGATAAAGAAGGCAAGAATATACAATGGAGAAAAGACAGCCTCTTCAATAAGTGGTGCTGGGAAAACTGGAAAGCTCCATGTAAAAGAATGAAATTAGAACACTTCCTAACACCATACACAGAAATAAACTTAAAATGGATTAGAGACCTAAATGTTAGTCCAGACACCATAAAACTCTTAGGGTAAAACATAGGCAGGACACTCTGTGATATAAATCACAGCAAGATCCTTTTTGACCCACCTGCTAGAGAAATGGAAATAAAAACAAAAATAAACAAATGGGACCTAATGAAATTTAAAAGCTTTTCCACAGCAAAGGAAACTATAAACAAGATGAGAAGACAACGCTCAGAATGGGAGAAAACATTTGCAAATGAAGCAACTGACAAAGGATTAATCTCCAACTTATACAAACAGCTTATGCAGCTCAATATCAATAAAGAAGCATCCCAATCCAAAAATGGTCAAAAGACCTAAATAGACATTTCTCCAGAGAAGATATACAGATTGCCAAGAAACACATGAAAGGATCTCAACATCACTTATCATTAGAGAAATGCAAATCAAAACTACAATGAGTTATCACCTCATACCGGCTATCATCAAAAAATCTACATACAATAGATGCTGGAGAGGGTGTGGAGAAAAGGGAACCCTCTTGCACTGCTGGTGGGCATGTAAATTGATACAGCCACTATGGAGAACACTATGGAGGTTTCCTAAAAATTTAAAAATAGAACTACCATGTGACCCAGCAATCCCACTACTGGGCATATACTCAGAGGAAACCATAATTCAAAAAGAGTCATGTACCACAATGTTCATTGCAGCACTATTTACAATAGTCAGGACATGGAGGCAACCTAAGTGTCCATCAATAGATGAATGGATAAAGAAGATGTGGCACATGTATACAATGGAATATTACTCAGCCATAAAAAGAAATGAAATTGAGTTATTTGTAGTGAGGTGGATGGACCTAAAGACTGTCATACAGAGTGAAGTAAGTCAGAAAGAGAAAACAATACTATATGCTAACACGTATATGTGGAATCTAAAAAAAAAAAAAAAAAAAAAAGCTTCTGAAGAACCTAGGGGCAGGAGAGGAATAAAGACCCAGACATAGAGAATGGACTTGAGGAAACAGGGAAGGGGAAGGGGAAGCTGGGACAAAGTGAGAGAGTGGCATGGATATATATACACTACCAAATGTAAAATGGATGGCTAGTGGGAAACAGCCACATAGCACAGGGAGATCAGCTTGTTGCTGTGTGACCACCTAGAGGGGTGGGATAGGGAGGGTGTGAGGGAGAAGCAAGAGGGAGGAGATATGAATTTTATGTATAGCTGATTCACTTTGATATACAGCAGAAACTAACATACCATTGTAAAGCAATTATACTCCAATAAGGATATTACAAAATAAAATAGAATAAAATAAAAATTTGAATTTAAATTATCAAAGACTAGATCTGGGCATCATAAAGGATTTTTTTTCATCAGTACCTGTTTGCTTGATTTTTTTAAATGTACAGAAAACTTTAAAATTTTCTATGCAAGTAGTAAATTCAGGTACATATTGTAAAAAAAAATTCTCAGAGCAGATTCGCTATTGGCAATACAGCAAAAACCATTTTATCATCTATTTAAAAAGTTAATATTCTGCATAGTGATGAAAATAGAAATTGATGACTTCAGTGATGGATATAGGTTTTCCTGGTGTATAAGAAGATGACATTGTATCCATTTCTTTAAATGCATGTATATTAAACTTTTTAAGAATATATATATATATATATATATATATTTTTTTTGCGGTACGCGGGCCTCTCACTGTGGTGGCCTCTCCCGTTGTGGAGCATAGGCTCCGGACGCGCAGGCTCAGTGGCCATGGCTCACGGGCCCAGCCGCTCCGCGGCATGTGGGATTTTCCCAGACCCCTGGGACGAACCCGTGTCCCTTGCATCGGCAGGCAGACTCTCAACCACTGCACCACCAGGGAAGCCCAAGAATATATTTTACAATTAAGTTTTTTTCAGAGCTCTGAGTTTTGTGCTTATTTTTCTAAGACCTAGAAAGTTTGGAACTAAAAGTAAAAACAGCGAAAAAAAGTTTGTTGTAAACTTTTTCCATATGTAGGTAGTTGATTTGTAAGAGTCCTGGTGCACCACCTAGTTCCATGCTGAATCTTCCCCACAATTGGTTTGTTTTGTTCCCCAAATTGCAATCCAGTTATCTGAATAAGAGCTATTGTTTCTGAGTACTTACTAAATGTCAGTTATATTTCTTAGTTCTTTTCATAAATCAAATCATTTAAACTCACAGCAGCATTATAGGTATTTTGCAGATGAGGAAACAGTTCCAGAGAGCATAAGTGACTTGAAAAGGGCTATATGGGTAGCAAGTGGCAGAGCTGGAATTTTACCCCAGGTAGCCTTGGCTTTACAGGTTGTGATTTGCTTCTTTATTGCACAGCCTCTGAAAAAGTCAGGCGCTGACCTCCACTTCAAACTCAGCATTCAGGGAACTTACTCCAATTGCGTGGACCCTCTCCAGTGACGTATGTGCGAGGAAGAAAAGCGGACCTCCCTTTCCTTGGGTCAGGTCTGGGTCAGCTGTGTATCTTCTGGCACCACTAGGGCTTGGGCAGCAAGTTCATTCTTAAAGTGAGCTGCAATTGCTTTTTTCTATAGCAAGGTTCACACCTCAGCCTGTCCTTGTTAAACCACCTGCATACCTTTTCTCTTCTTGGGGTTTTGGTGGTGATTAACTACTTGACTTCTACGAAGACAAACTGATTCCCACTGACAAAGTAGTTGGTCATCTAGAAAAAAACCTCCTGATGCTGTGTTAAATTGACCATTCTCTTCCCTTTTTTATTCCTATGAATTGAGAGCCACTGTAGTGATGGAGCAGTAGGGATGACAGAACATGGGGACATTTGCCAGCTGTCTCAATAATGGCCCTGCTACTTTGCACAGCCATCAACTCTTTCCTGATGCTCTCCCAGGGAAGCAGCAGGCCCTGAGGTCTCAGCCTGGGAGAGAGGTGCAGAATGAGGCTTCATGCTGGGAGTGAAGATTATGCTCTGAGTGGGATTCCTGCAGAGGCTTTAAATGGTACCAATTTGGGATGGATTTGTCCTGGAGGGATTTGGTCTGCTAAGTTCCACCTTCTCTTTCAGTGAACACGCTGATTATCTCTGAGTGCCCCTAGAGGCAACTTCCCACGTTTCAGATACATGTGGCTCCATCCAGGAGCTCATTGCTCTCAGCTTGTTTATCGTGGGCTGTTCACTCTGCCTTCCCGATCGCTTCATCTTCCTGAGCCATTTACGCCACTTGTGCTTATGGTCTCAGATTCATGCTGAAATGCTTTGAAAATGCAAGGGAAAACAAAGGTTTAAGCTGGTGGGTAGGGAAAATCACTTAGACATCTTTTGACTTAAAAGCTGCTATAAAAACTTATGTCATTATTATTCCCAAGGCTTAAAATAACCTCACTGACACCATGCTGGGTAAAAGGTGCTCAAGTTCACAGCGGGGCTTGGCTGACACCAGTCAGAATCATATCCAAGGGAAAAAGCATGATGGATGGATCAGCTCCTGGTGCAGTATCTCAGCCCTGCTTACTTGATAATTGTCAGGTAGAGATTTCCTCATGCAATAAATAGAAAGCTATTTATTTAACTTTTCTGTGAAAGAGAGAACTCTGGGATTATCTACTGTTCCAAATGCCCCCTGGTAAGTAAAAACAAATGGAATCCAAATTAAGTTTTATAATGTCTCTGGTATTTATGCAATTTGTGTGAAAATGTTGGAAACAGATCCCCTTGGATGTTTTTGGCGCTAGGCATGTTGTATAGGCAATAGTTGATTATTTTCTCATTAAACACAGTGTTAGCTTCTTGTTCCATTTACTCCCAGAAGGCAGAGCAGCAGCAGAAATGGAGTAGAGACTCTGGGGAGATGAATGGAAGGACGAAGAACTCTTGCCCTCTTCATTTATTCTATTTACAGCAATAGATTCCTCAGATCCTTCCGATGGGAATGAAACTGGAGATATATTAAGAGATAAATAGTGTTTTTATGAGGAAAGGTCAAGGAATATAGAGAAGAAAAAATCAGGAATTAATTTTTTTTTTACTATATTAATCATTGTTTTAGAGAGGTTAAGCCAGAAAAATTTGCAGCAGTAGAATTAAATAGAAATGGCATTCATTCATTTATTCAACAAGCATTTATTGAATGTCCCACTGTGTGCCAGGCACTAGAGTGAATGAAAAGACTTAATCTTTGACCTCAAGGAATGTGCAGCTCTGAATAGATGAACATCAAATGAACGGTAAACAATAAGCATCTTGCATTTCTTTCTCTCTCTCTCTCTCTCCATATATATATATAATTTTTATAAATATATACATATATAATATACATAATATACATATATAATACACACGTAATTTTTTTTTTGCCCAGACAGTAGAATTGAAAGCTAAATACAGTTGTCCCTTGGTATTCTCTGGCGGTGGGAATTGGTTCCAGGACTTTGCAGTTACCAAAATCTGCAGATGCTCAAGTCTCTTATATAAAATGGTGTAGTACTTGCATATAACCCACACACATCTTCCTGTATACTTTAAATCATCTCTAGATTACTTATAATACCTACTACAATGTAAATGCTATGTAAATAGTTGCTGGCACATGGCAAATACAAGTTTTGCTTTTTGAAATTTTCTGGAAAGTTTTTCCCCAAATATTTTCAATCCATGGTTGGTTGAATCCATGAATGCAGAACCTATGGATATGAAGGGTCGATTGTAAATAGAATCAGGTCTTAGAAACCTTAACTTCTCCACCTATAAGCCTCCACCCTCTCCGCCCTCCCCCACTCCCTGTCCCCTTATGACCTAAACCACACAGGTAAAGGTTTTGACTTAAAAGATACTCTAAATGCTCATTTCAAAGTGCAGAATGTTATAATAGGAGCTTAGTGCTCTAAGGCACTGTCTCAGGAACCTCTTTAGCCCTTCACTTGGAGAACTCAATCAATGCTGGTGTTGTCTGGAAAGGTGCACCTTTCCATCTGGAGCTAGTTTTTTGTGTCTTGAAAACCTTACTTGGCTCTCCTGTCTTGCTTTGTTTTGCTTATATTTTTAAAAATTCATGACTTTATTGTTATTTTTCCCCCCTGCTTTCACTTTCATCAGACAGTTTTTTTAATCATCGAGAGTTCATTTGGCTGATAGTACCAGATAATTTAACAGTAGTTTAAAGAGACAGGGTTTGTTTATTTCACACAATAAGAAGTTCAGGGGTAGGTTGTTCAGCACTGCTATGATACTTCAGTGGTGTCATCAGGCACCAAGCTTCTTCTATAGTTTTCTCTGCCATCCCTTCTATGTATGCCTTTATCCTCTTGCTTATGGGCTTGTGGTTACAAGGTAGCTGTTGCACCTCCAGGACAAATGTTTGCATTCCAGTCAGAAAGTTGAGGAGGAAGAGAGAAGCAAAGGGCTATGCCAGCCAATGTATCCCCTAACCCTTTTTTTTTCAAATCAGGAGATACCAAGGCTCTCCCAGAAATCCCACCTAATAAAAGCTTATATCTCATGGTCAATAAGGCAGGCTGGGGCATCTGGGGATGGTGGTAGGTGTTTGGTTGCTAACCAGCGAAGGAATGGCTACACTGTGCCCTTAATTCTTTTTTTTTTTTTAAGAGTTTCTAACAAAGGCCCTTTTTAAAAAAAATTAATTTTATTTATTAATTTTATTTTTTGGCTGCATTGGGTCTTTGTTGCTGCGCGCAGGCTTACTCTAGTTGCGGCGAGCGGGGGTTACTCTTCGTTGCGTTGCGTGGGCTTCTCATTGCGGTGGCTTCTCTTGTTGCAGAGTACAGGCTCTAGGCATGTGGGCTTCAGTAGTTGTGGCTCGCGGGCTCTAGAGCGCAGGCTCAGTAGTTGTGGAGCACAGGCCTAGTTGCTCCGCGGAATGTGGGATCTTCCCAGACCAGGAATCGAACTTGTGTCCCCTGCATTGGTAGGTGGATTCTTACCACTGTGCCACCAGGGAAGTCCCCCTTAAGTTCTTAAACTGTAATACATGCTGTATTCAAAATTTCAGAGGTAGCCTATAGGGGAAACCTGAGAAAGGATTGGGGAAAGCAACTCTGAGGTGAATTAATATTAGACCTAAACTAATGTTGGTACATGATGGTGTTCTCTCATCTAACCAAAAAAGTGATTTCCAAAAAACATCAAAACTTTTTAAGGAAAAATTTATTGGGACTTTTTAAAAATAAGGTTCTTGAAGCTAAAAAGACATAAGCAAACTTTCTTCAAGTTTCATCATAGATTCCTATAGGAACCAACTAAAAATAAAACGTAAATGTGAAGCTGGTGAACTTAAAGATATCTGAGCGCTGATTCCTGTTAGGCTCACCTTGATTTCTTTAAGGTTCAGGGGATTTGGGTTGTTGTAATTTTCTAACACATAATATTCATAATGTTATCAATAATGTCTCATAACCAGAAGGTATACATTTGCTGATGAAATAAGCTGCTATTTTTTCTTCAAAATTAGACGAATCACAATGATTTGCCTTTCATTGCTAGAGTACAATGAAATCAACAAGAATGTCTAAATTTTCTATTTTTTGGCATTATTCCAGATACCTTTGTTATAAAAGCATTTTCACAAGACTTTATTTACCTTATTAAATTTACAAATGTGAGATTTTTATAACCTGTATAGTATCCTTCCCTTCTCCTGCATCTGACTTTGTCTTTCTTTGCACCGAGAAAGATAGTGCTTTAAGACTCAGAGAGATTAAATTTGAGAGTGACATCTTCTTGTGCACTCTCATCCATCACATCAGAGAACCCAATTATCTTAGTGATCATAGACTAACTACTGGTAAGAGAATCTCTAAAATGTTGTCCTTCCAAACCAAGGCCAAAGTATAAATAAAGCTTCCAACTAACCAAAGCAACCTACAGTTTCAGCCTCTATTTGCAAAGAGATCCTTTAAAAGTTTGTTGCTCTGTTTTACTGCTTACTTTTTCAACAGAACCAATACCAGGAAGTGATCACTTGTGCACTGTGAAGAGCTGCTAGTGCTTGTAATGACTGCTGCATATCACCATGCTTACTTGTACTGTTTCACCCCTGGCCTCACAGAGGGGGAATTCAGAAGGTCAATCAGAGGGAGATAACAGAGCCTTCTCTATGACTAGAGTAAAATAAATTCAGGGCCTCTAAACAAAAAGGTAGGGTGAATTTTTCCTCATAGGACATGTATATCTACAGTCATGCAAATTCAGACCTGTAGGACTGATAGGTTTATTTGTACTGAATCACTAGTAGTGAAACTTTCCAAATCTCAGCTTTGGTAATGTTTTTTTCCCAAAGATCAAATAAATCACTTTGGGAGTGAGTGAGGGAGAGAACAGAAGAGAAGAAGTTTAAGAACTGAACCTTGGGATTGAAAGCCCAGAGATAAACCCATGCACCTATGGTCACCTAATCTATGACAAAGGAGGCAAGAATATACAATGGAGAAGAGACAGTCTCTTCAATTAGTGGTGCTGGAAAAACTGGATGACTACATGTAAAAGAAAGAAATTAGATCACTCCCTAATACCATACACAAAAATAAACTCAAAATGGATTAAAGACCTAAATGTAAGGCCAGATACTATAAAACTCTTAGAGGAAAATATAGGAAGAACACTCTCTGACATAAATCACAAAGATGCTTTTCAATCCACCACCTAGAGTAATGAAAATAAAAACAAAAATAAACAAGTGGGACCTAATTAAACTTAAAAGCTTTTGCACAGCAAAGGAAACCATAAATGAAATGAAAAGACAACCCTCAGAATGGGAGAAAATATTTGCAAGCAAAACAACAGACAAGGGATTAATCTCCAAAATATACAAACAGCTCATGCAGCTCAATATCAAAAAAAAAACAACCCCATCCAAAAATGGGCAGAAGACCTAAATAGACATTTCTCCAAAGAAGACATACACATGGCCAAGAGGCACATGAAAAGATGCTCAACATCACTAATTATTAGAGAAATGCAAATCAAAACTACAATGAGGTATCACTTCACATCAGTCAGAATGGCCATCATCAAAAATTCTACAGACATATATGCTGGAGAGGGTGTGGAGAAAAGGGAACCCTCCTACACTGCTGGTAGCAATGCAAATTAGTACTGCCACTATGGAGAACAGTATGGAGGTTCTTTAAAAAACTAAAAATAGAGCTACCATATGACCCAGCAATCCCACTCTTAGGAATATATCTGGAGAAAACCATAATTCAAAAGGATGCATGCACCCCAGTGTTCATTGCAGCAGTATTTACAATAGCCAGGTCATGGAAGCAATCTAAATGTCCATTGACAAAGGAATGGATAAAGAAGATGTGGTACATATGTACAATGGAATATTACTCAGCCATAAAAAGGACCAAAAGAGTGACATTTGCAGAGATGTGGATGGACCTAGAGACTGTCATACAGAGTGAAGTAAGTCAGAAAGGGAAAAACAAATATTGTATAATGTTGCCTATATGTGGAATCTACAAAAATGGTAGAGATGAACTTATTTGCAAAATGGTAGAGATGAACTTATTTGCAAAGCAGAAATAGAGTCACAGATGTAGTGAACAAACTTGTGGTTACCAAGTGGGGAGAGGGTCTGGGATGAATTGGGAGGTTGGGACTGACCCATATACACTACTATGTATAAAATAGATAACTAATGAGAACCTACTGTATAGCACAGGGAACTCTACTCAATGATCTGTGGTGACCTAAATGGGAAGGAAATCTAAAAAAGAGTGGATATATGTATGCGTATGACTGATTCACTTTGCTGTACAGCAAGAAACTTACACAAAATTGTAATACTCCAATAAAAATTAATAATAAAAAAAAAGACCTGAGACATGGGGCATAGTGACATTTCAAGGTTGAGAAGAGAAGGAATATTCAGCAATGCTGTATTTCTTATAGCTTAAAATAAACAAAAGTGCATTGTTTGTAAATACCTAAGGCTTTAATAAGTAGGTTCTTATTATAAAGGAGGCATAGAAAAGTGCAGCGATGCATCCAACCCCTAGAGCGAGTGAAAGATGGAATTAAGCTTAGAACTTAGGACCATGGTTCTATCTGTTAAGAGTGATACAGTATCCATTTTCTTATTTGTGATCATCTAGTTTTTGTGACAAGCACATCACTGAATCATTAAAACCCTCCATCATCTCCTTACTTCAGGTCTCTTGAAGAACATTGATGTTCATAAAGTCATTTAACAAAGACTTATTAAGTCTCTGCTTGTTCTGAGCATGGTGCAAGGTCTGAGCAGATGAAGATGAATCAGACATGTCCCTTGAGATGTGACCTTTAGGAGCTCACATATGGAAGAGGACTCAAGGACAGACACAAAGCAATGATTAAAATACAGAGTGATCTGGACTCCAGTGAAGGAGATGTAGACTAGAATAGTGATGTGGTGTAGTAGAATGGTGAAAGGCATGAACTCTGACATCAGACTCCCCAGGTTCAACTCCTGGACTCAGCTTAGCAGCACTATGACCCTAGGCAAGTAACTTAGTCTCTCTGTGTCTTAATTTCCTTACTTGAAAAATAGGTATAATAATAGTACTTACCTCTTCTGTGGGGAATAAACAATGCAACATATCTAAAGTACTTCCAACATTGACTGCTACACAGTAAGTGCTATGTGACTATAATTATCATTGTTACATGGAAGCCCCAAAATAAGGGAGATCAACTTTCCTCTGGTGGTGAAAATTTCATAGACTAGATGACATGATATGGGTCATGAAGAATGAGCAGAAGTTATCAAAGAGGGAGAGGGACACTCCAGGAAGACAGAGAAGCAAGTACAAAGGTACAGTAACTCAGTGTGGCTGGTGCTCCCTGGGTCTGGCGTGTGGGAGGGAGAGAAGTTGAAATTAGAGTTATGGTATAGACCTCATATGCCATGCAAAGGAGTTTGGACCTTAAAATCCTATACATAAAGAAGAAACTGAATCCTCCTAAATAAGAGTCACAGAATCTGATTCGTGTTTCTGAAAGCTCACTATGGAACCATCATAAAAAATGTATTGGAAAGGTGCGAGTTTGGAAGAAACGTTCAACCAGCATTTGTTTATTGACTACTAAGTCCTGGGCGTCAGAAATAAAAATATGTGTAGGAAATTGCCTCTCCTTTTAAAGATCTGGAACCTATCTGAGGAGGTATCGATAATACACTTAAAGCTAGTATAGTTTGATAAGTGTTCTTCTATAGTATGACTGAAACAATATAAGAGTACTAGGGAAGGAAAATTAATTTTGCTAGGGAGGTTGGAGTAGGTATAGGGATCAGGGCACATTCCCAGGCAGATGGCACATTAATGCATAGTCATATGGTGTGTTCATGGACTAGAACACGTCAAGAGTGGTTTGAGATAGCACGTGACTGGAGAACAAGTAGAAAGGAAAAGTGAAAGTTTGAATGTCATATGAATTGAGGTTGGCCTTATTTAATGGGGAGTATGGAACTACTGAAGATTTCCAAAATGTGGGAGAGGCATTATAGTTGTGCAAGAAATCTTGGGCTTTAGAGACTGACAGACTTGAGTTCAAATCCCAGTGTAGCATTTGCAAATTGTGTGACCTCGGCAAGTTCACAAAACCTTTCTAAGCCCCAGTTTCCTCATGGGTCTGATAATAGGGCTTACTTTGTCTTGTAAGATTTAGTGAGGATTAAATGAGTAAATAAATAAATGGAAAGTACTTGGAACCGTGCCTGGGAAGTACTTACCACTAAATAAAGAATTGTCATTATTTTAGTTATATCTATGCTTTTGAAAGGTAGTTCTGGCAGGGGCGTAGTAGCAGAGAGATTAGAATCAGGAAGACTGGTTAGGAGGTTGTAAAAGTCCAGGCAAATAGAGTGGGCAGCAATGGGCAGGGGCAGTGTCTCTGAACAAGCAGGATCAGATGTATTTGAGGTACATTTCAGCGACAGAGGGGACAGGGTAGGGCTGATTGGAAGGTGGTGGGAGAGCGGATGGGGAGGAAAAACAGAGAGTGAGGTTTTTGCTAAAGATGACTCAGCTTTTTCATCTGGGTGCTTAAACAGATGGTGAGGCCATTACTTGAGATACCAAACAGGAGAAACTGTAGGTTTGGAAAAAAAATTAGATTTATATGAGTTATATGTCAACAGCTAGATGGAAGGGTTGGGGTGGGGGACAGATGGAAGCACAGGTCTAGAGAAGAGAAGAAAGGTACAGCTGGAGAAAGATATTTTGAAATGATTTATATATAGATCAGGGGTCAGCAAACTTTACCTGAAAAGTGCCAGGTGGTGAATATTTCAGGCTTTGGGGACAATATAGTACCTGCTGCAACTATTCGATGCCACCTTAGTACTGAAGCAGCCAAGTACAAAACCTAAATGAATGGGGGCAGCTGTGTTCCAATAAAACTTTATATAATAGGCTGCTAGCTAGATTGGTCTTTAGGTTGTAGATGGCTAGCCCCTGTTATAGGTGGTAAGGACCCAAGAGTGGATGAGCTTGTGTAAGGACAGAGAGTAGACCCTGTTGGAGAGAGCTGACACTGGAGCACAGGGAGGCATCACCACTCAGGGTGGATGGATGGAGAGGGGCCCGTGAAGTTATGGTTGGGGTCGGGTTGTCCTAGCTATAGGTCTCCTTAGTATCTTCTTCGTAGCACAAGGATCTGTTGAAGACACTGCAACTAAACATTCATGCCCTGTTTAATTAATCTTAAGGGAAAGATTGTCGGGAGGTGGTAAAGAAAGGGAGAGTGATGTTAGCATTTTAACAAGTGTTCCAGAATGCCCACTTTACGCGGTTTAACCTCACATGTTCTGAACAAACTTTCATTATCCCTCATCTTTTTGCCTTACATTTTATATTCCCTTCCCCTCCCTCTCCTTCCAACGTTGCTTCTTCTCCTCTCTCACTCCCCACCCTGATGTGCCCACCACAATACCAGGTGGGTACGATGATAATCATCGAGCAGGCTATTATGAGCAGTATAAACAAATGACAAATCTCTGGGTGCAGGAAAGGTAACAAGAGGCTGATCAGTAGGTCTAGTTATCTTTCCTTCATGTTTATTGCAGTCTGGTGCAGTTATTTCTAAGGGCCTGACATTGATCGACAGCTTCTATTAAGGCCTATCCAGGGCAGCTGGATTGAACAGATACATTAAATAAAGCAGTTATTGCTTTTCATTGCCTTTCCGTAAAATATCACTGCTAAATAGCTTCTGCCATCAGATGCAGTTAGGTACATGGTTTTAATTTGAGGGACTGCTTTATAACACTGCACAATTGACACTGGCCTTTGTTTCCCCTACAATAATGATTGTGTACATCCTGGAGAATTGATGGGCTGTCCTTTGAGGTGGTGTCGGGAGAAGGCGGGAGGATGAGGCTCTGGCTTTGTTGTTCTCCCTCTCTCTCTTTTTATACATGCCAGGTTTGTCACTTGTTTGCAGCACGGGCAGGAACAATGTCAAGCGAGGGCCCTTATCTCAGGATGTTGTAATGTAGGGACTGTAAGCCTTCGCCTGGAGACGAGATAAGCGCAACCTTACAAGCCTGGAGGAAGCCAGGGTGGGGGGTTGGTGTGTGACAGGGACAACAATGGAGAGCTGTCGGTGCCTGTTACAGCTCTTTCTCGTGCCACAGGAATATATGCATGTGGAACGGTGCATAACAAGCGTGAACATAAAAGTCTGGAATGTTCATCTAATAATGATGTATTTGGAACAGGATTATGCTGCCCAATGATATTCTTGTTTTATCTCTGGGCTAAGCACTGGGGCAGCTGTGTGCTTTGGCACAGTCTTCTGTCCCTCCTTTTGTGTCCTGCATATTAATCTTTTATTGAAGTAATTAAATGTGTGCTTAATGGCAATGGGCCGGCAGAATGAATGTACAATTGAATTAGCAGTTATGATTAGGAGCATGCTACAAAATGAACTAAATGCAATTACTGTAGGCATTTCTTTCTCCAAGTCAAATCTGGCTACATGACATGACTTAATTAGAGGTGGTTAGATACACTTACTCCCTGATCCTCTAGTGGGCTGTCTGAATTTCGGTTAGAGCTGCCACCCACCCCTATAGTTGCCCCTGGCCCCGCACTTTATTCAGCCTCTGCTCAGCAAAGACTCCTTCCAGATCCAGCTCTCCTGCTATGAAGATAAGGTGTGACTTTTCATAGACAAAACAGGAGCTAATGGAGACATCTTCAGCAGGTTCTCCTTTGGTAAAATCTCTGGTGATCACTGGTCCAGCTGTTTGTTCAGGTGAGTGAGGGCCAAAGCCACAGCAAGACCTGGCATACTTTGTGAACTGAGAGAGGGCAAGTGCCCCTCTATCAACAGCACAACTTTCCTTGGAGAACGAACTACACTTTAAACCCTTAGTTTTCAGCCACTGACGTGACTCCTGGGTAGAGGGCCACCCCTGATTTCAGAAGCGTCCAGCAGAGGAGACCTGAACAGATTGTTAAGTTCTTGAGGACATACTTAGGCAAGTACTGAATGTGGGCAACACATTGCTCCATGGAGAACTCTAAATAAGAAGAAATGCTAATGTGTTATGCCATCTTTACTTAGAGCTTTTGTAATGACTCCTAAATATTAGTTACATTAATGGTTACATCCTGGCTGCACAAGAGAATTCTCTGGAGCATTTAAAAAATACTGATAGCCAAGCCCCACCCTTAGAGATTTAATTGTCTGGGATGGGCTCAGGATATTGCTAGTTTATTAAATCTCCCAGATGATTTTAATTATACCAAGGACTGAGAAGCACTAACTTAGAATAACTTTACTTTTAAAATTTTATTAATTTGCTCTCCTACCTCTCTTTTTACAGTGCTCCTTGGTGCTCTGCAATATTTTCTGGGAGGGAGAGGGAACTTCAGTAATGGTGAATGTCAGCAGATCATAATGGGGTAATAGATAGTACTTGCCTTAATCTGATATACAAAGCTATAGGTTCCTCTCATCCCTGTGTTGAACCCGGGGCTACTTTGGAAACACAGTGCTAGGATTTATAATTCTATCAATTCTTGACCTCCCAGATCTGTCCAGCAAGCAAGGCCTCTCATTAGTCGTGCCCCCTGTTTTGCTTAGAGTTATTTACCAAGAGGCCAATCAATATTCTATGACCAGACAGTTGGAATGTGAAACTCTCATCAATCCATTCCATTTTTCTTTTCTCAAAAAGGTGGATGGAAACAGGAGGGACAACTCTCTTTAAAACAGAAGGCAAAACCTATTGTCACTTTTGAACACCTAAAATATACATTTTGTTTTATTTTTTTCAGAGCGTAATGAGGCAGGGTCCCTGGTCAGTGGGAGCTCCTGGGTCTATTTTACAGCCTTCATTCTCTTTCCCAGGGCCATAAATGAAACCCTTTCAGCCCTAATGACCACAATGACTTTCCTCGATCATGTTATTGCTACTTTGGCACATTTATTGCTTTCACATGCACTAATGGATGAGTTTGGATATGTTAACAATTTATATATCATTTGATCCTAAAAAAGAAACCCAACCGAACTAACTTAGCCCTCATGATTGAGTAGCTTTTAAGGAGTATAAATGAATTTAATGCTTTAGAAAGAGCTTCGGTAAATTATGAACATGACACCTATTACATTAAGCTGCATTAAGCATTAATACATCTTCATTACTGGCAGGTTGCCAAAACCTCCAAGGTTGAAAAAGCTGCCTGAAAATGTTCAATGTGACAGTCACCTAGGCTAAGATTGATGGTTCTTTTTGGGGGTACGTGAGGGATATCTATTGACTAGGTCCCACTTCCACTTCCAGACAAAGACATGTCAGTGGTGTCAACCAGAGTTCCCCAAAGGCTGAATTTAATGGCCAGGCAAGAACTTCTGTACCCTAGTTGTGCTATTCAGTTGCCATTACTGGGAGAGGTTCTTGAGTAGGGAGATGCCAGGTGTTCCAACCTTTTAAGCTGAAAGATTGAGTGGGGGGCATAATGTTTCTTTCTCTGAGAGTTACATAATTCTTACTATCATCTCATAGTATAAAATTATTAACAACACTATTGGTAATAGTCATTACCTTTTCTTTTTTTAAATTATTTTTTAAAATTAATTTTGGCTGCATTGGGTCTTCATTGCTATGTGTGGGCTTTCTCTAGTTGCAGCGAGTGGGGGCTACTCTTCGTTGTGGTGTGTGGGTTTCTCATTGTGGTGGCTTCTCTTGCTGCCAAGCATGGGCTCTAGTCATGCGGGCTTCAGTAGTCGCAGTACGTGGCCTCAGTAGTTGTGGCACCCAGGCCCTAGAGCACGTGGGCTTCAGTGATTGAAGCACATGGGCTCAGTAATTGTGGCGTGTGGGCTCTAGAGCACAGGCTCAGTAGTTGTGGGGCACAGGCCTAGTTGCTCTGCGGCATGTGGGATCTTCCTGGACCAGGGATCGAACTCGTGTCCCCTGCATTGGCAGGCAGATTCTTACCACTGCGCCACCAGGGAAGTCCGAAGCTACCTTTTCTTGACTATTTACTATGTACCACCACTGATAAACTATTTGTGTACTTTCTGCCATCCAATCCTCTTAATGGTCCTGAGAGTTAAATATTATTATTTATTGCCCAAGGGTACAGTATTAGTTTTCTAGGGCTGCTATAAGAAAATATCACAAACTGGTGACTTAAAATAGCAGAAATTTATTTTCTCACAGTTCTGGAGGTTACAAGACTGAAATTAAGGTGCTGGTGGTGTCATGCTCTCTCTGAAGTCTCTAGGGCAGAATATGTTTCATTCCTTTCTCTTAGCATCTGGTATTGCTGGCAATCCTTGGCATTTCTTGACTTGTAGATGCCTGCTGCCAATATCTGCCTTGGTCTTCACATAGTTCTCCCTGTGTGTGTCTGTCTTTTCTTCTTATGAGCACATCAGTCATATTGGATTAAGGGATCACCCTACTCCAGAATGACCTCACCTTAACTAATTACATCTGTAAAGATCCTATTTCCAAATAAGGTCATATTCTGAGGTTGAGAGAGAGTAAGAGAGAGAGAGAGAGAGAGAGGTGTCCCAGGTGGGAAAACAACTAAACAATTGTGACACTTGTAGCATATTCTGTGTGACAAGAACAGTGGGTTATAATTGGGACTGCCAGAGTCTTACTAAATGTGGACATGTGTCTTAGACTCTCAGAGATTCTATAGGCTTAGCTGTATTCTAAGTCGTTTTGAGTGAGGTTATAAGTCAATGCCTTCAGTAACTGTAGATCTTAACAGTGCCTTGAAAAGTCCAGGAGTTAGTTTGACCCTAAGTGTGTGGTCCATAAGCAAAGAAATGATTTCTTTTGATGAGGGCAAAAATCTCCAGCAGAAGTTGGTTGAGCAAAGGTCACTGTATTTGACAAAACATTTATTCAGCATTTGCCCCACTGATGATAAGAGGATGGGCTCCCTGACTGACAGGAAAAGACAGAGGAAAATTAAACCAGGTTACAGGTGTACCGATAGAAACACGTGTGGAACATAGTGAGGGCACAGACGAGGAGGTGATCTGGGGAGTTAGACCAGACTGCCTGAACCGCCCTGGTTCAAATCTTGGTTCTACCAGTTTCTGGTTGACAGTTTAAGGTAAATTATACATCACCTTTCTAAGTCTCAGTTTCTTAATGCATAATTGGGATAATAGTATTGACATTATAGTGTTATTTTAAATATTAAGTGAGAATTAATAATGACTTTTTTTGGTCGTGAGTGGCAAACATGTTGCAGTTAGTTAAAGCATAAAAGGGAATTTGTCAGCTGATAGGACTTGAATGTCCACAAGTACATTTGGCTTCAACCACAGAACATCCAGGTGTTCAACGATTCCACCAAGATACTGTCTTCATCTTTTGTCTGACTTCTTCATAGACCTCATAGGTTTTCCCAGTGCAGTGGCAAAAAAGGCCTAATAGCAGTTCTAGGGTTCTATCTTAACAGTGGGAAGTGAATACTGCTTTACTACTTGTTCCTGAAAAAGTCCTGGGTAGGAATCTTGTTGACTAGACTTGGAAAATGTTATTCATCCTTGACCAGGAGTTGAGAAGGGAGGTGGGAACAGCCACTGGGGGAGCAATGGTTGATGCTGGGCAGGTGGAAAACACATGTGTACAATGTAGACATGGAGAACACATGACTCTTATAGCCTCTGGGAAAGTTATCTATCACTTATTGCCCATTATTATCTGTAACTATTATTTAAACCAGCCCTACTATGTGCTAATCCTGTCCCTAAGTAAACCTGTGCTTCCAAATATGGAGGCAGTCATCAATAGAATGTGATGAATAGCTGAATTTGAGATAGAGAATTAAAAGAGCTCAAAGTGTTCATTTCATAAGAAAAAAGTCCAAAGAGGCATAAATTTCACCCATCTCTCAACTATTTGTTCCATAAAATATAAAGAAGAAAAAAGGAATTATTGAATTATGTTTCAGTGTAGTCATGCTTTTTTCTTCTTAAACAACTTTATTTTTCCATTATAGAAGGAAAAATACCTCAGTTATGTAGTTCTTAGTATGTGCCAAGCACTGTTCTAACTGGTTTATTTATATTAATTCATTTAATCCTATGAGATTGGTTCTCTTATTGCCATTTTACAGAGTGAGACATTTGAATCATAGAGAAGTAAGAACCTTGCCTGAGGTCATGCAACTAGTAAATGATAGAGCTGGGATTCCAATCAGGCAGTCTAGCTTGGGAGACCACGCTCTTTACTAATATACTACATATGCTCATTTCAGAAAGTGTGAAAAATATAAAATAGCAAAAAGAAATCTCTCCTTATCCTACTGATGAAATACAAATACTAATAATTTAGTATATTTCTCCTCTTTTATTAAAAAAATTCCTAGGTTATATATTTTTGCATTGTTAGAATTAAATTGTGTGATGTTGAATACTTTTGTATTGCCTTAATTTCCTTACATTCCATAAACATTTCCCTCATTATCATATAGTTATTTTAAATAGTTTTTTTCTTACTTAAGAAACCAACAACATATTTAATGATTATGATGAATTAGATAAATTCCATTATAATTTCATGGAAATATGTTTTACTACTTAGTAAATAGTACAATCAAATAATTGAAACCATAATGACAGAAATTATTTGGTTTAATTACTTCAAACAAATAGAAAACAATCGGTAATTTATACATCCCCTTACTTCCTTTTCCAGCATACAGTGGGCCTATCTAAAACAGAACTTGGCTAGCCATCACTGATGTTAACTCTACTTACTTCTCTACAAAATACTAATGAGGCAATTGTGAGGCTTGACAATGTCACAGTCTTTGATGAATTTCTATATCCTAAGTTTTCTATATGTTGGTATGGTGAAATAATTAGTAGCTTACTTAAAAAGAAATTTTATTGGAGTATAGTTGCTTTACAATGCTGTATTAGTTTCTACTGTACAGCAAAATGAATCAGCTATATGTATACATATATCCCCTCTTTTCTGGATTTCCTTCCCATTTAGGTCACCACAGAGCACTGAGTAGAGTTCCCTGTGCTGTACAGTAGGTTCTCGTTAGTTATCTATTTTATATATAGTATCGATAGTGTATATATGTCAATCCCAATCTCCCAGTTCATCCCCCTCCACCCACTCTTTCCCTTTGGTATCTGTGCATTTGTCCTCTACATCTGTGACTATTTCTGCTTTGTAAATAAGATTGTCTATACCATTTTTACAGATTCCACATATATGTTTTAATATACGACATTTGTTTTTCTCTTTCTGACTTACTTCACTCTGTATGACAGTCTCTAGGTCCATCCACATCTCTATAAATGAACCAGTTTCATTCCTTTTTATGGTTGAGTAATATTCTATTGTATATATGTACCACATCTTCTTTATTCATTCCTCTGTTGATGGACATTTAGGTTGTTTGCATGTCCTGGCTATTGTAAATACTGCTGCAGTGAACATTGGGATGCACGTGTCTTTTTGAATTATGGTTCTCTCTGGGTATATGCCCAGTAGTGGGATTGTTGTGTTACATGGTAGCTCTATTTTTAGTTTTTTAAGGAACCTCCAAACTGTTCTCCAAAGTGGCTCTATCAATTTACATTCCTACCAGCAGTGCAAGAGGGTTCCCTTTTCTCCACACCCTCTCCAGCATTTATTGTTTGTAGATTTTGTGATGATGGCCATTCTGACTGGTGTGAGGTGGTATCTCATTGTAGTTTTGATTTGCGTTTCTCTAATAATTAATGATGTTGAGCATATTTCATGTGCCTCTTGGCCATCCATATGTCTTCTTTAGAGAAATGTCTATTTAGGTCTTCCGCCAATTTCTTGACTGGGTTGTTGGTTTTTTTTTTTTGATATTGAGCTGCATGAGCTGTTTGTATATTTTGGAGATTGACTCTTTGTCAGTTGCTTCATTTGCAAATATTTTCTCCCATTCTGAGGGTTGTCTTTTCGTGTTTTTAATGGTTTCCTTTGATGTGCAAAAGTTTTTAAGTTTAATTAGGTCCCATTTGTTTATTTTTGTTTTTATTCTCATTACTCTAGGAGGTGGGTCAAAAAAGATCTTTCTGCCTTTGTTTTCCTCTAAGAGTTTTCTAGTGTCTGGCCTTACGTTTTGGTCTTTAATCCATTTTGAGTTTATTTTTGTGTATGGTGTTAGGGAGTGTTCTAATTTCATTCTTTTACATGTAGCTGTCCAGTTTTCCCAGCACCACTTATTGGAGAGGCTGTCTTTGCTCTGTTGTATATTCTGGCTTCCTTTGTTGCAGATTAGGTGACCATAGGTACGTGGGTTTATCTCTGGACTTTCTATCCTGTTTCATTGACCTATATTTCTTTTTTTGTGCCAGTACCATACTGTCTTGATTACTGTAGTCCTGTAGTATAGTCTGAAGTCAGGAAGCCTGATTCCTGCAGCTCCATTTCTTTTTTTTTTCCCTCAAGATTGCTTTTGCTATTTGAGGTCTTTTGTGTTTCCATACAAATTGTAAAATTTTTTGTTCTAGTTCTGTGAAAAATGCCTTTGGTAATTTGATAGGGATTGCATTGAATCGTAGATTGCTTTGGGTTGTATAGTCATTTTCACAATATTGATTCTTCTATAGAACAAAAGAAAAAAGATAAAAACAAAATAGAACAAAAGAAAATAAAACAAGGAAAAAACAGAACAACACAAAAGTAACATAGATATAGAAATATAAAAAAATTAAAAATATATTAAAAGCTATTAAAAATAAAAACCAGTAAACAACAACAGAACAAAACAAACAAAAAAAATAGTCACAATTGTATTTTCCTGGGGTCTCAGCTTGTCAGTGTCCTTGCCCTCACCGTGAGTCACAGACAACCTCTGCCTCCCCAGGAGACCCTCCAAAACCTCTAGGTAGGTCTCTGGTCCCTCAGTGGGCACTGGGCAGCTCAGACTCTGACCTGGCCCAACTCCCACGTGTACTAGTCCCCAAAGTCCACAGCTGCTAGAGCTAGACCAGTTTCAGTTGTGGGAACACTCGTTGTCCATTCAGATATTCCATAGATGTAGGGTTTACTAAGCTGATTGCAGGGATTTAATCTGTGGTTTGTGCAGCTGCACTGAAAGATTTTTGTTCCTCTTTCTTAGTCGCCCCACCCCTGGGGCTCAGCTGTGGTTTTAGCCCCACCTCTGTGTGTGGGCCACCCACAGGACTCTGCTCCCGAGGCTGCCCTGGAGCACTTGGGTCTGCCCTGGCGAGGACAGGGCATGGAGATGGCACAACTGCCTGGGTCATGCGGACCCTGACAGTGACACGTACAAGGAAAGCCAGCAGCCAAGGGTGTTAGAGATCTGGCCCTAGAGGGATCCTTTTCTAGCACCTGGCATCCAGCACAAGAAGGTCAGCCCTGATGGAGCTTTTCCTAGCACCTGGTGGGGAAGGGGTCTGGTGTGTGGGGTGGGGAGAGAGGCTACGATGGTGGCTCCATCCCCTGCATGTCATCCAACAGTGGCACCTTGCTTCTGTGGCAGTCTGTGTTTCCTCCACAAACATTCCTGGTTGCAGATTTCTTCCCTCCCATCCCTTCAAGCTGTCTCCTGACAGCCAACAGCAGTCCTACCCCTGGGTTTTCTCTCCAATCCCCACATTCCTGCTCTCAGCCCCCGTGTGCATCGGCGGACACACGTCCCAGTCTGGGGAGCTCAGAGCTGTGGCACAGACCATCTATGTAGGTCTCACTCTGTCCTGTCTGCCACAGACCAGCTGCTTCACCCTTCTTCGACAGCCTCAGATGCTCCCCTTCTGTCCCAACTGATTTCCCTGTGTGTGAGGGGGCTTCCTCGGATGTGGGAAACTCTCCTCTGCTTCAGCTCCCCCTGGGGTGCAGATTCCATCCTGCTTCCTCTCCTGCTCTTTTTCCTTTCTTTTGTCCTGCCCGGTTATGTAGGGATCTTTCTTGTCCTTTCCAGTGTCCACAGTCTTCTGCTAGTGTTCAGCTGGTGTTCTGTGAGAATTATTCCATCTGTAGATGTATTCCTGATGCATTTTGGAGAGAGATGAACTCCACATCCTCCTACTCCTCCACCGTCTTGGTTTCTCCCCTTAAATAGTGTTTTTAATGCCTGTTTAATATTTTAGCATGTAGATATGTAAGAATTGACTTTTTTGTTTTTTGTTGTTTTTTTTTGTTGTTGTTTTTTGTTTTTTGCTGTACACGGGCCTCTCACTGTTGTGGCCTCTCCCGTTGCGGAGCACAGGCTCCGGACGTGCAGGCTCAGCAGCCATGGCTCATGGGCCCAGCCGCTCCACGGCATGTGGGATCCTCCTGGACTGGGGCACGAACCCGTGTCCCCTGCATCGGCAGGCGGACTCTCAACCACTGCACCACCAGGGAAGCCCTCGACTTTTTTTTTTTAATTGGATTTTAGATTATTTCTAATTTTTTATTCCAAAAACAGCTCTGCTTGATTTTTTCTTTTATATTTTAGTATTAGTTGACTTGCCCTAACAAGTATGTATTGATTTCATGAATATGATTATGAATAGAAATATATACTATAAAAATAAAATTCTGTAATGAGCTCACAGATTTTGATATCAGACAGATGTAGTTTGAATCTGATCTGGCAACTCAACCAGATGTATTACCTTGGATGGGTTATTTAATATTTTTAGGTTTCAGTTTTCTGACCTATGAAATAGCAATTAAGATAATACATGACATTCCTAGAACATTATGAGTCAATAAATTATTAACATTCTATTCATAGATTTTCTTGTTGATTGCATTTAGGAATCAACATTAAAACTTTTTTTGTTTGTTTCTAGAAAAAGAAAATTCAGAAAATATAACAAGAAAATAAACATCTTGTGTAATAGTGCTACTTACAGTTAATCAATGTAAACATTTTCTTGTATTTCCTCCTAGTTCCTTTTCTATGGATGCATATATATGTTTAATATATATGCTTTTCTATGTATATAGATGTTTTTCTATGCATATATGTGGTAAATAATAATAGAAATTAAATTATATATAGATTTGAATTTCTACTTGTTTCAATTAACTTTATAATATACTATATTATCATATTATTAAATATTCCTAAGCAGAATGATTAGTGTAACATCTTTGAAATACGTCATGATAATAAATTATTTATTTATTTTTATTTATTTATTCATTCCCACTGCTTTTGCAATAATGCAGTGAAGAATTTCCATTTACAGAAATCAATTATCTTCATATCTCCTTGTTTTTTAGTTTCTGAGTTCAGATATTGGCTTTTCAAAGAGGCCTTCTCTGCCCTGTCAAATGCTGGTGAGCATTCCTGCCAGCTATATTCTAGTACATTACCCTTTAAATTTTACCTGAATTTATCTTATTCATTTATTACTCTTAATTCCTTTTGTTATCTGTCTTCCTTGTCTTCATGGGAACAGGAGCTTTATCTCTATAGTGCCCAGAGAAGTGCCTGGAATGTTGTAGAGCTTAGTGATTATATGCACAGGCTCTGAAGCCATTCTACCTGGGTTCAAATCCTGACTTGAGTATGTTGCTCCACCTCCCTTAGCCTCCATTTTATTGCCTCTGACATAAATAACATTTTATTGCCTCACATGCACTCTGTGAAGCAACAGACTCTACCTCATACGGTAGCTGTGAGGATTAAGTGACTAAGTACAAGTAAAGCATTTAGAACAGAAGCTAACACAGGATCAAAACAGAAACCTATATAGCAATTCATAATATGTGCTGGGCACTGTTCTAAGCATTTTATAAATGTTAACTAATTTAATCCTCACAGCCAAATTATGAACCAGCTACTATCATTATTCTCATTTTCAGACGAGGGAATAGAGGCATAGAAAAGTTAATTGACTTGACCAGCTAGACAATATTTAGACACAAGTAATCTGGCTCTAGGGTCCATGCTCTTAACCACTACCTTTTAATGCCCAAAGCATTTACTAAATATTAGTTGCTATGGTTAGAGTAAGCACTTAATATATGTTAGAAAAAGGAATGAAATAAAATATCTGATTAATTTCTTAGGACTTAGTTCTAGAAATAGAATTATTAAATGCTTGGTTTGAAAGAAATTATTGAGCACATGGTAATTAATATTTTCCCAGTTTTATTGAGATATAATTGACATATTATACAGTATTAGTCCAAGGTGTACAACATAATGATCTGATAGATGTATATATTACAGAATGATCACCACAGTAAGTTTAGTTAACATCCATCACCTCACATGGATAAAATTTTTTTCTTGTAATGAGAACTTTTAAGGTTGACTCTTGTAGAAGTCATTAAATATACAGCAGAGTATTGTTAACTATATTCACTATGCTGTACATTACATTCTCACAACCTATTTACCTTATAACTGGAAGTTTTTACCTTTTGACCACCTTCACCCATTTCACTCACCTCTACCCCTCAATCCCCCACCTCTGGCAACCACCAGTCTGTTCCTTGTATCTGTGAATTTGATTTTTTTAGATTTGACATATGAGTGAGATATAGTATTTATCAATATCTTTCCCTACCTGACTTATTTCACTTAGCATAATACCCTCAAAGTTTCATCCATGCTGTTGTAAATGTCAGGGATTCCCCCCCCTTTTTTTTCTGATGGCTGGATAATATTTCATTGTATATAAATGACACATTTTCTTTATCTATCCAGTGGATGGACACTTAGGTTTTTTCCATGTCTTGGCTATTGTAAATAATGCTGCAGTGAACATAAGAGTGCAGATATCTTTTTGAGAGAGTGACTGTTTCTTTGGATATATACCCAGAATTGAAATTGCTGTATCATATGTGGTTCTATTTTAAAGTTTTTGAGGAACCTCCATACTGTTTTCATAGTGGTGGCACCAATTTACCTTCCCACCAGCAGTGCTCAAGAGTTCCTTTTTCTCCACACCCTCACCAACACTTGTTATTTCTTGTCTTTTTGATAATAGCAGCTCTAACAAGTATGAGGTGATATCTCACTGTGGTTTTGATTTGCATTTCCCTAATGATTAGTGACGTCAAGCATATTTTCATGTAACTGTTGGCCATCTGTATGCCTTCTTTGGGAAAATGTTTATTCAGTTCCTCTGCCCATTTTTAAAATTAGATTCTTTTTTTTCCAGTTATTTAGTTGTATGAGTTCTACATATATTTTGGATATTAACCCCTTATCAGGTATATGCTTTGCAATTTTTCCCCCCATTTTACAGGTTGTCTTTTCATTTTGCTCATTGTTTCCTTTGTTGTGCTGAGGGGTTTTAGTTTGACGTAATTCTACTTAGTTTATTTTTGCTTTCGTTGCCTTGGTAATACATACTTTTTAAGCTATTAATGTGTGTTTCCAAAAAGATACTAGAGGACAGGGAACATGTTAAGACATCTTGATGTCCCAAAGCCAAGTATACATCATACACCACTGGATGCTCAGTGAATGTTTAACAAATGTGTGAATAAACACATGATTTCTAAAAGGTTTATATCAGTATATACTGTCACACAAAATATTAAAGTATGCTAATTTTACCAGGCTCTTTTTGAAAATAAGCACCATAATTTTCTTATCTTTTTCAATTTGATAGGCAAAAGAATAATTTATCATTTTTCCTTTGCATCTTTATTCTTCAAGTTCCTTAATTCAACAAATATTTATTGTAGGTCTACTTTTGTTGGGAACTGTTTTAAGTATTGCAAATACAGTAGTTAGTAAGATCCCTGAATAATACTCACATACCTCCTCATAGGTTTGTTATGATGATTAAATAAAACAGTACAGGAAAATATTTTACAAAAATGCACCACAGCTGATGGGGGCAGGTAGGTAAAATTGCATATATGTGTGCCTACCCTCAGCAGTGTTGTTGTGCTAGGGAGATGGAAGTTGGAGTTTAGATCTTACAAGATGGGGTGGCTCAGGTGAACACCCTAGGCTTTCATTTGAGCTCCCTCAATAGATACGTATTAAGAGTAAAGGCTACATCTCAAGAGTAAGGGCAAACCAGAAATAGAACAGCCCTCACAATGATAGATACCTAGCCTTGAATGCAACAAGGGAATCTGCCTTTACTCTGCATATTAGAAGAAATTAGATCCTTTTTCGTGGTAGATAATATCATCTGGAACCTAAACATTTTCATATACAATGTTCAATGAGCAATTGCAAATACCAAGAGTGTCAAGAAACAAGATCAAATAATTGAAAACCAAGAGAAGAAATAAAGAATAAAAGCAGACCCATAGATGATCTAGAAATTTGTTATTAGATATAGACTTCTATTTTATTTTCTGTTTCCTTAATTAATTAATTTGTTGAAGTATAGTTGCTGTACAATATTATGTAAGTTACAGATGTACAATATAGTTATTCATAATTTTTAAAGGTTATACTTCTTTTATAGTTATTATAAAATATTGGCTATATTCCCCATGTTGTACAATATATCCTTTTGGCTTATTTTATACCAAATAGTTTGTACCTCTTACTCCCCTACACCTATATTGCCCTACCCACTTCCCTTTCCCCACTGGTAACCACTAGTTTGTTCTCTATATCTTTGAGTCTGCTTTGTTGTTATATTCATTAGTTTGTTGTATTTTTTATATTCCACATATGTTATATCATACAGTATTTGCCTTTCTCTTAGACATAGACTTTTAAATAACTATGATTAATACATTCAAGAAATAGGGGAACAGATGTTATATTTCAACAGAACACTTGAATCTACAAAAAAATCAACAGATAGAATACATTAATGGAAAAGTTAGATGACTTCCAAGTAAAATTTACAGTTTGTTAATAGTAATGTACCAATGTCAGTTTCTTAGTTTTGACAAATGTACCATGGTAATATAAGATGCTAACAATTGGGGAAACTGGCTGAAGGATATACAGGAACTATCTAAAATTATTTACTTATCATATATTTCAAATTATTAAAATATAAACTACATGAGGGTGGGAATGTTGGCTTGTTTTGATCATTGCTCTTTCTCCAGGCCCACCTGAGTAGTGCCTGACTCATACTAGCTATTCAATAAATATTTTAAAATCAAATTAGTTTTTATATTTATATGTTTGTTTTTATTATCTTTATAATTTATTTATTTTACTTGCCTTTGGTTTATTCTATACTTTTTATAAATTCTTAAGTTTGATGCTTATTTAGATGATTAATTTTTACACTTTCTGCTTTTCTGATATAGATTCTTAAGCCTTTAAATTACTCTCTAATTTCCACATTGTCATAGTTTTAATATGGAAAATTTCCATTACTATACTATTGCAAATATTTTCTAATTTCCATTAGAATTTCTTTTTTGACCAAGAGTTGTTTAGATTTGACTTTTTAGAATTTCCAAAGACACAGGCTTTTTCTAGTCATACTTTTGATATTGATTTCTAACTTTTTTGCAATATAATAGGAGAACATTTTTTTTTGGTTAATGTTTGCTTAGTATATATTTTTCAAAAATTTTACTTTCAAACTGTGTCATCTGTGTCCTTAAGTTTTGGACATATCTGTTTAATAGCAAATAGTTGGATATTTTAACAAAATCTAGTCTTACAATCTTTGTTTTCCATAGAGTTTAATCTATTATATATATTTATCATTTTATCATTTAATTTTGTGTCCTCTATTTGTTCTACTTTTACTTTTTCTTTTTTATTTGTTTCTTTTCCCTTTTTTACCCTTTTTAGAATTGATAGTTATTCCTTCTTCATTCCTTGCCCCCATTTCTGCTAGCTTGGAAGTTCCTCACTGTATCATCTGACCATCCCCTCTACATTTGACAATAAATTCCTGACCTGATGCTCCAATTCCCCCTAATATTTTTGTGTGTCTTTCCTATAAGCAATGAAATTCTTCTACATAATTAGGATACAATAATCAAAAAATCAAGAAATTAACATTGATACGTTACCATCTAATCCCCAAACTACATTTAGGTTTCATGTGATACTCCAAGATGTCCTTGAGATGCAAATGACCCAGCTTAGAATCACATATTGTCTTCATTTGTCATGCTGCTTTTGTCTTCTTCAGTTTGGAACAGTTCCTCAGTCTTTCCTTGATTTTCATGACTTGAACACTTTTGAAGATTTAGGATGTCCCTGAATTTAGATTTGTCTGCTGCTTCCTCATGATTAGATTCAGGTTATGCATCTTCGGCAGGAATACCAAGAAGTGACGCTGTGTTCTTCTGATTGCATCCTGTCAGGTGGCATGTCATTTTGATTTGTCCTGTTACTGATGATGATGTTAACTAGACTAAGGAAGTGGCTGCCAGTCTTTTTTTTTTTTTTTTTTTTTGCAATACATGGGCCTCTCACTGTTGTGGCCTCTCCCATTGCGGAGCACAGGCTCCGGACATGCAGGCTCAGTGGCCATGGCTCACGGGCCCAGCTGCTCTGCGGTATGTGGGATCTTCCCAGACCGGGGCACAAACCCACGTCGCCTGCATCAGCAGGCAGACTCCCAATTGCTGCGCCACCAGGGAAGCCCCTACCAGTATTTTTTACTATAGTTATTCTAGGCCTGGCATCAAGTCTAGCTGGAGAGAGTTGCAAAGGCGCAGAGAAGGTTATCAGATGTCAGGCAGGGTATATAAGTTGTCAATATACAGGTAATCAATACTTATACCATCCTCACAAATTGTACAGGTACTTTAAAATACCTTAGGTCAATAATTTTCTCTCCTCACATGCATACTATTGTCCAGTTTTTCATTCTCCTTGCATTTTTACATCAGTTTCTTTTGGGTAGTATTTGTCTTGTATACCCTTTTGCATCTTTCAACTTTTACTTTTCTGCCTGTGTCTTAGATTTGTAGTTTCCAAGCAGTTATGTAAAGTTTTTATTATTTTTTCACTTCTTATATCATCAACCAATAGTATTAAATATTCTTTGGAAACTTTGTTGGGTTTTGGTGATTGTTTTTTTAATGGCTGATTTTATAACTAGTTTTATTTATTTATTTATTTATTTTTGTGGTACACGGGCCTCTCACTGCTGTGGCCTCTCCCGTTGCAGAGCACAGGCTCCAGACATGCAGGCTCAGTGGCCATGGCTCACGGGCCCAGCTGCTCCGCGGAATGTGGGATCTTCCCAGACCAGGTCATGAACCCGTGTCCCCTGCATCGGCCGGCAGACTCTCAACCACTGCGCCACCAGGGAAGCCCTAACTAGTTTATTTTTAATTGTCCCTTTCTTTTATCTACTGACTCTTTATAAGATCAGTTACAAAGTTAGTACATTTCCACTTACTACATTCTTTTCTTCCTCTCTTCTAATACCTGGTTCTGATCAATTATATTATTTTACTAGTTTTTTACTTTATATTTTTATGTATGCTTTTACCATGATTTGTTGATTTGTCAGCATTAAATTTTATCTATTGATCCCTGGCTTAAAAGGATTGTTTCTCCATTCATCCTTTGATTGGTTGAAGTTCCTTCTCCAGTAGTTTCTTCAAGAAGGACTCATGGGAATTGTATTTCTTGAGTTCTTGCATGTTAAAGTGTTTACCTATTGCCTTTTACTTGAACCCAAGTAAAAGAATAAAATATTTGAATCATGTGATCTTTTCTTAAGGAATTAAAGGCATTATTCCACCACCTTTTAGCATTTCATGTTGCTGTTGTTAATGTTGTTTGGGGGCAATCTGGTATTTTCCTCCTTCTAGATGACTTGATCTGTTTCCTGGATGCTTAAAAGAGTCTTTTCAATTTTTATTGAACCTTGACGTCCAGTAATTTTACCTGGACATCTATCATGTTAATCATTGTGGCAGATATTGTGGATTGCTTCATAAAGTTCCATCCCAGCTCTCTTTAATCATTCCATCTATGAGAGATTGCGTATTCTTGAATTCCCTGAAGCTCAGGTTCTGCATGTGATTTAGCTGCCACCAAGGACCCATCTGAGGTTTGAAAAGTGGAAGAGGGCAAAATTTCTTCTGCTGCTGGCATTTTTGCTGGAAAACCCAGTAATTCAGACATTTGCTTATTCTTTAGCTCTAGTACCAGACATGTCAGTGGAATAACCATTTGGCTGCATGGATCATGGCTGACTGTATGTGCTAATAGAGCCAACAGTTATGGTAGTGACTTCCTGTTATGGATGAAATGTTTGTGTCCACACCCAAATTTGTATGTTGAAATCTTAACCCCCAATGTGATGGTATTAGGAGATGGGCCTTTTGGGAGTTGATTAGGTTGTGAAGGTGAAGCCCTGGAGAGTGGCCTTATTGCCCTTATAAAAGAGACCCTAGAGAGCACCGTTGATCCTTCTGCCATGTCAGGACACAGTGAAAAGACAGCTGTCTATGGACCATGAAGCAAGCTACCACCAGACACAGAAACTGCCAATATCTTAATCTTGAAATTCCCAGCCTCCAGAAGTATGAGAAATAAATGTTTGTTGTTTAAGTCACTCAGTGTATGGTGTTTTTGTTATGGCAGCCCAGTGGACTAAGACACTTCTTGATCTCTGATCAGGGTAAAGGTGGTGTGCAGACTAGTGTCTGCACACTAGGCAGCTCCTTCATGAATTCTCAATTTCTTGATCATGGTAGAAGTTGCAGCCTCCTTGATGGGCCAGTTCTGTGGTGTATTCTAGAAGTTATTCCTGAAAGGTCAGACTAGAGACTACTCTTCTATAGCCCTTTCCATTTTTATATAAGGAGGTAATCCCCATGTATTAAATTATTCTTAAAAGAGCCAGAATGTTTAATGTTATCTGCAATTGAACCTGTTTGATATAATTACTCTGTGTCATATTTCCCTGGGATTTGGTGTGGTCTTTCAGTCTGTTGAAGAGTCAGGTCTTATTCTTGGGAAGTTTTCTTGAATTAAATTGATATATATTCGTTCTGTGCCTTTTCTTTTGTTTTTGAAGATTTCAATTCTTTAGAGACACCAGTTACCAATACATTGGATTATTTTTGTCTCTTATAAACATAAGGTTTTCTCTCTAGTATGTTTTAACCATCTGTTCACTTTTATTTCATTTTGCTTATTTTTATTCCATCTTCCATGTCCTTTACTCTTTTTTTAGCAGTTTGTACTATTCTCTGTGCTGCTTTCAATGCAGTCTGCATTTTTGTGATTTTTTTTCTTTTTACTTTTTTTCTGAGGTCTGCCAACTCATGTTTATGTCCTTTTGGCTTTCCATATCTTTCTTGAGCTATTATATTTCTGTTTTGAGCTCTTGTTTTGATATAGCTCATTATGTTATTGAACTTTTTAAACTTTGGGGAATGTATTTGGTTATGTCATATCTAAGATAATATTTATAAATAAATTAATTAATTAATTTTTGGCTGGGTTGGGTCTTTGTTGCTGCTCTCGGGCTTTCTCTAGTTGTGGTGAACAGGGGCTACTCCTGGTTGTGGTGTGCGGGCTTCTCATTACGGTGGCTTCTCTTGTTGCGGAGCACGGGCTCTAGGCGTGTGGGCTTCAGTAGTTGCAGCATGCAGGCTCTAGAGTGCAGGCTCAGTAGTTGTGGGCTTAGTTGCTCCGTGGCATGTGGGATCTTCCTGGACCAGGGCTCAAACCTGTGTCCCCTGCACTGGCAGGCGGATTCTTAACCACTGCACCACCAGGGAAGTCCCTAAGATAATATTTTTTGAGTGTTTCTTTGTCATTATTTTTTAAATCTTTCTTCTTTTTTTAAATTATATTTTTGTATAGATTCTGTGCTGATTACTTTTAAAACATTCTCTATTTTTAAAAGTGTTGAATATTTCTTGGAAACACTATTTCCAGGAGTTCCGGGTGGGAGACTGGGTAGGACAGCATTCCTGATTCACCACGTAGATTGTGTATATGCCTTCTTCCAGACTTGATTGTTCCCCAGCTGGTGGAGATCAGCAGCTGTAAGTCTGCTTACAACAGTCTAGCTTCCATCTCTCTCACTGACATACGGCTTTCAACAAATATCTGTGCTCATGTGACTTCTTGTTGAGTTTCTTTTTACCTGCTTCTGTTTGTTATCAAGGGACATTTCCACCATCAGCCTTCACTCCCTGTTTCTATTGATCCAAACGTGGGAACGTTAGTTTTTCCTCCTTAGGTAAGCTGTTCTCTGGGGTTTCGTTTGAAATTCACAGCCATAGGCTTTTTTTTTTTAATTTAACATCTTTATTGGAGTATAATTGCTTTACACCATTGTACAGCCATAGGCATTTTTCACATATTCATTCAGCACTCCTCACTGAGCTTCCTTGATTTTAGCAGCCATGCTCATATTGTGGTTTAGGGTCACAGATTTCTCCTGGTTTTATAGAAAATGGCATTTGCATTTCTGGTTTTTATTCTCCTACTTTTGCAGTGGTTTGTGGAAGTTTTGAATAGATTTAAGAGCCATGGTACTCTCTCTAAGAGTGATGCATTAGGTAAGGTGTGATCTTAAAGACTGGAAGTGAAACTAACTTCAAAATACATGCACTAAAATCCATCTTATCTTTATATATAGAAAACTCATTTGTCCTGTAATATAACAGAATTTGGGGAATTTTGATACTCTTTATATTTATATTCTCTTCTTTTTCTCCTCTTTTCTTTTAGGACATTAGATGCCCAGAATTGAGTTAATCAGACTCCTCATTTTGTTGCACACTGTGACCATCTGTCCAACCAAGCCTCTCTTTTGTTTTATTTTATTTCATAATTTTCCCTTTGATTCATGATTCCCTCTCCAATTCCTCTTCCTTGCTCTACCATCATTCACTCTATTTATTCAATTACCCTTCTATAGTTTAAATATCTCTGTATATTCTTATTAATTTGCTTTAACGCTAATGGGCTATAAATCTAATTTTGTTTCTTATATTTTAGCCAAATATTTAACTTTCCAGATCTATTCATGTTGCTCCATTTGCACTAACTTATGACTGCTGCCAGTATTCATTACATGTATTTACTTCGATTTACTTACACATTCCCCTAGTGATGAGTACTTAGGTTGCCTTTAACTCTTTGCTGCCACAAACAAAAATCTAATGAGTGTACTTGTATTTGTCCTCATTTGGAACTTGAGTATACTATAGTCAAGATAGCACAAGTCATTTTAAATGGTTGTCACATAAATTTAGGGATAATATGTACATAATGAGAACAGAGTAGGCACTTGGTAAATAGTAGTGATTATTACTGCTTTAAATTTATCTATAAAGTGAGGAGTCTGGATAACTTCATCTCTAAGTTATAATTCTGTTATGCATCTCTGGCATGAAACATGCTAACTGCAGTTACTTCAGCAACGTATTTTGTACATACATACATATACATTTACCTTCAGCCAGGATTGTTTCTGTATCAAAAGAAAAATCTGACCATTTTGAGGAAGTGGGTGGTTGGTTGTTTTTTCCCATGAGAAGTGCATGGTCCTTCAATAATTTAAATTTTGGTTGTTCATTCAGTTGAAATTAAAATAATGACAAATAATGCTAGTACTTAAAGAGCTTTCTAAGTCTCTGTTTTATTTAATAAATAGAATAGTACATGAATGTTAGTGTCCCATTACAAAAAATACCATCACTTTTCATTTAAAAATAATATACAGTATGTGAAATTCATACATTTAAAATATATTATATGTAGACACATGGGCTCTGTTTTCTACTTTATAGTAGAAGGAATGAGTAAGAGTGGTTCTTAATTAGTCAAGACCTTGCTCCAGGGGTTGAACTTCCAGGCAATGCCTCTGCCTGATGGATCTTGAACATTTGTTTTCTCCAGGTCTTCTTGGCTGAGTGCATATAAAAAGAAAAAGAGCGCTGGGCTTGGAGTCGAAAAATTAAGGTCTAAAATTTGACTTTGTCACTAACTAGCTACGTGACAATGGGATGAACCACTTAAGTTCTTAGAGCCTCAATTTTTCTCATCTGTAAAATGGGGGTAATTCTTGATAATCTCACAGGGCAATGGGGCTCAAGCAAATCATCTAAGTCTTTGGACCTCTCATTTTTTGCAATTTGAAGAAAACTTGGATGAATCTTTCAAAGAGTTATTTTAATGCAAGAATTATAGAAACCACATTATATGTGAAGGTAATTGCAAAACTGAAAAATGCTACACAAAAGGTATGTCATAAACATTCAGGTCCTCAAGGCATGGTTAGATCTCTTTGCCTTTTGTTATGTAATTCATACTGAGCATCACGCAGCACTAACCACGTAAATGCCAAGTAAATAGATTGTTCAAAGTATTTGGTTATGCTGGGAAAAACCCTGATGATGACTTAAGGGAAGTTTTTATACACTTACTAGTCATTTCATATTATTTACATTTTGGTTCTATACCTGGTATTACCCTGAATTTTCTCTGAGCTGCCCTTGTATTTCCTGGTTTCTACCTTCTGAACCAGAATAATAGATAATTGTAGCAAACAGTTAACAAGTATTTATAAATTGAATGGGTTTGATTTCTTTTTTTCACTCATTGAAACTTAGGGTAGTCCCACTTTGAGATCTACTGGTGTTAAAGATGCATATCAGTTATTAAGCGGCATCCGTCCATCCATTCATTTAATGTTGATTGAGTACCTATTATGTATAGGCACTGTGCTAGGTTCCATGTATCAGTGATGAATAAGAAAAGGTCTCTATTCCCTGAGCTCACAGGGTAGTGGAGAGACACACATATATTTACAATACAGTGTACTAAGTGTTATAAGGTATAAAATAGTAGAGGCATCCAGTTGAGGAGCAGTAATAGTCTGGGAAAGCCAGGGAAGACTTTCAAGTAGAGATGAAGTCTATTTGTATATTGAGAGTTAAACTGGAGTGTCACTAACAGAATGGTGGGGGAAGAACAATTTGATTAGAGCCTTGAATGTCTCTCTGGAAGGGCATGACCATGGAGTAGCCAAGGAACTTAGCAGGTGCAAGGTGGAGCCAGTGACTTATTTTGAGTGTGCAAGTGAGGAATGCTTACAGTACAGAGAGCATGAATTTGAGGGTCAGTAGGCTGGGTTTGACTCCAATATCTGCCACTTTCTAGATGCATGTAACCTTGGAAAGTTACTCAGTCTTTCTGTGTTTCAATTTTGTTATCTGAAAAGTAAAAAATTAATTGTGTATACTTTATAGATGCAGAGTGGGATTTATATGAGATAGTCAATTTAAAGTGCTTAGATTAGTACCTTACATGTAACAAGTGATCAAAGTATTAGATATTATTATTATGAAGGCATGATGGGAAATGAAGTAGAAAAGGTAGTTAGGGGCTAGAGACATGAGTAGTTTGGATTTTGTTCTACAGGTAATGGTGAACCTTTAAAGGAATTTAAGCAGGGAAAAGATATGGTAAGATTTGTTATTTAGAAAGGACTCTAGCTCCTGTGTGTAGCATGGACGAGAGGTAATGAGATAAAGGTTTAGTGCAGTTTGTTCATTCACTCACTTATTCATTCAGCAATGAGCTGATTGAGTGTTAACCCTGCACCAGGCACTGCTGCTGAACAATCATTCAGATGAAAGATGATGGGGTCCTGAATGGAACAGAAAGAAATGAGGATGGAGAGGAGGAGGGGGACCTGAGAGACATTTAGAAGAAGGTGTACCAAAACTTGATGCCTGATAGCATGTACAAAAGAAGATGTCTAGATTGATTTCTGTTTATTGTGTGAGCTTTTGGGTAGAGGAAATATCTATGTGGATATCTGGAAATATCTGGGGTAGGAGGGCTTAGTCTCATGAGGGAAGGAATATGGAGCCTGAATATGGAGATGATAAAGCCATGGAAGGTGCTGCCCAGTGGGTAGAGTGTGGTGGGCTGCTCTTTAAGCTATTGTGCTCTTTAAGCTATTGGCAGCCGGGAAAGGGAATTGAGCAAGAACAATCCCTAGAGGAAGATTAAGGAGAGAGTGATAGCTAAGAAGAGATGGTCAAATGTATGAAGAAGCCAATAAAGATAAGGACAAGTAGAAAATTTAGATTTGATTAAGACCTTGAATGTTATAAGAGATCTAGGGAACTATAATTTCAGTGAAGAGGTGGAAATGGAAGCAGGGCTGTGGTGAATTAGGAAGTGAATAGGAGGTGAAGAAGAGGGAAGTGTAGAAGGATACTAGTGTTTCAGGCAGTGGCTCTTAATCAGGCATGATTATAGTCCCCAGGGAAGGTATTGATCCTGCAGTAAGTGGTGCCTCCCACTCTTCACTCCATCTTAGCCCTGTGGGCCACCTGGCCAGAGACCATCACCATTTCTGGTCTTATAGGAGGAGAACCACAAATGATAGCCTAATTTCTCTCAGAATGTGGGCCAAGGTCATAAGAATGAGGGGAGGAAGTACAAGAGTTCAGAATAGCCCTTGAAGGGAATGTGAGTGGGAGCTGACTCAGGACAGGTTGAGAAATAGTGTTGAGAATTCAGCTGAGATCAGAAAACATAAATTTGCAGTGGCATTAATGTATAAGACTGTGTGAATCTCTCCAGCTGTGCTTGGCAGTCTCAGTGTAGGCATAGAGAAGATGGATTGCTGGAGGAATCTGGAGTTGGAGGTTGGCAGGGGGTGCATGGCAGAAGGCACAGGGTTGAGGAAATTGAAGGTGCTGAGGAGAGAGGTTGAAATGATGCACCATGGGGTCTTGGCTCAGTAGGGAAGGTAATGAAGCCAGAGGGGGGCTGATGGACTACTGGAGAATGGAAGGATCAAGGGAGTGGGGGTCTCATGGAGGTCAGGATGCTGGTGAAAAACTGGAATAGGGTGTGAGGGAGCTGAACCTCCTTCTCTTCATCCCCATTTCCGCATGACTGTAATTAGTTAGTGACACTGTCATGGCTCTCCCTAGTGTATATTTTAATGACTAAAAACATTATTACAAATGGGCATTAAATGTGCCATTAAAGTAGTTCTGCTCTACTTTCGAGCATGCTCAACAAAATATACCAGACTCAGTTGACTATTGGAATGAGAAAGAAAGGGGAAATATAGGGAACTACCAAAAAAAACCCCAAGTCACTTTTTGTAAATTGCTTTAAACCATTAAATAAATTAAGCTGCTCTGGGGTATATGCATGCATTTCATGGAGTTCCAATTTAGCAATTACTGTATCTGCAGCAAAATCAATAAAATTTGCATCCACAATTATACAGAGAAAACATGTCCACGGGACTTCAACACTGGGTCTTGATTCAGAAAATATTCTTAGATAAGGTCAACTAATAAAAATGCACCAGCTTAAACACTGAACTGTGGTTGGTAAAAATTTTTCTTTTTGATATTTTAATTTTTTTAATCGATTGTAATACATGGTTCAAACATCAAAATGATATGAGGCATACGCTGAAAAGTCTCAATCCCACCTTATCCCTATCCACCAGGTTTCCCTTGCTCCTGTTTTTATTCCTCCAGTGTTTCCTTATGCCAATCCAAGCATATACAAACATGAATGTCCTTATTCCCTTGCCTTTCTTGCTTAGAATTGTTCATACTATAAGCACTATTAAGCATCTTGATTTTGTTTCCCACTTAACAATGTATGCAGAGATATCTCTCTATCAGTTAAAAACATTAATTATTATTATTATTTTTTGCAGCTGTATAGTGTGCCATGGCATTGATTGCCATAATTTAACCAATCCTACTTCGGTAGTTATCGATTTTTTTCAGTGTTTCATAAAATAGGTTACTTTGTATGAGTCTAAGCATATCTGTAGAGAAAGTCTCAGATGTATGATCTCTGAGTTAAAGTATAAATGCATGTGTAATTTGGGTAGCTTTTGCCAGATTGCACTCCGAAAATATTTGCACTTTCACTAGTTTTCACTAGTTGAAAGTACTTATTGGGGTAACTAACTTAATATTAAGTTTAGCTACTAACGACACACTTTAAAGTCAAAGTCAGGTGATTTTTGAAAGGTTGGAAGGTTATTGTGAAAATAATGAACATCACGAACATAGGGCTAGGATTGGTGTTAGTATTTCATTCTGAACCAAATCTATGAGATTTCTTGTGATGACTGAGGTAAGCATAGGGTATGACAATGCTGCATCACCAACTCTAACATTTGTGGAGTGCTTTTTAATTTACAAAGTACTTCAATATTTATTTAACATATATTTATTAAGTGCCTACTATATGGTAGTCAGATTAAGAATATGAGTATTGCTTCTCTCTTTCTTTTGCACATGCAGAGGTCCTCAGAATTTGCTCACATGTACCCATTAAGAGATTTTTGAAAAATTTTGTATCCCCTTATATATTTTAAGTGCAAATAGAATAGTTTACAGGGTATATTTCCAATATATTGTAAATATAGACCTTTTAAATAAAATATTGTAAATATGGTGCTTTCATATGACATTGTTAAAAATGCATCAAATGTAATCTAACTACTGATTTGATATCCACTGTCACCTATTTAAAACAAATAAACTCTCCTTTTAATAGGCTGAATATTTACATCATATATTTTTCTTAAGAATTCATATTTCTATTCCACTTCACCCAGAGAATTTTATCTTTATGTAATACATTTTATGCTAAAACTCTTATAGAACATTGTGTCATAATTCTCTGCTACAAAATAAGCATATATGTTGACATTTTAATTAAATGTTTTCCTCTAACCATCAAGTTGTAAATGTTGAAACACTATTGACTAAATTATTATTATGATTGTTAATAGTACACAATTGGTTAAAAAAGTATATTACACATTTTAATGAATAATTTAAAAACAGACTTTTTTTTTTATTGGGGTATAGTTGTTTTACCACGTTGTGTTAGTTTAAAAACAGACTTATTGAAAATACATTTTTCTAATATAAGATGACTAGGGCTGTATTTTTTAAATTGTTCAACTAAATTTTAGTTTAATTGAATTGTGGATATCTCAGCATTGCTAGAATGAGACAAGGTTCAGCATAATTTCTATTCTTAGTTTTTATTTTTATAAATGAAAGCACTGAAATACTTGTTTAGTAAATGAGAAGACAGGAAGCAAGGAAGTTTTATTATAGTAACATTTCTCAATTGTCTGAAATTCTGGCATACACCCAAACCAATAATCAAAAAGTATTTTTAATGATCCATTAGCTGACAGTTCAGTTAGGGCCTCCTTCAATGTGGCTGAAAGAAAAGAATTAGAGACCGTGTTATTAACAAACATAAATAGTTTCCAAGTATCTCTTTGTTTGGCACCCTTGAGGTCTTTATGCCCTGGGGTCATGCACTTGGGTAAGATTGGAAAGAGAAAAAAGCATACCATTTTTGTAAGAAGGGAGAAATGAAGGAAGAAGTGAGAAATGAAAGCTTGTTCTTTTTCAGTAAGCTTTCTCTCAGGCAAAATTAATTTTAGGAAAGAGTATATATAAAAATTGAGGATCTGGAAACTAATTCCTTTAAAACCTCCCCTGCACACCCATCCCTTGGAAAGCTCTTTTGTGTTTCTGGAGATGCACATATACCAGTTTAAAGACCCCTGGTGTATCTGATCTCCTGTAGAACAAGTTCAAAACCAGGTTACCAGGTAGGTGGAAGGCTGGATCAAGGAACAGCACCAAATGAGGGCTGCCTGCTGAGAAACCAGACAGGATGACACTTTGACAGTGTCGTGGACTTTTTATGTTGTCTAGTATGTGCATCCCAAAGTGAACCAGGTCTATTTAAAATGACTGGAACAAAACATAATATCACCAGAAAGTGCATTTTGTGTTACATTATAATCATTTATTTACATGCCTACTATATATGTTAGGGTCTGAGATGGCCAAGACTAAGAAGTAGTATCCTAGTTAAGAACACACGCTGTGGAGGCCTAGTGCTTTGCCTTGAACTCTGATTCCAACTAGTTTATGAACTCAGGAAATTTATTTAACTGTTCTAAGTGACAGTTTTCTGTGTCTGCTAATAGTCCATGTGCTTTTGTGAGAATTAAATAAAATAAGTAATATTCAGTATGTATTCAGCCAGGAATGCTAATTCAGCTAAATACAAGCTAATAGGGGGAGACAGCTATGCAAACATATAAGGGCCATAAAGTGTTATACAACAGATGTATGAGGTCAGTATCATTAATCCCATTTTACAGATGCAGAAGTGGAAGAAATTTATGTGTTTAAGATTACCAACCAGTAACTGGAGAGCACACACCTGACTCAGAATGTTGGCCCCCTCATAGCCTCTTCAAGTATGTAAAGGCAGCACACTGCTGGGTCCTGTAGACTAAAATATTCCTGTGTCATTTAGGCTGAGAGAACAGTTCTGGACGCTCAGTCAGCACCAACTGCCTGTAGCCAAGCCTTTTGGTCCTTGGCTTGTGAATGTCTTGCCATCTCTGTAGGTCAGGGAGAGCATCCTCCTATGCATTAAGGGCATTCCAAGGTCAACAAAGTGCTTCAAGCTCCATAAAGAAAGCAGCTATATAAATGGGGCGTTCTCATTAAGATAATAAAGCTCAAAAGCCACTTTTAAAAAGGGAGGTCACCTGGAGGGTTACCAGGAAAAGCCAGATGCCCCAGATGTGCTGTTTAACCTCCAGTTTTCATAAAATATACACATACTATGGGAATATATCTTTAATTATTTTGCTTTTAGAAAATGATGACTCTAACGTTGTTTAAATAAATTAAGTCAATTCTTATTATTAGAAGCAAAGTGTCTTACATTTTACAGGTGCTGAGGCTGGTAGGAATGGATTAACCAGGAGGCTCATTTAAACGTCTCGCCACTCTTGGCCAAACTGTATAAACTCTTTGAGTAGGATATGGTTCCAAGCGTCTACTGTTGTGCATTCATAGTGGAGAGCACCTCAGTGTATTTCCTTGTTTTGAATAAATTGTGGTATTAAATTCACAGCCTTCCTTCATCAGAAAGGGAAAATGATTTGACCCTCACATTCCTCAGAGCTGAACTCAAACTTTGGAGACACACTTCAAAGCTCTGTAAATAATATGAGTAACAGTTTGGACCCTTCTGAGGTGGGAGGGAAATTCCCTTTCTGAAGAACACCCAAGTCTTTAAAAAGAAATGGTCAGGTTTAAATATCTCACTGTTTTTCTTGTTTGAGGCTCCATGCTGAGGATTTTATTTTCTTTTGCAAAGCTTATGCTGCCCAAGCCCTTTTCTCAGAGGTCAGCTGGCGTTGGTGCACAGGGCCTGCTCGAAGGTTCAGTGGAGCAAGTTTATTTGTAGTGTGACTGGGGGCGGGTTGAAGATTCCATTATGAGGCGGGAGGCTCCCCAAGTTTGGAATATCAATGGCACTTCAAAGGGCTGGAGCTGCGAATTAGCAGTCGGGCTTCTTCTCAGGCCCCAGAATAGAATAAAATAACTCACCAAGAGATGTGTTTTAAGATAGGTAATGGGAATAATTTCCTTCAAGGGCTCTAATTGAAAAGTGGGCACCCCAGCTCTTCATCGATGGCCTCTTCCTGGGCACAGGTGACTGTCATGGATTTTGCAGAAGCCCCTCAAGGCTCCCAGACTGAAATCTTAAATGTAGTACTGGACACCTCCCCAGTCTGACAAATCCCCTCACTTCCATTAATATTAACCCTTATTGAAAAGGGTAGCCTTAGAAAAAGGGTAACTCAAAACTCTTTAGCTTAATTTATTTATTTACAAAATGCCAAACACCATATTGATCACAAGGTTTTCTGAAGTATTCTTTTCTCTAAAATCCCATCCCCTTGTCTTTCTCCACCTCTGTCTGTCCTGTAGCAAAAATAGGGGAGAAACAAAGTTAGGGCTCTTTCTCCTCAAGTCTCCAGTATGAGTCCCAATCTGGCTACAGTCAGGCAAACAAAACAAAACATACAGAACTGTGAGCCCTCTCATCCTTTTGCTACATGATTATGTTCAAGTAGCTCTAGAATGATCAGTTCAACTCAGGATACTTAAGACTTTACAGCTCTAGGAATTACCACCTGTGCTGTGCCTGTGCCCCTCTCTCTAATTGTGTTTAAGAGAAAAAGAAAAACACGCACAGTGGGGAGGCCTTAGATTGCTGAGTACAGTGATCTATGCCTGGCTAGTGGTAATGATCATGGTTGTTTCCCCAGTCCTGGTATTTTTCTAATGCCTTGAATATAGTTTTGGCTGACACCCTCCTCCCCTTTAGGAAGGGGCTGCACCTTCAAAGACAAGACAGGAGAATGGAAGTGCCCTGGACTGGGACTTATGTACAGCTGTGGTGATTACTTGACCACCCTGGCTCCTGATTTTCTCCTTGCCTTGAGGCTTTCTGTTGGCTGGAGTTGAGTGGCAGCGTCCTCTATACTGGAAAGCCTCCTTTAAATGGGGCTGCTTCTTGTTTTCATTCATTTATGTTATTTTTCTGTCTTCTGTGGGCCTTTTGATTTGCAGCCTCTGGGCCAGAATGTCACCTCTAGACTTTCACTCTGCTGGTTTTACCTAGAATGCTCATTCTCTCTCTTTACTTGGTTGACTGAATAAGATCCTGAAGGTCTCAGTCTTTGTCTTCAATCATCTGGGAAGTTTTCCTGACTTTTCCAGCCCATCCTGTGTATTCCCTTAGCATTCTGTGTCTTCCCGTTATAGCTCATACTGTGCTGCCTAATTATTTGTGAGTTCCCTCACTGGCCTATAAGTTTTATGAGGGTAGAGATTATATCTATTTCATTCATTTTTTATGTCCTGATTACCTAGCACAGCACCTGGAATCTAGTAGTTGCTCAACAAATTCTTTTGCATTAATTAATTAACTAATCAATTTATTGATTAATATGAGTCTTGAATCATTCCAAATTTCAGGGGAATGTTAAACAAATTTCTCCCAATATTTATTTTCAAAATTTCCAACATATTGAAAGGTTGAAAGAATAGCAAAATGAACAGCCTTATAGCCTCCACTTAGATTCAACAATTTAAAAGATTTTTCGTTAATCTAATTCTATGTAGAAATGTATGATTTTTGCTGAACTATTGGAAAGCAAGTTGCAGATATCATGACATTTTACTGCTAAAGACTGCTGCACACATCTTTTCTATAAAATTAACAACTCTATTGATGTATTAAAAACTGTGCATATTTATTGTATATAATTTGATGAGTTTGGACAAATGCATATACATGTGAAACCACCATTCAGTCAAGGTAGTAAATATATCCATCACCTCTAAAAGGTTCCTTGTGTACCCCTTTTGTGTGTGTGTATGTGGTAAGAACACTTAATGTGAGAACTACTCTCTTAATAAAAACTTTTAGGTGCACAATACAGTACTGTTAACTTTAAGCATGGGTTTGACTACTTTAGAAACCTTATATAAGTGGAATCATGCAGTATATGTCCTCTGTGACTGGCTTATTTCACTTAGCGTAAGGTCCTCCAGGTTCATCGATGTTGCATATGAAAATTGCCTTGTTTTTTCTTTTTAAGGCTGAATATTCTATTTATATATATACCACAACTTCTTTGCTTATTTGTCTATAGACTTTTGGGTTGTTTCCATATCTTGGCTATTCTGAGCAATGCTGCAATGAACATGGGAGTGCAGATACCATTGCAAGATCTTGATTTCAATTCTTTTGTATATATACCCAGAAGTGAGATTGCTGGATAATAAGGTAGTTTTATTTTTAACTTTTTGAGGAGCCTCCATACTTCTCATGGTGTTCCATACTTGTATCATTTTGCATTCCCATCAACATTGCAAAAGGTTTCCAATTTCTCCATATCCTCGCCAATCCTTATCTTTTTTCTTTTACAATAATGGCCATTTTAACAGGTGTGAGGTAATATCTCATTGTAGTTGATTTTCATTTCCCTGATGATTAGTTAAATGGACCTTTTCAGATACCCATTAACCATCTGTATATCTTCTTTGGAGGGATGTCTATTCAAGTTCTTTGCCCATTTTAAAATCTGGCTACTTGCTTTTTGCTATTGATGTGCTGGAGTTCCTTGTGTATTTTGGATATTAACCCTTTAGCAGATATGTGGTTTGCAAATATTTTCTGCCCATTCTCTAGGTTACCTTTCTATTCTGTTGATTGTTTCTCTTGCTGTGCAGAACCTTTTTAGTTTGATGTATTCCCACTTGTTTATTTTTGTTCTTATTGCCTGTTTTTGCATACATCTTTTTAAAAAAGTACAAAAATTTTTATTCTTCCCTGTAACACCATACCATTATTATACCTAAGAAAATTCCTAATTCCACAATGTCATTTAATATCCAGTTCATATTCATATTTCACCAAATGTCCCTTCAAATGAACTTTTAAAAAATTGAGGTGAAATTCACAAATTCAGATAACATAAAATCAACCATTTTAAAGTGTACATTCAGTGGCATTTAGTACATTCACAGTGTTATACAACCATCACTTCTATCGAGTTCTAAAATATTTTTGTTCTCCCCAAATGGAGATTCACCCCATTAGGCAGTCATTCCCCATTCAGCCCTCCCCTGAGTCCCTACCAACTACTAATTTACTTTCTGTTTCTATTGATTTACTTATTCTGGATATTTTATATAAACAATCATCCAATATGTGACACTTCATGTCCTAAATTATCTTATAGCTATTTTTTAAAGAAATGTTAAATATGAATAGAAATAAAAGCTATCAATGCACTATTCCTTCCTTTAATGATCATTTAAAAATAAGATTTCATTTTCACCTCAAGCCTGCCTGGACCCCCCCTTATATCCTACCCAGTTACAACAAAGAAAAATATCCTTGTGTGCTGAGATACATGTAGTCTGCAACTCAGGAAAAGGGGCCAGTGATTTCACCCCAACCTTTTGTGGCTCTAAGGTTATTAGGAAAGGCTGAACCTAGGCTATGAACTAGTCTCCATAGTTACTGTAAAGATACTGGTCTGTGGGAGGGAGAAGTGGAGACACTCACTGGCTGTGATTATAGGCACAGCCTATTGTCAGGTTAGCTCAGATTGGTGCAGGTGGTAGTAATATATTTGTTTAAAAGGAAGTATTTTTCTTCAGGACTAATTCTATATGACCAGCATGAATCATAATTCTGCATGACCAGTCTGAAGCAGTTATCTTCCTTGCTTCAGTTGCCAAAGATATATTCTGCAATATTCTTTGCTCTATAAAGGAAAGCACATTTGAGAGATACAGTAATAACCACTTCCCCTCTTAACCCACCTTCCTCACCCACCTTATTGTGCTTTCCCAGGGTGACTTCCTGTGCTCAATAGTAATTTCAGCCGACTCCTTTGTCTGAGCACCAGCTCAGAACTCACCTGCACTGTTTGTTACTGGGCATGACAGCTTGAAAGAGTGGCAAGAGGTCCATGGGTTTAGAGGAACTGCTTGCCTTAGCATTTAAAATTCTATTGAGCAAATTTCCATGGCTTTAAATGACTGTATGTGGTTTGTAGGTCCAGTGTATATAGCAAGAAGGGCAGACACTTGCTATCATGCACCCATCTCCTTGTTCTTCTGCCCATGATAGATGTCATTAGTTGGTGGCAGAATTTTTCCTCTTGAGCTTTAGCACGGCCCCAGGATATTTCTCAACAAAGGGTTCCAGGGAACCATTCCACCCGCCTTTGCAATCAAGAGGAAACCTCTTTTTCTTCCTATTTCTGTGATACAGTCTTCCCAGTTCTCAGTTTGTCAGAACAAACATGTACTTTGAGTGTTACAAATTAAAGCGTATCTCCACAGGAGGCCAAGAGTGTTTATGTTTATTGGTTGAACTCCCATCTCCAGTAAGTCTTTAAAATGCTAATCCTACAGCTTGCCGTAGTAAAATTTATAGTAAAAATAATTATGTCAGGAGGTAGTGTGATACATAATTAATATCCAAAAGTAGACTTCCGTAAATTTACACACCAAAATACTTCACCTCCCTAGAGATTTGACACTGAAAGTGATGTGGCATATCTTTTCTAAAGTAAAATTTATTATGGGATCTTGTTTTTTGAGGTTTCACTAAATAACAGTGCAGCATTGCACACCCTGTTAAGCATGGAAATCTGTGAAGGGATGGGAGAGGGAAAATCTAAGTGCAAAGTGAAAGAGAAGTTTGGGTGGATCTTTTAGGCCAGAATCAATTGAGGCCACTTTATTCTGCTTCTTGGTACTTGGACTCCAGCCACTAAAGTTTATAGTAGCCTGTTTCCTGAAAACTGATATTTTCATGGGAGCAAGAGCAAGAGTCTGTGACCTGAAGTGAAATAAAAATGAAGTTTTTAGTCTTCCCAGGAGTCCTTTTAGTGTTGCTAAGTTGTGCCTTGGTTTTAGTTGCTGTGTATTTGATGAGTAATTCCTGAAGAAGAAATACAATTTTTAATTTGATTGAACCATAGGGTCAAAAGGGATTCTTTGCAGAGAAAAAATTCCGTTTATTTTTTCCCTTTCTTTCTTTTAGTCTATTGACTTGTGTTATTTTGCTGTGCTTTATTATCTTCATAAACTACCTGAAATCTATTTTTGGACAAACTAGGATATAAATAAATAATAGTAATAACAACCACAATAAGCTACTATTTATGGAATGCTTACTTTATTTTAGACTCTGTTCTAAGTGCTTAACAATACTATTTTATTTTAATCTGCCCCTAGTTCTGTGAGGAAGGTATTTTTATACCCATTTTATACAGGGGGTACACTGAATCTCAGAGAAGCTATATGCCTGCTTAACAACTGATTGGGAATTTGAACACAGATCCTCCTGACTTGGAAGACTGCATCCTTAACCACTGCACTGGACTTGTCTATATGCAAATGGCTGTGGTCTTTTGTTATTGTGTTTTTCTTCAAGTGCTGCCTGGATCTGCATAAGCAGTTTGCTTATTTCTCTGAATCTTCCACTGGGAGATGAATCCCATTGGTTTTACCAGGATTACTGTTTTAAGATATGCTCTGATTTCAGACATTCTACTTGATCACTTCTGGATATTATTATGTTAAAATAAATTTAGGTAAGTAGTTGATCTGACTTTACTATTTGCTAAAAAGCATTTACATCTAAGTTTGTTTACTATAAAAAACACCAAACCTTGATAGGACAATGCCAAGAAGAGTAACAAAATAACTCTTTATGGTGTATTTTCATTTTCACACTGTCCATTAGCCACTTTGTTTTATGTGGCCAGCAGATGTTGGGACTTACAGCACCTGCTAAGACAAGTTGATTCTTTATGACCGAAGCCTGGTCCCATCTCCGTGGGATTTTACGTCCCCCCTGCTGCCTTGCTGGGGCCCAGTGGAATCTGTGCTCTCAGTTCATTAGTGTAACCAGAGTCTGTGGTGGGTCTTGGATTCTCCATTCAAGAGGATCTGCTGGGCCTGCTTTGATAGTGCAGCCAAGCAACTGCTGGTTGCAATGTAAAAAATGCCAGAGGCTTCTTTTCTGTGTAGAAAAATCATCTGAAAGCCCAATAGCAGGAGAAAAGCACATGTTTTCTTGCTATAAAACCTTAAAAACAAGTTTAGGAAAGAGGGCTTAGAGAACAAATGCGCCCTGTTTCTGTCTGCCCTTGCCTAGGCGAATGCACCTGCATTTGGGAAAATTGCCTCTTTACTTTTTCACTCATGGAAGAAACTTTTGACACAGGTTTACAATACCTTGTGAATGATATGCCAACCTATTCAATTTTCTTCTATTAGAAGTCATGTTGGAAAAGCAATTAAGATTATATCTCTCCATGAAAATGCAATGAAAACCTGAGGCAATATCTGAATTGCAAGTGACTTTTCCCCACTTTGGTTATCCTGGATGATTGTTTTAATTTTCCACTATACTTTTCATTTTTATATGACCATTACCAATGAAAAATTAATAATTTCATCTCAATCTCTATTTCCCTTTTCTGCTTAAAGAAGCCTTTACATGAAATGAAGGAATTTTAGATTTTATGTAGGTGCAGGATTATGGTGAATAAAAAGACAATTCCAAGAATCATTTAAACATTATTTTAAAGGGAAAATATTAATGTACAAATGTTATGAAATCATAAGGTGAGCATTTAAAATGATGACTAGGGAAAATTTTAATTTATCATTCTTTAATCACATTTCTCATATATTATAAAGTGTTTTGCAAGATAACTAATTTAATTCCTGCTTTTCTACCATATGTACTCAATGTTATTTGTGGCTAGGAGGGAGTATAAAGAGAGACAAGGAAGAGTTGGATTAAAATTTGTGAGAAGGGAATGAAGTTGGTGACTCCATCCTCTTTTCCTCTCCATCCCTTAATTTTACTTTCTGGGGCAATAAGGGGAGAAATACATTTGAGCTCTGGGGAAATTCTATCAAGTTTAGTAGGCTTCCAGATAGAGCGCTCCAGTTTTGTGGGATGACAGTGTCAGGAGAATCTTAAACAGAGAGATCTTGTCCTTTATAAATTTTTATCATGGTCTCCTAGCATATCCAATTGAGCTATTATTACAAACTTACCCACCATCTGCATGGCATCTTTCCACCATGATAAGATAAAGAGACACTTCCACTTGAACAAAAGCTGCTACTTAAATGTCCTTTGGTTGAGGTTTGCTTGTGTTTTTAAATAATGATGTCTTCTTTCCTTTTGTGCCTCAGTCTTTTAGATCTAAGGACTAGCCATATTTATCTAGCATATAAGACTCACTGTGTCTTTCTTGTTCACTGCTCAAAAAATGTAGAATGGCAGAGAAGAGTCACATCATAAAATAACACAAAAACTTCTAGAAGAACTAGGGAAAAAGGAGAGTGAAATATGCTTACGTTTTTCAGTGGTACAAAGGTTTCTTTTGAGGTTATCTTGCTGCCTGCCACCCACATATCTCCCAAAGACGATTCTAGTTATAGTAGACCTTGCCAGGGATGGATAGAAGTGGTCAAAGTATTAATGTGTAATCTCAGGTGATGCTGAGGAGCTTTTTTTTGGAACTTGTGTTTGTAGGAGAGAAAACCATGACAATTGATAGTTTTTCCCTAAGACTGCAATAAGATGATTTTGCAGAATAATCACTGATACTTCCATTTGCAATCAGATACATAAATTAGTAGCATATAGATTTTTATATTTTTCAGAGGGCAGTGGTTAATTATACATTACTACAGTGGTTAATTATACATTACTACAGTTTCTCCAACAAATAAAGTAGACCTAATTGTCTTGTTGAAACTTGTTTGTGTTGAAGCTTTCGGAGACCAAAATTAAGGATATTAGGGCAATGTCCTTGGAATGTCTTAGACAAGTTCTGGCCCTGCTTTGCCACTAATGAATATGTACAGTTGCTTAAGTTTTTCCTTATAAAGCAACCACTCATGCTTTATTTATCAGAGAAGCCATACCAATAGTAATAAAACTAAACAAAACAAAAATAAATAAACAAAACAAAACACTGAAACAAAATAATAATCCATTGCATTTATAATAAATTGGAAGGCAGATTAGTCTTGGACAGTTTTGCAGATGTGAAAATGAAATGACCAATAAATTTAAAGAAAATAAAATTAAGCTCCAGGGATTAAATAAAAGGAAATAAGCCATTTATCATTTTCTTTACTTATTAGTTAGGAAAAGAGTTTCAAAAATAATAATGACTATTGTTGAGTAGAGTGTGCCAGAAATTAATTTTGAGGCAAATTTTGGTGGGAGGGGACTTGGTGGTTTAAAGGCGTTTTACCACTTAAACCAGCAATTTCACTTTTAATAATGTATTTCAAGGAAATAGAAACAAGCACAGAGATTTATGTCTCTTGAGCACAGTGTTTTTAATAATAAAATATTGAAAATAATTAGTCCTACAGTAGGTGAAAATTAAATAATTGATTGCATATTCATATTCTGAAATACTATGTAGTTTTTAAGAATGATAGTGTAAAATAATATTCAATGCCATGGAAAAGTTCAGAGTATATTCCTATGTGAAAGCAAAAACAGGTTACAAAACAATATCTAAAGCATGATTCTGAGATAGCCTCATCCACCAGAGGGCAGACAGCAGAAGCAAGAAGAGCTATAATCCTGCAGCCTGTGGAACAGAAACAATATTCACAGAAAGATAAACAAAATGAAAAAGAAGAGGACTAGGTACCAGATGAAGGAACAAAACAAAATCCCAGAAAATCAACTAGATGAAGTGGAGATAGGCAACCTTCCAGAAAAACAATACAGAATAATGGTAGTGAAGGTGATTCAGGACCTTGGAAAAAGACTGGAGGCAAAGATCAGGAAGATGCAAGAAATGTTTAACAAAGATGAGAAGAATTAAAGAACAAACAAACAGAGATGAACAATACAATTACAGAAAGGAAAATACACTAGAAGGAATCAAGAGCCGAATAACTGAGGCAAAAGAACAGATAAGTGACCTGGAAGACAGAATGGTGGAAATCACTGCCACAGAAAGAAATAAAGAAAAAAGAATGAAAAGAAATGAAAACAGCTTAAGAGACTTCTGGGAAAACATTACACCCACCAATATTCACATTATAGGGGTCCCAGAAGGAGAAGAGAGAGAGAAAGGACCAGAGAAAATATTTGAAGAGATTATAGTCGAAAACTTCCCTAACGTGGGAAAGGAAGTAGTCAATCAAGTCCAGGAAGCACAGAGAGTCTCCAGCAGGATAAACCCAAGGAGAAACATGCCGAGACACATAGTAATCAAATTGACAAAAATTAAGACAAAGAAAAATTATTAAAAGCAACAAGGAAAAAATGACAAATAATGTACAAGGGAACTCCCATAAGGTTAACAGCCGATTTCTCAGCAGAAACTCTAAAGCCAGAAGGGAATGGAATGATATATTTAAAGTGATGAAAGGAAAGACTCTACAGCCAAAATTACTCTACGTGGCAAAGATCTCATTCAGATTCCATGGAGAAATCAAAAGCTTTACAGACAAACAAAAGCTAAGAGAATTCAGCACCACCAAACCAGCTCTACAACGAATTCTAAAGGAATTTTTTTAAGTGGGAAACACAAGAGAAGAAAAAGACCTACAAAAACAAACCCAAAACATATAGTAATAGGAACATACATACAGATAATTACCTTAAATGTGAATGGAATAAATGCTCCAACCAAAAGACAGAGGCTGGCTGAATAGATACCAAAACAAGACCCATATATATGCTGTCTACAAGAGACCCACTTCAGACCTAGGGACACATACAGGCTGAAAGTGAGGGGATGGAAAAAAGACATTCCATGCAAATGGAAATCAAAAGAAAGCTGGAGTAGCAATACTCATATCAGATAAAATAGACTTTAAAATAAAGAATGTTACAAGAGACAAGGAAGGATACTACATAATGATCAAGTAATCAATCCAAAAAGATATAACAATTATAAATATATTTGCATCCAATATAGGAGAACCTCAATACATAAGGCAAATTATAAAAGCTATAAAAGAGGAAATTGACAGTAATACAATAATACTGGGGAACTTTAACACCTCACTTACAGCAATGGACAGATAACCCAGACAGAAAATAAATAAGGAAACACAAGCTTTATATGACACAATAGACCAGATAGATTTAATTGATATTTATAGGACATTCCATCCAAAAACAGCAGATTACACTTTCTTCTCAAGTGCTCATGGAACATTCTCCAGTTTAGATCACATCTTGGGTCACAAATCAAGCCTTGGTAAATTTAAGAAAATTGAAATCATATCAAGCATCTTTTCCAACCACAATGCTATGAGATTTGAAATCAATTACAGGGAAAAAACACAAACACATGGAGGCTAAACAATACATTACTAAATAACCAAGAGGTCACTGAAGAAATCAAAGAGGAAATCAAAAAATACCTAGAGAAAAATGACAATGAAAACACAACAATCCAAAACCTATGGGATGTAGCAAAAGCAGTTCTAAGAGGGAAGTTTATAGCAGTAAAATCCTACCTCAAAAAACAAGAAAAATCTCAAACAATCTAAACCTATACTGAAAATAACTAGACAAAGAAGAAAAACAAAACCCAAAGTTAATAGAAGGGAAGAAATCATAAAGATCAGATCAGAAATAAATGAAATAGAAACAAAGAAAAAAATAGCAAAGTTCAATAACACTAAAGGCTGGTTCTTTGAGAAGATAAACAAAATTGATAAACTTTTGTTTTAGCTAGACTCATCAAGAAAAAGAGGGAGAGGACTCAAAGCAATAAAATTAGAAGTGAAAAAGGAGAAGTTACAACATATGCTGCAGAAATACAAAGCACCCTAAAAGATTACTACAAGCAACTCTATGCCAATAAAATGGACAACCTGGAAGAAATGGACACATTCTTAGAAAGTTATAACCTTCCAAGACTGAACCAGGAAGAAATGGAAAATATGAATAGACCAATCACAAGTAATGAAATAGAAACTGTGATTAACAATCTTCCAACAGGGCTTCCCTGGTGGCGCAGTGGTTGAGAGTCCGCCTGTCGAGGCAGGGGACACGGGTTCGTGCCCCAGTCTGGGAAGATCCCCCATGCCGCAGAGCGGCTGGGCCCGTGAGCCATGGCCACTGAGCCTGTGTGTCCGGAGCCTGTGCTCTGCAATGGGAGAGGCCACAGCAGTGAGAGGCCTGCGTACCGCAAAAAAAAAAAAAAAAAAAAATCTTCCAACAAACAAAAGTCCAGGACCAGATGGCTTCACAGGTGAATTCTATCAAACTTTTAGAGAAGAGCTAACACCTATCCTTCTCAAACTCTTCCAAAATATAGCAGAGGGAGGAATACTCCCAAACTCATTCTACGAGGTCACCATCACCTTGATACCAAAACCAGACAAGGATGTCACAAAGAAAGAAAACTACAGGCCAATATCACTGATGAACATAGATGAAAAAATCCTCAACAAAATACTAGAAAAAGAATCCAACAGCACATTAAAAGGATCATACACCATGATCAAGTGGGGTTTACTCCAGGAATGCAAAGATTCTTCAATATACGCAAATCAATCAACGTGATACACCATATTAACAAATTGAAGGAGAAAAACCATATGATCATCTCAATAGATGCAGAGAAAGCTTTTGACAAAATTCAACATCCATTTATGATAAAAACCCTGCAGAAAGTAGGCATAGAGGGAACTTTCCTCAACATAATAAAGGCCATATATGACAAACCCACAGCCAACATCATCCTCAATGGTGAAAAACTGAAAGCATTTCCACTAAGATCAGGAACAAGACAAGGTTTCCCACTCTCACAACTATTATTCAACATAGTTTTGGAAGTTTTAGCCAGAGCACTCAGAGAATAAAAAGAAATAAAAGGAATCCAAATTGGAAAAGAAGAAGTAAAGCTGTCGCTGTTTGCAGATGACATGATACTATACATAGAGAATCCTAAAGATGCTACCAGAAAATTACTAGAGGTAATCAATGAATTTGGTAAAGTAGCAGGATACAAAATTAATGAACAGAAATCTCTGGCATTCTTATGCACTAGTGATGAAAAATCTGCAAGTGAAATTAAGAAAACACTCCCACTTACCACTGCAACAAAAAGAATAAAATATCAGAGAATAAACCTACCTAAGGAGACAAAAGACCTGTATGCAGAAAATTATAAGACACTGATGAAAGAAATTAAAGATGATACAAATAGATGGAGAGATATACCATGTTCTTGGATTGGAAGAATCAACATTTTGAAAATGACTCTACTACCCAAAGCAATCTACAGATTCAATGCAAACCCTATCAAACTGCCACTGGCACTTTTCTCAGAACTAGAACAAAAAATTTCACAATTTGTATGGAAACACAAAAGACCCCAAATAGCCAAAGCAATCTTGAGAACGAAAAATGGAGCTGGAGGAATCAGGCTCCTGACTTCAGACTATACTACAAAGCTACAGTAATCAAGACAGTATGGTACTGGCACAAAAACAGAAATATAGATCAATGGAACAGGATAGAAAGAATAGATAGATAAACTCACACACATATGCTCACCTTATCTTTGATAAAGGAGGCAGGAATATACAGTGGAGAAAGGACAGCCTCTTCAATAAGTGGTGCTGGGAAAACTGGAGAGGTACATGTAAAAGTATGAAATTAGAACACTCCCTAACACCATACACAAAAATAAACTCAAAATGGATTAAAGACCTAAATTTAAGGCCAGACACTATAAAACTCTTAGAGGAAAACATAGGCAGAACACTCTATTACATAAATCACAACAAGAACCTTTTTGACCCACCTCCTAGAGAAATGGAAATAAAAACAAAAATAAACAAATGGTACCTAATGAAACTTAAAAGCTTTTGCAAAGCAAAGGAAACCATAAACAAAACGAAGGGCCAGCCCTCAGACTGGGAGAAAATATTTGCAAATGAAGCTACTGACAAATGATTAATCTCCCAAATTTACAAGCAGCTCATGCAACTCAATATCAAAAGCACAAGCAACTCAATCCAAAAATGGGCAGAAGACCTAAATAGACATTTCTCCAAAGAAGATACAAAGATTTCCAACAAACACATGAAAGAATGCTCAACATCATTAATCATTAGAGAAATGCAAATCAAAACTACAATGTGATATCATCTCACACCAGTCAGAATGGCCATCATCAAAAATCTACAAGCAATAAATGCTGGAGAGGGTGTGGAGAAAAGGGAACCCTCTTACACTGTTGGTGGGAATGTAAATTGATACAGCCACTATGGAGAACAGTATGGAGGTTCCTTAAAAAACTAAAAATAGTACTACCATATGACCCAGCAATCCCTCTACTGGCCATGTACCCTGAGAAAACCATAATTCAAAAAGAGTCATGTACTACAATGTTCATTGCAGCTCTAGTTACAATAACCAGGACATGGAAGCAACCTAAATGTCCATCAACAGATGAAACGATAAAGAAGATGTGGCACATATATACAATGGAATATTACTCAGACATAAAAAGGAATGAAATTGAATTTTTTGCAGTGTGGTGGATGGACCTAGAGTCTGTCATACAGAGTGAAGTAAGTCAGAAAGAGAAAAACAAATATCGTATGCTAACACATATATATGGAATCTAAGGGAAAAAATGGTCATGAAGAACCTAGGGGCAAGGTGGGAATAAAGATACAGACCTACTAGAGAATGGATTTGAGGATACGGGGAGGGGGATTGGGTAAGTTGGGACAAAGTGAGAGAGTGGCATGGACATATATACACTACCAAACGTAAAACAGATAGCTAGTGGGAAGCAGCCCCATGGAACAGGGAGATCAGCTCAGTGCTTTGTGACCACCTAGAGGGGTGGAATAGGGATGGTGGGAGGGAGGGAGACGCAAGAGGGAAGAGATATCGGGACATATGTATATGTATAACTGATTCACTTTGTTATAAAGCAGAAACTAACACACCATTGTAAAGCAATTATACTCCAATAAAGATGTTAAAAAAAAAAATCTGCCTGCCAATGCAGGGGACTCAGGGAATCTTCCCTGGTCAGGGAAGATCCCACCTGCTGTAGAGCAACTAAGCCCATGTGCCACAACTACTGAGCTTGTGCTCTAGAGCCCACGAGCCACAACTACTGCGCCAGTGTTGTGCAGCTACTGAAGCCTGCACCCCTTGAGCCTGTGCTCTGCAACCAGAGAAGCCACCATAATGAGAAGCCTGCGCACTGCAACAAAGAGTAGTCCCTGCTCACCACAACTAGAGAAAGCCAACATGCGGCAACAAAGACCCAATGCAGCCAAAAATAAAAATATGGATACATTTATTAAAAAAAAATGGGCAGAAGACCTAAATAGATATTTCTCCTAAGAAGACATAAAGATGGCCAAAAGGCACATGAAAAGATGCTCAACATCCCTAATTATTAGAGAAATGCAAATCCAAACTACAATGAGGTATCACCTCACACCAGTTAGAATGGGAATCATCAGAAAATCTACAAACAACAAATGCTGGAGAGGGTGTGGAGAAAAGAGAACTGTCTTGCAGTGTTGGTGGGAATGTAAATTGCTACAGCCACTATGGAGAATAGTATGGAGGTTCCTTAAAAAACTAAAAATAGAATTATCATATGACCCAGCAATCTCACTTCTGGGCATATATTCAGAGAAAACCATAATTCAAAAAGTCACATGCACCCAATGTTCATTGCAGCACTATTTACAATAGCCAGGACATGGAAGCAACCTAAATGTCCATCAACAGAGGAATGGATAAAGAAGATGTGGTACATATATACAATAGAATATTACCCATAAAAAGGATTGAAACTGGGTCATTTGTAGAGACGTGGATGGACCTAGAGACTGTCATACAGAGTGAAGTAAGTCAGAAAGACAAATATATTAACATATATATGTGGAATCTAGAAAAATGGTACAGATTAACTGGTTTGTAAGGCAGAAATAGAGACACAGATGTATAGACACCAAGGGGGTAAAGCGGGGACAGGGGGTTGGTGGTGGGATGAATTGGAAGATTGGGATTGCCATATATACACTAATATGTATAAAATAGATAACTAATAAGAAGCTGCTATATAAAAAATAAATAAATAAAATAAAAGTAAAAAAAGAAATTAAGAGAAAAAAAGAAAAAAACATGTTTCTGCAAGACAAAAATTATTAGCAAGTGTATGTTGTTTAGAGAATATTTAGTGTAATAATTAAAGAAGACATCTTTAATGCTTCCTATAAAAGAAAAAAAAGGAGCATTGTTCTAATTTTGTAGAAAAAATGCATAGGAAAATTATTGGAATGTTAGTAGTGGCTAACTTTGAGGTACATGCATTATTATGCATAATTTTTTCTTTATTTGTGCCTTTATGCATTTTCCACGTATTCTGCAGCAAATACATTATTTACTATGTAATTTGAATAAAACTGAATAAATGCTATGAAAAATGGTCTGGAGGTCTGGTTACTTGGTGGCAAATTGCTTAAACTTTCTGGATCTGAGATTGTAATAAACGAGCCTACGGTTAGCTCTGTGAGTCTGTGATATCAGGTTTTTGAGTAGTAATAACATCTCTGTTAATATCTTTGTCACTTTGGCTAACAGGTATTGAGGGAGAAGGTAAAAGGCATTATTCATTTTTAAACATTTGGCATATTTCCAAACCACTGAATCAATTTAATGTAATTACTTTTTCATAATTATAATTTCAGAAGTGTTTCAACTTCAGTTTCAACTTTTTAATCAGCTACCTATATTCCCTGGCTGTGAACTTGGGGCTTAAAGGATAGTAAACAAAAACATTTAGGCACACTGGATTCCTGCTACTTAAAGAAAACCTGTGGAGAACACTTATTTGAAGTAAATTCTTCTCTGGTTATAGAAGTAATTACCACCAATGTCTATTATGTTAGTTGATTTGCTCATACAAAGTTATTTAAGTGGGGCCCATTGGCATTCTGGAGTTATCAAATTCTTCTGAATGGCTGTTAGCCACAAGCTATAGTGTCTTCTTGGGGAGATCCAGTGACAATAACAAGATGGTGCCTGGAATGTGTGGTCAAACAAATAATTGTGCTTTGTCACAAATTGCTGGTGCTGTGAGTGACTCTCTTTTCACCTGTTGTGGGTAGCTTTGAGAAATTTATTACTGGAGTATTTTTTTTTCCTGAGGCTCAAGCATATTTTTATTTGTGTTTCTAGATTGCCTGTGCCTCTTGAATTACAACTGTCCTTATTTCAGGGATGACTGTATTATTCTTTTTTTTATGGCCATGCCAGGCAGCATGTGGGATCTTAATTCCCCGACCAGGGATCGAAACCGCGCCCCCTGCAGTGGAAGCGTGGAGTCTTAACCATTGGCCCGCCAGGGAAGTCTGGGGATGAGTGTATTATTCTGATAGGTAATGTGATATGTAAAGTCTTTATCCCAATTTTGAACCATCAAATAAATTATTTTAAATAATATAAAGAAAGGATTAGGATAAAAAGAATTGTTTTTACTTAGAATTTTCAGTCTCCCTCTTATGTTTCTGAATTACCTCTATTTTTTATTCTGCTAGAAGTTAGGTATGTACATATAGTTTTTATTAAGTTTTTAGTTAGCCATTTAGTTTTCATCCTCCATGTCTGTAGACTATTGATTTTTTTCAGTTCAAGGTCTCAGGTAACATTCTCTGGCACATAACCCAGCAGTGTATACTGACATTTCCACTGAAGTGTGGAAGAGCAACCTCTGAGATGCCTCCTGAGAGCTTGGTTTATTCCAGGTCCCAGCTGGGGCCAAGGCTGCAAGAGGTAACAGTAGCATTTTGATTGAACTAGAGTTTCTACACTGCATAGATCCAGGAGCTGAAACTAGTCATCAGCCTTATACTCTCAGTTACCCCTGGCTGACTCAACAGGACTGGGGTAGGGAAGAAGAAAGGGGAGGAAAATAAAAATGGTGCTGTGCTGAGGGGAGCATTCTCATAAACTGAACTATAGATTTTGAAATGTAGGATAACATCAAGAAACATGAAGTGTCTGAGATTTTGTCCTACATACAAGCTAATGTGTTAGTCTGTCATAGTTTTATGGATGTTAGGAGAAGATACGAGACTACTGGATTGGAAACAAAAGACCTTATTACTCACAGCAAGAATGTAGGATGGACTTCAGGTTCTTGTTCGTTCCTCTTGGCGCCCAAGTTCCAAGGAGCCATTTGGAGGCTACACACTGCTCACACAGTGGGTTTGTGTCACAGCCTAAGAACCCCAAGCTTAGCAAATTCAAGTCTTTTATAATAGGCTGCAAGCACATTGCCCAATCTTTGCCCTATAATATTTTTATTATACTGGGCAGTTAGTACATTTGTCCTTTGTGCTGGACGGAGACAATATCTGTATCTCTCAAGGCTCTTCACTATACAAATGTCCATAAAAAGATAATGTAGAATGAAAGCCAGGTTAGGGCCTGTGTCCATAGGGTGTGAAGCATGAGAAATTCATAGAAGATTGTCTCCCAACAAGTAAAACTGTTAACCTGTTGACTGAATGTGGTAAAAGACATATGCTGTGCTTGAAAAGAGAAAATACTGGCCAGTCAAAGGCCAAATAAAGATTTACAGTTGATTCTTAACGTTTGTGCAGGCTAATAACCTCTCAGAAGACTACGACCCCACCTGAGCAGCAACATTTTCATGGGAGCTAATAGAAAAAGGCAGGTAAGGTCATGGGCACTGAGGCTCAGACCTCAATGTAATCACCTCTCACATTTTAAAAATGAGCAGTGCTAGTATCTTCTAGTAGAAAAGACTGCCTCATGGCTGTATCAATTTATTTCTCATGAAAAAAATAAACTTTTCCATTTTTTAAATATGAAACTGTTACACTTACATATTTTTTTAAAAAAACACTAAGAGTAATAGCATATTGTTTATATCAGCTGTTATGATGAAAATACTTTCTTCCTAAGGCCTCCTTGTGTTGTTTGAGGATGGAGCAAATATGGTGGAATATATAACAGATCAAAGGTTAATCCTAGGAGGCACTGAGGCCTCTCCAACACCTTTGAAATGTTTGTGATTTTTCATTCATTCATGTACTTACTGTTTATAGACTCTGTTTCAAAAAAAGTATTCAAATAGGATGACAGGAAATGGCAAAATGACCTTTAAAATAAGAAAAAGAGAACACATAGTTCTCTAAGAAATTAAATTACAGGTTAATTGCTATCACTGGTCGACCAGTAATTGTGTACTACAGTGGTCATTGCAGCATTATTTATGGCAGCAAAAAAAAATGGTAAAAACACTGAATATCCCCAAATAAGGAATAAGTTAAACAAGGGTTTCTCAACATTGGCACTGTTGATCTTTTGTGTTGGGTAATTCTTTCTTATGGGATCTGTCCTATGTATTAGTAGCATCCCTGGCTTTTCCCCTCTGGATGCCAGCAGCATCACCCCCAGTCATAACAGTCAGAAACTTCTCTAGACACTGCCAAATGTTTCCTGGGGGGCAAAATTGTCCCTGTTGAGAAATACTGGGTTAAATAAGTATATGAGTTATACTAAATTTCTAGGGTCGCCATAACAAGTCATCACAAAATGAGTGGCTTAAAACAGTAGAAATTTACTCTTTCACAGTTCTGGAGTCTATAAATCCAAAATCCAAGTGTTGGCAAGATCAATGCCCTTTGGAGGTTCTGAGGGAGAATCGATTACATGTCTCTATCCAATCTTCTAGTAATCCTCAGAGTTCCCTGGTTTGTAGATGCGTCCCTACAATCTCTGCCTCCGTTTTCACATGGCATTCTCCCCTATGTGACTGTGTCTCAATATTCATCTTTTTTATAAGGACACCAGTTATGGATTAGGGACCATTCTAATCTATGACCGTATCTTAATTACATCTGCAAGGACCCTATTTCCAAATATGGTCACATTTACAGGTATCAGAGTTTAGACTTATGCATACGTTTCTGAGGGACACAATTCAATGTGCAGCAACAGTGTACTTTTAGTGGCTTTTTGAGGTGACTCAAGGTTTTTCAGTGTTTTTGATGCTGAATTATCACTCAATTATTGCTAATAGTTTTCATTTAGAAGTAGAGGCATCACATCACACAATTTCTCAATTGTCCTTGGAAAAATGCTGTGGAGTCACCATGAGCTTGAATGCAGATTCTTTAGACTGAATGGTAAAATATCCTAGCTCTGTAAATTGGAGGATCTTTAATTGATAGTGATTTTTCAAATTAATAGAAATACTTTTTACTCTAGTGTAAACTTCATTTGGTTGGTTCTTCAAAACTTTTGCAGATCTTGAGATGGGATATGTGTATTTTTTTCTAAATATTTGTTATCAAGACATAGTGAGACCAGACCAAACCAGGAGAGACTTGTCTTTGACTTCTTCTGGAGAAAAATATGAAATAGTTTGCCTGATTTTGGCACAGTGCTACCTAACACACATACTCCTGACTTTGGGAAATACATGGTCAACCCTTGTGATCAACTTGCTTGGGCCGTGAATACCAGGCCAAATCCTCTGAGTGAAGATAGGCATTTTCTCAGAAAAACATGGGTTTTAGTCATTCTGGGAAGAAAGACTAAGATGTCTTGGAGTTGGAGAGGGAAGATATTACTCTTTCTCTGAAGTTAGATGAGGAGGTGGGACTCTGGGGATGGAGATGCATAGAAATTTCTGTTGGTGGCCCCTTCCATGTGGAGAATCCTGGAAGAACCCACCTGGTAGTAAATCATTCTGTACTGAACACATGTTAAATATAAGCTTTCATTAAAACTCTGTAATATTACATCCTGATTTTATCTAGACTTTAAGAACTTAAAGGGGGAGAGGTGTTCACTGTGTGGACAGAGGAATGAAGGAGCATGTCTTCTCCACCCAGCCTCGATCCTCTCCTCTAAGCCTAGTTGATGATGGCTATGCTACTCCAAGGGGATATGGGCCCAAGTGTCTTTGAGGGATGGTCTGTGCCAGAACAGAGAGTAGTGGTTAGGAGCCAGTTAAGAAAGGAGGCATAGGCTGTGACAACAAACAGAACATTTTCAAGAACAGGTAGGCATTTTGGGGAATTCTCAGATGTAGGGAGTAAGAAAATCTGAATATTCTGCATGGCAGTTTGGGGAATTAGACAATGTTATTTCAGCATCTTAGAAAGAGTGACTTTTGAAAGCTGTGGAACTTGGAAACACATGAATTAAATACATTATGATATTCCCATATGATATATCATTCAATGATTTAAATAATATTACTGAAAATAGTTGATAACATAAAACATACTTTTTTGATATAATATGAAGTTAAGAAAGACCATAAACTGTATATGCAATTTGATTCCAATTTTGTTTGCTAAAGCACTGGGAGAAAGAGCCACACCAAAATGTTAACACTGATTATTTAGGAGTTTATGGAGGAGTTATAGGTGATTTTTCTTCCTTCTTTTAAATTCTCTAGTTTTCCAACATCTCAAGCAGGGAAAAAACTGCATTGTAGAAAGCAAAATTTAGTTCTGCTGGCCAAAGCAGAGGGGAAAACATAGTGAGTAATAGCATTTTTATTAGTGCTCAAGCTAGTATTTCTGGTAGTTACTGAATAACAGTCCTGAGGAGCTAGGTGTTCTCTCACCTTCCAGATGTGGAGGCCCTATATCTCTGGGCTCCTGAGGTTACTGTTTGTGTCACACCATGATTCTGATGTGAGCACTCTGCAGCCTCCTTTGCACTGCTTTACACTACCTCCTTTTTCCCCTAAGGGAAAGTTAGCTTTTTTGTAGGCCAAGTAGCCACCCAGAAGCTGTAATGGCAGGCCTTACTACCAGCGAAATCCCACATGACAAATTCATCCTTTGTGCTGATACAATTGACTTGTCACCTCATTTTTACAGCTAATTAGCTCTTTAGTAAGCGAGGGCTAGTGTCAGAGGTCATCTGATACCTGATTCTGGTAAATTGACCGTAAATATTACTGTCCATCTGTATTTGCTGTTCAAAACACTGCTTAGTGAACAGATTTTAGATTCTTTTTGTAGGAGACCCTGCTTATTTTTGTTGGCAAGATAAAGTTTCCAGATAATGCTCATGAAACTTATCATCCCTGAAGTTATCTGGGGTTGCTGCTCAATTAGCCTTTTCAATCGTTCATGCCACCCACAGGGTGGGGATAGAGGGCTGGGGGAGCAGCCACACAGTTTCCAACTTTTCCCAGAGGTTCTTTTGTTTCCTCATCTAAATTAGAAAGTCACTGAAAGAACCCTTGTTCTGACTTTGTCCAGCACTATTAAAACTTCTAGGAACATTTTATTGTTTTATAACAGTAACACCAGTAATGCTAAGAGCAGCTTGTAATTACTGAGAGGGTCATTCTATGCCAGACACTGTGCTCAAAGTTTCGTGTGCCTTAAATCCCAGCATTCCCGCAAAACCCTATTTGGAGATGTTTTTAATCCCTAAATAATGGAAGAGGAAACTAAGGCTTGGAAAGTTAAAGTTTTTGTCATACAGATAAATAGAAAATCAAGGCTTCGCTCCAGTCTGCCTGACTCCGAAGTAGATATCTCAACCCCTAAGCTGTATAGCCTTATGGACCTCATTATTAATGTGACTAGAAAGTTAAAATACTAATTCTGAAAATATCCATGGCATGAAGTGTGTATGTGTGTGAATCATCATTTGTTATAGGCTATTTAGAGACCAGAATTATCCAGACAATATGGGAGAGAACAACAAAAACAAATTAGAGATGGCCCTAAGGTCTTGGTTTCGAAGGGAGCCATGGGTTATCTGGAATGAGGCTGGCAATCAGAGTTGAACCCGGACAAGTCTGGTGAGCCGTGTTTTTTCTTTTGGTTCCACTTAGACACTCAGGGGCAGCATCTATGGACAAAGCAAAAGTCAGTACAGCTTTCAGATGAAACAGGTGAAAAGAACAAGCTTTTAACGTCAATGAGAGTGGATAGAGGACAGATTCTGGTTGTGTTCTGAAAATGCTGGTGAACACATTTCTGCATAGCCAAGACTTAGTTGTTTCTAAACCCAAAATGTAATTTCTGAGAATTTAGCAGATTCTCCCCTCCCCTCCCCTCCTACATCCCTAGCTCCTTCCTGAAGGAGCGTGGGTAATAAGAGAGTCTTCTTGGAAGGCATATTAAAAGGATTAGGCCATCGATCACTAATGAGATGTCCAGGATTTAGTAACAAGTAGACAGAATCTAGGACCTTAGTTTAGCCCAGTTTATGCAGAGATGGCAATAGAAATAAAAGAATACAGTGACTGCAATTTCCTTTGTGCTAGGTTGATCAGATATATTAACACCATTTGATAATAATAAAGATATAAAATGAGCAAGATTTTACTTTTTCCCTAGAGCAGACCAGAACTGGATGTAGCTGCCTGCCATGGAAATTTAGATTGTAGACTTAAAAACATGAGAGGTTAGGTATGCAAATATGGAACTACAGTATAATCAATCAGCCACCCCCTAAGTATATTGAATAGCCTTGAGTAATAGAAGCAGCACTGTGTGTAATGCCAAATGATGACACAGTCTCTGTCCTTATCTAGGGAGGCAAAGAAGGTATAGAGCAGACAAATGAGAGAACCAAACACTTTGTCATAAAATGCCTGTTGAATAAGAGGGACTATACAGGGAAAGGAATTTTAGAAGGCAGCTGGATTATAAGAAAGAGAATTTGATTGGGTATCAAGAGACTTTTATTCTCTATTCCTGGTTTTGCCACTAACTAGCTATGTGACCTTGGATAGGCAAATTGCTCTCTCTGGGTTCTTCTCAGTTTCCCCTTCTGTGAAATGAGGTGATCAGAGATGGAAGTCTCTAAGGTCTTTCCAAAGCTAATATTCTAATGTAAAGGAGGAATATTTGTGAGCCTAAATCACTGAGGGAGATATCCCAGAAAAAGGGGGTAAGAAATGGTCATGCATGGACAGTGTGTGAGTGAGTGTGTGTGTGTGTGTGTGTGTGTGTGTGTGTGTGTGTGTTAGGGAGGGGCAGTTTTGGAGATGTGAGGTTTATGAGGAAGGGGAGGGGAGGCAGGAGAAGGATGGGTTTAGAACTGTGAAGGCTAGAAATGGAGAGGTGCGGCACACTCAGATATGACAGCAGAGGCCAGTCATTGTAAGTCTCACTTCCTTGATGTGAAGAAAGTGCACAGTTAATCAAGCCGAAAGCAAGTCATCATTTTTGATTCCTCTCTTTCCCTTACTAATCACATCTAAGCCCATCAAGAATATGTACTCATATCGGTTGACTTCTCTCCCTGTCTATTACCACCAACTTACTGCCAACACCTCGCTCCGGGGAGAAAACAACAGCCTTGTGACTGGTCTCTTTGAATCTATCTACTTTAGAGTTGGTCCCCTACAATAGCGTCAGAGCAATCTTTAAAAATTATCAGCAGATCCCGTCACTCCCCTTCCTAAAGTCCTCTAAGGTCTTTGGATTGCACTTAGAATAAAGCCACTTCTCTCCCTTATCGTTGCTTCATCTACAGGAACTATACACCCCAGCCCAGCCTTCCTCATCACCCTCATGTCTTCATGGTCCCTTTCTCCTGGACTCATTGGACTTATTGTCAGGCGTTTCTAGTACACTCTTGCCTCAGATTCTTTACACTTGCTCTTCCTTCTCCCTGGAATATTCTTCCCCTATATCTTCATGGGATTTCCACACACACACACACACACACACACACACACACACACACACACACCCGCTGTTTTATTCAGGTCTATACGCAAAGGTCACTTTCCTAAGGGGCTTTCTTCAACCTGTTGTCAAAAGTGGGCTCCCCCTTTCCAATTGTGCTTTATCACAGTACCCAGTTTCAATGATTCCATAGTATCATTGAGAATGACTTTGTGTACTAATTGACTTATTACCTATTTCCCCCACTGGAATGTAAGCCCCAAGAAAACAGGGACCTATTCTGCATTGTTCATCTTTGTTTCTTGCCCCTGTAACAGGTATCCAATAAATGCTTGTTGGATGAATGAAAGTGTTTAAGTAACCCATAGGAATGAAACACTGTGATATGGTACTGTGGTTTCGAGCACTATGGATCAACTGTCAGGCAAACCTGGGTTCATATCCCCGGTTTGCCACTTTCTTGGCAACCCCATGACCCTGGGCAAGTTATATAATCTCTGTAAACCTCAGATGTAAAATGAGGAGGAAAGTGGTGTCAACATCACTGGGTTGTGAGGCGTATTTCATGCAATAATGTCATTAAAGTCCTGAGCTCAGTGTTTCATAGAATTAGCTTCTTGTTTCTTTTTACATTTTACATGCCTACGGTCTTCCTTTCTTTAGGCCATGAAAGTCTGAGTTTCCTTTGACCAGAGAAGGAAAATGGTATGTAATATATAAAGGGATTTCCCTCCCTTCATTCCTCTTTCTCCCTCTTTTCCTTCCTCCTTTCCCTCCCTCTCTCATGTTTTCTTATTATTGTTTTCCTCTCATCTTTCCATCTCTCTCATTTATTGATATAGATGCATATGCATTTATAGAAACATGCTCATATTATACATTAGATAAATTTAAGTGTGATAGCTCCTTTTATTGTTGTTGTTATTAAAATTACTTTGTGAAAAAGCATATGGTTGAATAATATGTTGACTGTTAAATCTGCCCTTCAAATAAAATAATTTTTAATATATTAATAATCATTTGGATAGTACTTTGGGTTATAAATTATACCCAGTAGCATTATTTAATATGATTTGACTTGATTTGATATAATTGTCACATTCACACAAGAAAGCAAAAAGCTCAGGGCAGTGATGGAATTGAGTCCGCCCCAAAAATGTGTGTCTAAGCCCTAAACTCTGATGTCTGTGAATGTAACCTTATCTGGAAATAGGGTCTTTGCAGGTGTAATTAAGTTAAAGACCTGAAGAAGAGATCATCCTGGATTTAGAGTGGGTCCTAGATCCAATGATTAATGTCCTTATAAGAGAAAAGAAAGGGAGATTTGAGACACAGAGACACACAGGGAAGAAAGCCATGTGAAGAGAGGCAGAGATTAGAGTAATGCATTTAATTTTTATTTTTTAATTAATTAATTAATTTATTTGGCTGCATCTGGTCTTTTTTTTTTTAACATCTTTATTGGGGTATAATTGCTTTACAATGGTGTGTTAGTTTCTGCTTTATAACAAAGTGAATCAGTCATACATAAACATATGTTCCCATGTCTTCCCTCTTGCGTCTCCCTCCCTCCCACCCTCCCTATCCCACCCCTCCAGGCTGTCACAAAGCACCGAGCCAATATCCCTGTGCCATGCGACTGCTTCCCACTAGCTACCTACCTTACTACGTTTGTTAGTGTGTATATGCCCATGACTCTCTCTCGCCCTGTCACAGCTCACCCTTCCCCCTCCCCATAACCTCAAGTCCGTTCTCTAGGAGGTCTGCATCTTTATTCCTGCCTTACCCCTAGGTTCTTCATGACATTTTTTTTCTTAAATTCCATATATATGTGTTAGCATACGGTATTTGTCTTTTTCTTTCTGACTTACTTCACTCTGTATGACAGACTCTAGGTCTATCCACCTCATTACAAATAGCTCAATTTCGTTTCTTTTTATGGCTGAGTAATATTCCATTGTATATATGTGCCACATCTTCTTTATCCATTCATCCGATGATGGGCACTTAGGTTGTTTCCATCTCTGGGCTATTGTAAATAGAGCTGCAATGAACATTTTGGTACATGACTCTTTTTGAATTTTGGTTTTCTCAGGGTATATGGCCAGTAGTGGGATTGCTGGGTCATATGGTAGTTCTATTTGTAGTTTTGTAAGGAACCTCCATACTGTTCTCCATAGTGGCTGAACCAATTCACATTCCCACCAGCAGTGCAAGAGTGTTCCCTTTTCTCCACACCCTCTCCAGCATTTATTGTTTCTAGATTCTTTGATGATGGCCATTCTGACTGGTGTGAAGTGATACCTCATTTTAGTTTTGATTTGCATTTCTCTAATGATTAATGATTTTGAGCATTCTTTCATGTGTTTGTTGGCCGTCTGTATATCTTCTTTGGAGAAATGTCTATTTAGGTCTTCTGCCCATTTTTGGATTAGGTTGTTTGTTTTCTTGTTATTGAGCTGCATGAGCTGCTTGTAAATTTTGGAGATTAATCCTTTGTCGGTTGCTTCATTTGCAAATATTTTCTCCCATTCTGAGGGTTGTCTTTTGGTCTTGTTTATGGTTTCCTTTGCTTTGCAAAAGCTTTGAAGTTTCATTAGGTCCCATTTGTTTATTTTTGTTTTTATTTCCATTACTCTAGGAGGTGGGTCAGAAAGGATCTTGCTGTGATTTATGTCATAGAGTGTTCTGCCTATGTTTTCCTCTACGAGTTTGATAGTTTCTGGCCTTACATTTAGGTCTTTAATCCATTTTGAGCTTATTTTTGTGTATGGTGTTAGGGAGTGATCTAATCTCATACTTTTACATGTACCTGTCCAGTTTTCCCAGCACCACTTATTGAAGAGGCTGTCCTTTCTCCACTGTACATTACTGCCACCTTTATCAAAGATAAGGTGTCCATATGTGCATGGGTTTATCTCTGGGCTTTCTATCCTGTTCCATTGATCTATCTTTCTGTTTTTGTGCCAGTACCATACCGTCTTGATAACTGTAGCTTTGTAGTATAGTCTGAAGTCAGGGAGCCTGATTCCTCCAGTTCCTTCTTTCGTTCTCAAGATTGCTTTGGCTATTCGGGGTCTTTTGTGTTTCCGTACAAATTGCAAAATTGTTTCTTCTAGTTCTGTGAAAAATGCCAGTGGTAGTTTGATAGGGATTGCATTGAATCTATAGATTGCTTTGGGTAGTAGAGTCATTTTCACAATGTTGATTCTTCCAATCCAAGAACATGGTATATCTCTCCATCTATTTGTATCATCTTTAATTTCTTTCATCAGTGTCTTATAATTTTCTGCATACAGGTCTTTTGTCATCTTAGGTAGGTTTATTCCTAGATATTTTATTCTTTTTGTTGCAATGGTAAATGGGAGTGTTTTCTTGATTTCACTTTCAGATTTTTCATCATTAGTATATAGGAATGCCAGAGATTTCTGCGCATTAATTTTGTATCCTGCCACTTTACCAAATTCATTGATTAGCTCTAGTAGTTTTCTGGTAGCATCTTTAGGGTTCTCTATGTATAAGATCATGTCATCTGCAAACAGTGACAGCTTTACTTCTTCTTTTCCGACTTGGATTCCTTTTATTTCCTTTTCTTCTCTGATTGCTGTGGCTAAAACTTCCAAAACTATGTTGAATAAGAGTGGTGAGAGTGGGCAACCTTGTCTTGTTCCTGATCTTAGTGGAAATGCTTTCAGTTTTTCACCATTGAGGATGATGTTTGCTGTGGGCTTGTCATATATGGCCTTTATTATGTTGAGGAAAGTTCCCTCTATGCCTGCTTTCTGCAGGGTTTTTATCATAAATCGGTGTTGAATTTTGTCAAAAGCTTTCTCTGCATCTATTGCTGATCATATGGTTTTTCTCCTTCAATTTGTTAATATGGTTTATCACATTGATAGATTTGCGTATATTGAAGAATCCTTGCATTCCTGGAATAAACCCCACTTGATCATGGTGTATGATCCTTTTAATGTCCTGTTGGATTCTGTTTGCTAGTATTTTGTTGAGGATTTTTGCATCTATGTTCATCAGTGATATTGGCCTGTAGTTTTCTTTCTTTGTGACATCCTTGTCTGGTTTTGGTATCAAGGTGATGGTGGCCTCGTAGAATGAGTTTGGGAGTGTTCCTCCCTCTGCTATATTTTGGAAGATTTTGAGAAGGATAGGTGTTAGCTCTTCTCTAAATGTTTGATAGAATTCGCCTGTGAAGCCATCTGGTCCTGGGCTTTTCTTTGTTGGAAGATTTTTAATCACTGTTTCAATTTCAGTGCTTGTGATTGGTCTGTTCATATTTTCTATTTCTTCCTGATTCAGTCTTGGCAGGTAGTGCATTTCTAAGAATTTGTCCATTTCTTCCAGATTGTCCATTTTATTGGCATAGAGTTGCTTGTAGTAATCTCTCATGATCTCTTTTATTTCTGCAGTGTCAGTTGTTACCTCACCTTTTTCATTTCTAATTCTATTGATTTGAGTCTTCTCCCTTTTTTTTCTTGATGAGTCTGGCTAGTGGTTTATCTATTTTGTTTATCTTCTCAAAGGACCAGCTTTTAGTTTTATTGATCTTTGCTATTGTTTCCTTCATTTCTTTTTCATTTATTTCTGATCTGATTTTTATGATTTCTTTCCTTCTGCTAGCTTTGGGGTTTTTTTGTTCTTCTTTCTCTAATTGCTTGAGGTGCAAGGTTAGGTTGTTTATTCGAGACGTTTCCTGCTTCTTAAGGTGGGCTTCTATTGCTATAAACTTCCCCCTTAGAACTGCTTTTGCTGCATCCCACAGGTTTTGGGTCGTTGTGTCTCCATTGTCATTTGTTTCTAGGTATTTTTTGATTTCCTCTTTGATTTCTTCAGTGATCACTTCATTATTAAGTAGTGTATTGTTTAGCCTCCATGTGTTTGTATTTTTTACAGATATTTTCCTGTAATTGATATCTAGTCTCATGGCGTTGTGGTCAGAAAAGATACTTGATACAATTTCAATTTTCTTAAATTTACCAAGGCTTGATTTATGACCCAAGATATGATCTATCCTGGAGAATGTTCCATGAGCACTTGAGAAAAATGTGTATTCTGTTGTTTTTGGATGGAGTGTCCTATAAATATCAATTAAGTCTATCTTGTTTAATGTATCATTTAAAGCTTGTGTTTCCTTATTTATTTTCATTTTGGATGATCTGTCCATGGGTGAAAGTGGGGTGTTTAAGTCCCCTACTATGAATGTGTTACTGTCGATTTCCCCTTTTATGGCTGTCAGTATTTGCCTTATGTATTGAGGTGCTCCTATGTTGGGTGCATAAATATTTACAATTGTTATATCTTCTTCTTGGATCGATCCCTTGATCATTATGTAGTGTCCTTCTTTGTCTCTTTTAATAGTCCTTATTTTAAAGTCTATTTTGTCTGATATGAGAATTGCTACTCCAGCTTTCTTTTGGTTTCCATTTGCATGGAATATCTTTTTCCATCCCCTTACTTTCAGTCTGTATGTGTCTGTAGGTCTGAAGTGGGTCTCTTGTAGACAGCATATATAAGGGTCTTGTTTTTGTATCCATTCAGCTAATCTGTGTCTTTTGGTGGGAGCATTTAGTCCATTTACATCTAAGGTAATTATCGATATGTATGTTCCTATTCCCATTTTCTAAATTGTTTTGGGTTCGCTATTATAGGTCTTTTCCTTCTCTTGTGTTTCTTGCCTAGAGAAGATCCTTTAGCATTTGTTGTAAAGCTGGTTTGGTGGTGCTGAACTCTCTCAGCTTTTGCTTGTCTGTAAAGGTTTTAATTTCTCCATCAAATCTGAATGAGATCCTTGCTGGGTAGAGTAGTCTTGGCTGCAGGTTTTTCTCCTTCATCACTTTCAGTATGTCCTGCCACTCCCTTCTGGCTTGTAGGGTTTCTGCTGAGAGATCAGCTGTTAACCTTATGGGGATTCCCTTATGTGTTATTTGTTGTTTTTCCCTTGCTGCTTTTAATATGCTTTCTTTGTATTTAATTTTTGACAGTTTGATTAATATGTGTCTTGGCGTATTTCTCCTTGTATTTATCCTGTATGGGACTCTCTGTGCTTCCTGGACTTGATTAACTATTTCCTTTCCCATATTAGGGAAGTTTTCAACTATAATCTCTTCAAATATTTTCTCAGTCCCTTTCTTTTTCTCTTCTTCTTCTGGAACCGCTATAATTCGAATGTTGGTGCGCTTAATGTTGTCCCAGAGGTCTCTGAGACTATCCTCCGTTCTTTTCATTCTTTTTTCTTTATTCTGCTCTGCAGTAGTTATTTCCACTATTTTATCTTCCAGGTCACTTAACCGTTCTTCTGCCTCAGTTATTCTGCTATTGATCCCATCTAGAGTACTTTTAATTTCATTTATTGTGTTGTTCATCGTTGCTTGTTTCATCTTTATTTCTTCTAGGTCCTTGTTAACTGATTCTTGCATTTTGTCCATTCTATTGTCCATTCTATCTCCAAGATTTCGGATCAACCTTACTATCATTATTCTGAATTCTTTTTCAGGTAGACTGCCTATTTCCTCTTCATTTGTTAGGTCTGGTGCATTTTTATCTTGCTCCTTTATCTGCTGTGTGTTTTTCTGTCTTCTCATTTTGCTTATCTTACTGTGTTTGGGGTCTCCTTTTTGCAGTCTGCAGGTTCGTAGTTCCTCCTGTTTTTGATGTCTGTCTCCAGTGGCTAAGGTTGGTTCAGTGGGTTGTGTAGGCTTCCTGGTGGAGGGGACTAGTGCCTGTGTTGTGGTGGATGAGGCTGGATCTTGTCTCTCTAGTGGACAGGTTCACGTCTGGTGGTGTGTTTTGGGGTGTCTGTGGCCTTATTATGACTTTAGGCAGCCTCTCTGCTAATGGGTGGGGTTGTGTTCCTGTTTTGCTAGTTGTTTGGCATAGGTTTTCCAGCACTGTGGCTTGCTTGCTGGTCGTTGAGTGAAGCTGGGTGCTGGTGTTAAGATGGAGGTCTCTGGGAGATTTTCGCCGTTTGATATTATGTGGAGCTGGGAGGTCTCTTGTGGACCAGTGTCCTGAAGTTGGCTCTCCTACCTCAGAGGCAGAGCCCTGCCTCCTGGCTGGAGCACCAAGAGCATTTCATCCACACAGCTCAGGATAAAAGGGAGAAAAAGTAGAGGGAATTAGTAGAAGTATGAGGAAAGAAAGAAGGAAAGGAGGGTAGGAAGGAAGGAAGAAAGAAAGAAAGAAGCAAAGAAGGAAAGAAGGCAAGAAGGAAAGAAAGGAGGGAGGGAGGGAGGGAGGAAGGAAGGAAGGAGGGAAAGAAGGAAAAAAGACAGAAAGAAAGAAGATACAGTAAAAATAAAATAAAGTATAATAAAGTTATTGAATTAAAAAATTCTTATTTAGAAAAAAAAAAGGGACGGATAGAACCTTAGGACAAATGTTGGAAGCAAAGCTATACAGACAAAATCTTACACAGAAGCATACACATACACCCTCACTAAAAGAGGTAAATGGGGGAAAATCATAAATCCTGCTGTCAGAGACCACCTCCTCAATTTGGGATGATTCGTTGTCTAAAGGAGGGAAGGAAGGAAGGAAAGAAAGAAAGAAAGAAAGAACGAAGGTAAAGCATAATAACGTTATTAAAATTAATTATTAAGAAAAAAATTTAAAAAAAAAACATGGACGAATAGAACCCTAGGACAAATGGTGGAAGCAAGACTATACAGACAAGATCTCACACAGAAGCATACACATACACATTCACAAAAAGAGGAATAGGGAAAAAAATCATAGATCTTGCTCCTAAAGTCCACTTCCTTAATTTGGGATGATTGGTTGTCTTTTCAGGTATTCCACAGATGCAGGGTATATCAAGTTGATTGTGGAGCTTTAATCCGCTGCATCTGAGGCTGCTGGGAGAGATTTCCCTTTCTCTTCTTTGTTCTCACAGCTCCCAGGGCTCAGCTTTGGAATTGGCCCTGCCACTGCGTGTAGGTCGCTGGAGGGCGTCTATTTTTTGCTCAGACAGGATGGGGTTAAAAGAGCCGCTGATTCGGGGGCTCTGGCGCACTCAGGCCGGCGGGGAGGGAGGGGCACGGAGTGCGGGGCGGGCCTGCGGTGGCAAAGGCCGGCGTGACTTTGCACCAGCCTGAGGCGCGCTGTGCGTTCTCCCGGGGAAGTTGTCCCTGGATCCCGGGAACCTGGCAGTGGCGGGCTGCACAGGCTCTGCGGAAGAGGGGTGTGGAGAGTGACCTGTGCTCGCACACAGGCCCCTTGGTGGCGGCAGCAGCAGCCTTAACGTCTCCCGCCCGTCTCTGGATTCCGCGCTTTCAGCCGCGGCTCGCGCCCGTCTCTGGGGTCCGCGCTTTCAGCCGCGGCTCGCACCCGTCTCTGGAGTTCCTTTAAGCAGCGTTCTTAAACCCCTCTCCTCACGCCCCAAACAAAGAGGGAAGGAAAAGTCTCCTGCCTCTTCGGCAGGTGCAGACTTTTCCCCGGACTCCCTCCCGGCTAGCTGTGGTGCACTAACCCCTTCAGGCTATGTTCAAGCCGCCAACCCCAGTCCTCTCCCTGCGCTCCATCCTAAACCGAAACCCGAGCCTCAGAGCCTCAGCTCGCAGCCCCGCCCGCCCCCGGCGGGTGAGCAGACAAGCCTCTCGGGCTGGTGAGTGCCGGTCGGCACCGATCCTCTGTGCGGGAATCTCCCCGCTTTGCCCTCCGCACCCGTTGCTGTGCACTCCTCCGCGGCTTCGAAGCTCCCCCCTCCGCCTCCCGCAGTCTCCGCCCGCGAAGGGGCTTCCTAGTGTGTGGAAACTTTTCCTCCTTCACAGCTCCCTCCCACTGGTGCAGGTGCCGTCCCTATTCTTTTGTCTCTGTTTTTTCTTTTTTTTCTCTTTTGCCCTACCCAGGTACGTGTGGGGGGGTTTCTTGCCTTTTGGGAGGTCTGAGGTCTTCTGCCAGCCTTCAGTAGGTGTTCTGTAGGAGTTGTTCCACGTGTAGATGTATTTCTGGTGTATCTGTGGGGAGGAAGGTGATCTCCGCGTCTTACTCTTCCGCCATCTTCCGCCTTCCTGCATCTGGTCTTAATTGCGGCACACAGGATCTTTTGTTGCGGCACACGGGTTCTCTCTAGTTGTGGTGCACAGGCTCCAGAGCACATGGGCTCAGCAGTTGCGGCACAAGGGGCCTTTAGTTGTGGCACATGGGCTCAGTAGCTACAGCATGCAGGCTTAGTTGCCCCGTGGCATGTGGGATCTTAGTTCCCTGACCAGGGATCAAACCTGCGGCCCCTGCATTAGAAGAAGGACTCTCAACCACTGGACCACCAGGAAGTCCCAAGTCAAAGAAAGTCAAAGATTGCTAGGAGAAAGGCATGGCATGGCTTCCCCTCAGATCCTCCAGAAGGGACCAAAACTGCTGACACTTTGATTTAGCACTTTCAGCCTCCAGAATTTATTCTCTGTAGAGAATAAATTTCTGTTGTCTTAAGCCACCAAGTTTGTAGTAATTTGTTACAGCAGCCCTAGGAAACTAATACATTCAGTGAATTCACAAAGATGCAATACTGAGCCTAGAGACCATCCATAAACCAAGCTGACAAACACTTAAGACAAATGGATTTATACAGATTTTTCCAGGCTGGAGGCTGCCCTGATCTTAACAAGTCTGATAAACCAAATCTGCCTTGAAAATGTACTTTGAAATTGTGCACTTCTATCTCTACAACTTGCTTCCTGGCTCATTCATTGACCTCTTTTACATGGACCCTGAAAAAAATCTTCTAACTGGTACTCCTGCTTCCAAACATGGCTCCTACCAGTCCACTCTTCACATGGCAAGAATGGATGGATTGTCTTGAACCCTCAATGGATCATTTTATTCTAAGTACAGTGAGAAGTCATGGCCTCACGCTTTCAATAGCTTCCCATGGAAATCAGAGTAAAATACCCTCTTCCAACCATGACCTCCAAGGCTCTTCATGACCTGGTGTGTGTCTTCTCTCCAAACCTATCTGCAGAAGATGCTTTGCTTACTGTGCTTCAACTTTCCCACAGATCATACAACCAAAGGATGGAAGAAATCATATGTCTTGTTCATCTTTGCATTTTCAGTGCCTAATGAAGTCCCTGGCATTTAGTCGATACTCAAAAGATATTTGCTGAGTTGGTAATTGAATAAATAGATGGCTTAAGGAAGGTCTCCACTCCTTTGTGAGTCTCCTTTTGATATGGCCCAGGAGTCTTTTTGATAGGAGTGCATTTGTTTTAGCGGATACTTTTGCCAGGATACTTGTTGTATCTATATATAGTCACTGTAGTAGTTCTTGCACTTGAAGAGCCAAACTAGGAATGGAGCCAATTGGAATGGTAAAAAGGATATTGCTCATGAGGATTGGGGCTTCCCTGGTGGCGCAGTGGTTGAGAGTCCGCCTGCCGATGCAGCAGACACGGGTTTGTGCCCCGGTCCGGGAGGATCCCACATGCCGTGGAGCGGCTGGGCCCGTGAGCCATGGCTGCTGAGCCTGCGAGTCCGTAGCCTGTGCTCCACAATGGGAGAGGCCACAGCAGTGAGAGGCCCGCGTACCACCAAAAAAAAAAAAAAAAATGAGGATTGATAAATCTTCCCATTTCTCCAAAAGCTGTCTCTTCATTTTCATTTTTCAGCCGTCTTTTCCATGGCCTATGAATCGGTTCTTTTCTGTTTGTCAGGCCTCCCTATCCTCCCCCCAACCCCAACTCTAACTGTTTTGTTTACTCATTGCCCCTGAGGCTGATCATCATGACAGATTTCCCTGGTTTCCTGGTCAGCTAGCCTCTGTTCTCTTTGGCCTGTGAGAGGTACTGGCCTGGCAGAAGACTGGAAAGGCTGGAAGAGAGAGGTCAGGGTATTTCTTCCCTGCTCCATCAGTGCTCTAGGCATAGTCTCTGGTAATGGCTGCATCCCTCTAGGACTATAGCTCCTGTCAGGATACTCTTTCTGCATGGTTCCAGCACTCACTGAGCTCTGGAGACATTATTTCTTCTCCTTGCCCTTTGGAACGAATTCTAGGTAGTAATAGCTTTCTGCTAGTGCTGGTTTCTGGGTGCCTCACCATCCTTTGGAGAGTCCCTTAACTCTGTCCAAACCTTTATAAACAGTTTCTTCATTAAAACCTCTTGTGCCACCTGTGTTGGACTCCTTTTTCTGTTGGAAATGGACTTTTAACACTCTATTAACTATTAGGACAGGGGAGTAAGGGTCTGTGGTTAGACAATATGTATTTTTGTTAGCTCATGACTGGTTTGCAGCTATCATCTTTTCCTGATTGATTAAAGTTCATTTTCACCTTCAGGCTAAGGTAAGAGGAAATACTCTTTGCCAGCCACACAGGCCAATATGAAGTTGAATTAATTGAATAACCATAGCTTCCATGTCCTAGATAAAGTCCAGAATCCATTTCACAAATTGCCTTCATGTACTGTGGCAGAAACTCTTAAAGTTCACCCAATATCCATGAGTTTTACTTAGATTGGGGCCTTATGATTGGATTCTGGCCCACAGGAGATGGGTGTGACTGATGCAGGCCAATTTCAGGGGTAGCCTTTTAAGAGACCTCCAACTGTCCTCCCACTTATTCCTCCTTGGCCACAGTGACCTTGGAGGCCAATGTACAGATGGTCCAGTTACAAGATGGAGGAGGGCTGCTCAACATGCTTCAGAATTTGACTGACTGGCAAATACACCTTTATTGTGTTAGTCACTGAGATTTTGGGTTACATTTGTTACCTCAGACCCGCCTAGCCTATTTTGACTCATAGGTATATAAAGTAGATTTATTCATCCCTAGTATCTTAAGCTTTTCGGGGGCCCAAATCAGCAATAGAAAACACCTGATGTATTACTGCCTCTCCCTGACACCAGGGTCACAGTAGATATTGCTGGTCAAGAGCACTCTTCCAAGGTGGGCCCAGGGTGTCTTCTGGATCATTCTCCATACAGAGTTCCAAACAGACACTGCCAACCAATAGGCAAAACCTATTCTAGGTTCTGTTCTATGTGGTGAGCTTTATTTTGTGCTCTATCCAACAACTTACTGGTTTATAATTTTGAAATCTTTTGTTATTTATTTTCATTATGGGAAATAAGTACTATTTTCATAGTCCATTTTCAGTTTGATTTGTTTGTAAAATTTTGTGTGCTACCTTATTAATATTCATTAAGCCCTCACCCTAGAATCAAATAGCAAACCTTAAAGAAATTCCCGAGGGGAGACCTTCAAGATGATGGAGGAGTAAGATGTGGAGATCACCTTCCTCCCCATAAATACATCAAAAATACATCTACATGTGGAACAACTCCTACAGAACACCTACTGAATGCTGGCAGAAGACCTCAGACTTCCCAAAAGGCAAGAAAATCCCCATGCACCTGGGTAGGGCAAAAGAAAAAAGAAAAAACAGAGACAAAAGAATAGGGACAGGACCTGCACCTCTGGGAGGGAGCTGTGAAGGAGGAAACGTTTCCACACACTAGGAAGCCCCTTCACTGGTGGAGGTGGGGGGTGGGCTGGGGGGAAGCTTCAGAGCCATGGAGGAGAGTGAAGCAACAGAGGTGCGGAGGGCAAAGCAGAGGGATTCCTGCACAGAGGATCAGTGCCGACCAGCACTCATCAACCTGAGAGGCTTTTCTGCTCACCCACTGGAGCAGGTGGGGGCTGGGAGCTGAGGCCTGGGCTTCGGAGTTTAGGCCCCAAGGAGAGGACTGGGGTTGGCTGCATGAACACAGCCTGAAGGGGGATAGTGCACCACAGCTAGCCGGGAAGGAGTCCAGGAAAAAGGCTGGAACTGCCAGAGAGGCAAGAGACCTTTGTTTTGGGGAGTGCAAGGAGAGGGGATTCCTTCCCAGTGTGCCCACAGAAGGCAGAGCACCACCTAAACGAGCTCCAGAGATGGGTGTGAGCTGCGGCTATCAGCTCAGACCCCAGAGATGGGCATGAACCACTAATGCTGCTGCCGCTGCCACCAAGAATCCTGTGTGCAAGCACAGGTCACTATCCACACACCCCCCACCCAGGAGCCTGTGCAGCATGCCACTGCCAGTGTCCCATTATCCAGGGACAACACAAGGCATGTCTCAGGCTGTTACAATATCAAGCCAGCCTCTGCCACCTCAGGCTCACCCTGCATTCCAATTATGACTACCGTACCCCACCCTCTCCCTGGCCTGAGTGAGCAAGAGGGTCCTAATCAGCTGCTTTTCTAACCCCCTCCTGTCTGGGTGGATAACAGACTCCTGAGTGTGACCTACACAAAGGCAGGGCCAAAACCAAAGCTGAACCTCAGGAGCTGTGCGAACAAAGAAGAGAAAGGGAAATTTCTCCATGCATCCTCAAGAGAAGCAGATTAAATCCCCACAATCAACTTGATAAACCCTGCATCTGAAGAATACCTGAATAGACAATGAATGTTCCCAAAATTGAGGTGGTGGACTTTGGGAGCAACTGTAGACTTGGGGTTTGCTTTCTGCATCTAATTTGTTTCTGGTTTTATGTTTATCTCAGTTTAGTATTTAGTGCTATTATCATTAGTGGATTTGTTTGTTGGCTGTTTTGCTCTCTCTCTTTTTTTCAATATATGTATGTATATATATAATATATAGTTTTTCTCCTTTTTCTCTTTTTGTGAGTGTGTATGTGTATGCTTCTTCATGTGATTTTGTCTGTATAGGTTTGCTCTTACCATTTCTCCTGGGTTCTCCCTGTTCATTTTTTTGTTTTTCTTCTTCCTTTTCTTCTGAGCCATTTGGCTGGCAATGTCTTGGTGCTCCAGCCAGGTGCTGCGCGTAAGCCACTGAGGTGGGAGGGCTGAATCCAAGACATTGGACTACAAGAAACCCCCTGGCCCCACATAGTATCAATCGGCAAGAGCTTTCACAGAGATCTTCACCTCAACACTAAGACCCATCTCCATCCAAAGGCCAACAAGCTCCAGTGCTGGATGCCCCATGCCAAACAACTAGCAAGACAGGAATACAACCCCACCCATTAGCAGAGAGGCTGCCTAAAGTCATACTAAGTTCACAGACACTCTAAAACACACCACCAGATGGTCCCCACCAACCAGAAGGACAAGATACAGCCCCACCCATCAGAACACAGGCACCAGTCTCCTCCACCAGGAAGCCTACACAACCCACTGAACCAACCTCACCCACTGGGGGCAGACACCAAAAATAACGGGAACTACAAACCTGCAACCTGCAAAAAGGGGACCACAAACACAGTAAGTTAAACAAAATGAGAAAACAGAGAAATGTGTAGCAGATGAAGGAGCAAGGTAAAAACCCACCAGACCAAACAAATGAAGAGGAAATAGGCAGTCTACCTGAAAAAGAATTCAGAATAATGATAGTAAGGATGGTGCAAAATCTTGGAAGTAGAATGGAGAAAATACAAGAAATGTTTAATAAGGATGAGAAAGAACTAAAGAGCAAACAAACAATGATGAACAGCACAATAAATGAAATTAAAAATTCTCTACATGGAATCAATATCAGAATAACTGAGGCAGAAGAACGGATAAGTAACCTGGAAGATAAAATAGTGGAAATAGCTGCCACAGAGCAGAATAAAGAAAAAAGAAAGAAAAGAATTGAAGACAGTCTCAGAGATGTCGAGACAACATGAAACGCATCAACATTCAAATTATAGGGTTCCCAGGAGAAGAAGAGAAAAAGAAACAGACTGAGAAAATATTTGAAGAGATTATAGTAAAAAACTTCCCTAACATGGGAAAGGAAGTAGTCAATCAAGTCCAGGAAGAACAGAGAGTCCCATACATGATAAATCCAAGGAGAAACATGACAAAACACATATTAATCAAACTATCAAAAATTAAATATAAAGAAAAAATACTAAAAGCAGTGAGGGGAAAGCAACAAATAACACACAAGGGAAACCCCATAAGGTTAACAGCTGATCTTTCAACCGAAACATTGCAAGCCAGAAGGGAGTGGAAGGACATATTTAAAGTGATGAAAGAAAAACCTACAACCAAGATTACTCTACCCAGCAAGGATCTCATTCAGATTTGACAGGGAAATTAAAAGCTTTACAGACAGGCAAAAGCTAAGAGAATTCAGCACCATTAAACGATCTTTACAACAAATGCTAAAGGAACTTCTCTAGGCAGGAAACACAAGAGAAGGAAAAGACCTACAAAAACAAACCGAAAACAATTGACAAAAAGGTAATAGGAGCATACATATCAATAATCAATAACTGCCTAGAACTTCTCTAGGCAGGAAACACAAGAGAAGGAAAACACCTACAAAAACAAACCCAAAACAATTGAGAAAATGGTAATAGGAACATACATATCAATAACTACCTTAAATGTAAATAGATTAAATGCTGCAGGCAAAAGACACAGACTGGCTGAAGGGATACAAAAACAAGACCCATATATATGCTGTCTACAAGAGACCCACTTCAGACCTAAGGACAAAATAGACTTGGAAGTAAAGACTGTTACAAGAGACAAAGAAGGACACTACATAATTATCAAGTGATCAGTAGAAGAAGAAGATATAACAATTGTAAATATTCATGCACCCAACACAGGAGCACCTCAATACATAAGGCAAATGCTAACAGCCATAAAGGGAAAATGAACAGTCACACAATAATAGTAGGAGACTTTAACACCCCACTTACACCAATGGACAGATCACCCAAAATGAAAAAAAAAAAAAACCCACAAGCTTTAAAAGAAACATTAGACCAGATAGACTTAATTGATATTTAGAGGACATCCCATCCAAAAAAAAAAAAAAAAACCAGAATACACTTTCTTCTTAAGTGCTCATGGAGGTGCTCCAGGATAGCTCATATCTTGGGTTACAAATCAAGCCTTGGTAAATTTAAGAAACTTGAAATCATATCAAGAATCTTTTCTGACCACAACGTTATGAGACTAGATATCAACTACAGGAAAAAAAACTCTAAAAAATACAAACACATGGAAGCTGAACAATACGTTACTAAATAACCAAGAGATCACTGAAGAAATCAAAGAGGAAATAAAAAAATACCTAGAAACAAATGACAATGAAAACACAATGACCCTATTCCTATGGGATGCAGCAAAAGCAGTTCTAAGAGGGAAGTTTATAGCAGTAAAATCCTACCTCAAGAAATAAAATAAACTCAAATAAACAATCTAACCTTACACCAAAGCAATTACAGAAAGGAGAAGAAGAACAAAAAAAAAAAACCCCCAAAGTTAGCAGAAGCAAGGAAATCATAAAGATCAGATCAGAAATAAATGTAAAAGAAAGAAGGAAACAATAGCAAAGATCAATAAAACTAAAAGCTGGTTCTTTGAGATGATAAAAAAAACACTGATAAACCATTAACAAGACTCATCAAGAAAAAAAGGGAGAGGACTCAAATCAACAGAATTAGAAATGAAAAAGAAGTAACAACTGACACTGCAGAAATACAAAAGATCATGAGAGATTACTATAAGCAACTCTATGCCAATAAAATGGACAACTTAGAAGAAATGGCCAGATTCTTAGAAATGCACTACCTGCCGAGACTGAATCAGGAAGAAGTAGAAAATATGAACAGACCAATCACAAGCACTGAAATTGAAACAGTGATTAAAAATCTTCCAACAAACAAAAGCCCAGGACCAGATGGTTTCACAGGCGAATTCTATCGAACATTTAGAGAAGAGCTAACACCTACCCTTCTCAAACTCTTCCAAAATATAGCAGAGGGAGGAACACTCCCAAACTCCTTCTACAAGGCCAACATCACCTTGATACCAAAACGAGACAAGGATGTCACAAAGAAAGAAAACTACAGGCCAATATCACTGATGAACATAGATGCAAAAATCCTCAACAAAATACTAGCAAACAGAATCCAACAGGACATTAAAAGGATCATACACCATGATCAAGTAGGGTTTGTTCCAGGAATGTAAGGATTCTTCCATATATGCAAATCTATCAATGTGATAAACCATATTAACAAATTGAAGGAGAAAACCCATATGATCAGCAATAGATGCAGAGAAAGCTTTTGACAAAATTCAACATCCATTTATGATTAAAACCCTGCAGAAAGTAGGCATAGAGGGAACTTTCCTCAACATAATAAAGGCCATATATGACAAACCAACAGCAAACATCATCCTCAATGGTGAAAAACTGAAAGCATTTCCACTAAGATCAGGAAGAAGACAAGGTTGCCCACTCTCACCACTCTTATTCAATATAGTTTTGGAAGTTTTAGCCACAGCAATCAGAGAAGAAAAGGAAATAAAAAGAATCCAAATAGGAAAAGAAGAAGTAAAGCTGTTACTGTTTGCAGATGACATGATACTATACATAGAGAATCCTAAAAATGCTACCAGAAAACTACTAGAGCTAATGAATGATCTTGGTAAAGTAGAAGGATACAAAATTAATGCACAGAAATCTCTGGCATTCCTATACACTAATGATGAAAAATCTGAAAGTGAAATCAAGAAAACACTCCCATTTACCACTGCAACAAAAAGAATAAAATATCTAGGAATAAACGTAACTAAGATGACAAAAGACCTGTATGCAGAAAATTATAAGACACTGATGAAAGAAATTAAAGATGATACAAATAGATGGAGAGATATACCATGTCCTTGGATTGGAAGAATCAACATTGTGAAAATGACTCTACTACCCAAAGCAATCTATAGATTCAATGCAATCCCTATCAAACTACCACTGGTATTTTTCACAGAACTAGAACAAAAAATTTTGCAATTTGTATGGAAACACAAAAGACCCCCAATAGCCAAAGCAATCTTGAGAACGAAAAATGGAGCTGGAGGAATCACACTCCAAGTCTTCAGACTATACTACAAAGCTACAGTAATCAAGACGGTATGGTACTGGCACAAAAACAGAAAGATAGATCAATGGAACAGGATAGAAAGCTCAGAGATAAACCCACACACATATGGTCACCTTTCTTTGATAAAGGAGGCAGGAATGTACAGTGGAGAAAGGAGAGCCTCTTCAATAAGTGGTGCTGGGAAAACTGGAGAGGTACATGTAAAAGTAAGAGATTAGATCACTCCCTAACACCATACACAAAAATAAGCTCAAAATGGATTAAAGACCTAAATGTAAGACCAGAAACTCTCAAACTCTTAGAGGAAAACATAGGCAGAACACTCTATAACATAATCACAGCAAGATCCTTTTTGACCCACCTCCTAGAGAAATCGAAATAAAAACAAAAATACACAAATGGGACCTAATGAAACTTCAAAGCTTTTGCAAAGCAAAGGAAACCATAAACAAGACCAAAAGACAACCCTCAGAATGGGAGAAAATATTTGCAAATGAAGCAACTGACAAAGGATTAATTTCCAAAATTTACAAGCAGCTCATGCAACTCAATAACAAAAACACAAAAAACCCAATCCGAAAATGGGCAGAAGACCTAAATAGACATTTCTCTAAAGAAGATATACAGACTGCCAACAAACACATGAAAGAATGCTCAACATCATTAATCATTAGAGAAATGCAAATCAAAACTAAAATGAGGTATCACTTCACACCAGTCAGAATGGCCTTTATCAAAAAATCTAGAAACAATAAATGCTGGAGAGGGTGTGGAGAAAAGGGAACACTCTTGCACTGCTGGTGGGAATGTGAATTGGTACAGCCACTATGGAGAATAGTATGGAGGTTCCTTAAAAATCTACAAATAGAACTACCATATGACCCAGCAATCCCACTACTGGGCATATACCCTGAGAAAACCATAATTCAAAAAGAGTCATGTACCAAAATGTTCATTGCAGCTCTATTTACAATAGCCCGGAGATGGAAACAACCTAAGTGCCCATCATCGGGTGAATGGATAAAGAAGATGTGGCACATATATACAATGGAATATTACTCAGCCATAAAAAGAAACGAAATTGAGCTATTTGTAATGAGGTGGATAGACCTAGAGTCTGTCATACAGAGTGAAGTAAGTCAGAAAGAAAAAGACAAATACCGTATGCTAACACATATATATGGAATTTAAGAAAAAAATGTCATGAAGAACCTAGGGGTAAAGCAGGAATAAAGACGCAGACCTCCTAGAGAACGGACTTGAGGTTATGGGGAGGGGAAGGGTGAGCTGTGACAGGGCGAGAGAGAGTCATGGGCATATACACACTAACAAACGTAGTAAGGTAGATAGCTAGTGGGAAGCAGCCGCATGGCACAGGGATATTGGCTCGGTGCTTTGTGACAGCCTGGAGGGGTGGGATAGGGAGGGTGGGAGGGAGGGAGACGCAAGAGGGAAGACATATGGGAACATATGTTTATGTATGACTGATTCACTTTGTTATAAAGCAGAAACTAACACACCATTGTAAAGCAATTATACCCCAATAAAGATGTTAAAAAAAAAAAAGTCATGTACCAAAATGTTCATTGCAGCTCTATTTACAATAGCCCAGTAATGGAAACAACCTAAGTGCCCATCATCGGATGAATGGATAAAGAAGATGTTGCCCATATATACAATGGAATATTACTCAGCCATAAAAACAAACGAAATTGAGCTATTTGTAATGAGTTGGATAGACCTAGAGTCTGTCATACAGAGCGAAGTAAGTCAGAAAGAGAAAGACAAATACCGTATGCTAACACATATATATGGAATTTAAGGGAAAAAAATGTCATGAAGAACCTAGGGGTAAGACAGGGATAAAGACACAGACCTACTGGAGAACGGACTTGAGGATATGGGGAGGGGGAAGGGTGTGCTGTGACAAAGCGAGAGAGAGGCATGGACATATATACACTACCAAACGTAAGGTAGATAACTAGTGGGAAGCAGCCGCATAGCAGAGATATATCAGCTCAGTGCTTTGTGACCCCGTGGAGGGGTGAGATAGGGAGGGCGGGAGGGAGGGAGAAGCAAGAGGGAAGAGATATGGGAATATATGTATATGTATAACTGATTCACTTTGTTATAAAGCAGAAACTAACACACCATTGTAAAGCAATTATACCCCAATAAAGTTGTTAAAAAAAAAAGCAAAAAAAAAAAAAAAAACTTTGCAACATTGGGGTGAGTTAAATAACCAGAAATCTAGCCCCAAATTAAGCTCTCAATGACATGAAACACATTTTTTGCTCCTTTTAAATAAAAATCCTATATGCGGTACAAAAAAAAAAAAGAAATGGAAAAGGAGAAGTAACAACTGACACTGTAGAAATACAAAGGATCATGAGAGATTACTATAAGCAACTCTATGCCAATGAAATGGACAACCTGGAAGAAATGGACAAATTCTTAGAAAAGTACAACCTTCCAAGACTGAACCAGGAAGAAAGAGAAAATATGAACAGACCAATAAAAAGCACTGAAATTGAAACTGTGATTAAAAATCATCTGACAAACGAAAGCCCAGGACCAGATGGCTTCGCAGGTGAATTCTATCAAACATTTAGAGAAGAGCTAACACCTATTCTTCTCAAACTCTTCCAAAATAGAGCAGAGGGAGGAGCACTCCCAAACTCATTCTATGAGGCCACCATCACCCTGATACCAAAACCAGAAAAAGATGTCACAAAAAGAGAAAGCTAAAGCCAATATCACTGATGAAAATAGATGCAAAAATCCTCAACAAAATACTAGCAAACAGAATCCAACAGCATTTTAAAGAGATCGTACACCATGATCAAGTGCGGTTTATCCCAGGAATGCAAGGGTTCTTCAATATGTGCAAATCAATCAATGGGATACACCATATTAACAAACTGAAGGATAAAAACCATATGATAATCTCAATAGCTGCAGAAAAAGCTTCCAAAAAAATTCAACACCGATTTATAATAAAAACTCTCTAGAAAGTGGGCATAGAGGAAACCTACCTCAACATAATAAAGGCCATATATGAGAAACCCACAGCCAACGTCGTCCTCAATGGTGAAAAACTGAAACCATTTCCTGTAAGATCAGGATCAAGACAAGATTTCCCAGCTCTCACCAGTATTATTCAACATAGTTTTGGAAGTTTTAGCCACAGCAATCAGAGAAAAAAAAGAAATAAAAAGTATCCAAATCGGAAAAGAAGTAGAATTGTCACTGTTTGCAGATGACATGATATTATACATAGTGAATCCTAAAGATGCTACCAGAAAACTACTAGAGCTAATGAATGAATTTGGTAAAGTAGCAGGATACAAAATTAATGTATAGAAATCTCTTGCATTCCTATACACTAATGATGAAAAATCTAAGAGAGAAATTAAGGAAACAATCCCATTTACCATTGCAACAAAAGAATAAAATACCTAGGAATAGGGTTTGAACAACAGCCCTGTGTGCAGAGGGTGATGAGGCTGGCGCCAAGGGCTGGTGATGTGCCACAGGAGGCGATGCGGGAGTGCAGCATGGAGGGGCTGGCCTAGCTGGGGCCCGTGGCTGTGTGTCGTCTGGCTGTGACACAGGTCCTGTGCATGTTGCGGGGCTGCAACCGCCGGGCAGTGAGTGCCCGAGGGGCTGGGAGGCGAGCTGTGTCCCCAGGCAGGTGTGGGCTTCATGTCCACAGCCAGCGTCCCTGAGGCCATGCTCGGGCCATGATCACTCAGTGAAGCTGCGCTGCAACACCGCGGCCAACTTCTTCCCACGTTGTGAGGACCTGTGCGCACTGCAGGACTCAGTGCCTCTGCCCGCCTTGCGTGCTTCCCTGTGGGAGGGCCTGCTGGACTTCAAGCTGACTGCCTCCACTGCGTGGACTGGGTGCTGCTCCTGAGCACCCTCTGCCCCTGATCTGTATCCAGAGCTTCTTCCAGGCATGGCTGGGCGAGACAGTAGCAGTGGATAACTTCTCCTTTGGTGAAGGAACCATCCAAGGCTGCTAGACAGAAAAAGAGAAGTATAATTTTGGGAAGTGGTCGAAAAGGAAAAGCTACTATTAGAATTGATGTCCAGTGGAGCCCCAGAATAGAAGCAAGATGAATATTCCATTCCATATTGGCAACACCAAAGGAGGTGATGCTTTAGAAAGAAGATTTCTCAACAAAGCTCTTGAACTCAATATGATCTCTCTGAAAGGGCATAGTTCCAGAAATGACGTCTGCTGAAGGGAGAACATGTTCTAGCAATGAAATCTTCAAAAGACTCCTGCCGCTGCTCTTTGACTGGGACCCCCAGGTTGTCTTTGGAAGTTTCTAAGGCCTCCTGAGTAGACACTGGGACATGGAAGGAGTCGAGAGGCAAAGGAATCCTAGCATCACCTGTAGTTTTCTGAAACTGGAGGGAAAAAAAAAGACAAGACAAAATTCAGTGATGAACAAAGCCAACCATTAAAAAGTGGACTACTAACAGTAGAATTCATCTGGGGACGACCTAGTAAATGAAAATCTGACTGATCTATACCAGCCATTGTGTCCAGCTGCCCAAGCCTGGACGAGAGGAGGAAAGGAGAAAAGACAAAAGTTATTATAATCACATAAGAGCAGTTTAGATTTCCCCAGACATACAATCACTAAATACTTCTAAAATATTAAAAACCAACATCCTACTCCAGACTACAAGTCTCTCTCTCCCCCAAATTCTCAGCCCTTTCCAGATTCATCCTCTAGGACACATCCCATCTCCTTACCTATTACCACTCCATTTTAAACACTGTCTCACTAGCAGCTTCAAAATCTACCACGCACCTCGTCCACTACCTCTCACACCTCTATTCCCACACTTCTTTCCCAACTTTCCTCCAGTTTCCAAGAATGTGTTTGTTCCTTTCTTCCCAACACCAACACCAATTTATTCACTGACAAAACACCACTCCATCAACTATCAAACTCCACTTCCCTCTTCCAGCAAAATTGCTCCCGGTTGAGAACCACGGACCTATATCTCCCCTGCAGATTAATAATAATTTTTATGTCTAAGGCAAAAATAACTTTAATTCAAACTTATCAAACAAGCAAAATAAGCAAAAGATAGGAAAATTCTTATGCATTCCCGAATATTTTCAATGAAAACTGCCTTCAATTTAGTCTTTATAAAAAACTATACCTACTAATTAAAAAAAAAAAAACCCCTAGGAATAAACCTACCTAAGGAGACAAAAGACCTGTATAAGACAAGGATGAAAGAAATTAAAGATGATACAAACAGATGGAGAGATATACTTACTATGTTCTTGGATTGGAAGAATCAACATTGTGAAAATGACTATACTACCCTAAGCAATCTACAGATTCAATGCATTCCCTAACAAGATACCAATGGCATTTTTCACAGAACTAGAACAAAAAATTTTACAATTTGTATGGAAACACAAAAGACCCTGAATAGCCAAAACAATCTTGAGAAAGAAAAATGGAGCTGGAGGAATCAGGCTCCCTGAGTTCAGGCTATACTACAGAGCTACAGTAATCAAGACAATATGGTACTCGCAGAAAAACAGAAGTATAGATCAGTGGAACAGAATAGAAAGAACAGAGGTAAATCCACACACATATGATCACCTTATCTTTGACAAAGGAGGCAATAATATACAATGGAGAAAAGGTAGCCACTTCAATAAGTGGTGCTGGGAAAACTGGACAGTTACATATAAAAGAATGAAATTAGAACACTCCCAACACCATACACAAAAATAAACTCAAAATGGATTAAAGGCCTAAATGTAAGGCCAGACACTATCAAACTCTTAGAGGAAAACCCTATGACATAAATCACAACAAGATCCTTTTTGACTTACCTCCTAGTGAAATGGAAATAAAAACAAAAATAAACAAATGGGACCTAATGAAACTTAAAAGCTTTTGCACAGCAAAGGAAACCATAAACAAGATGAAAAGACAGCCCTCAGCATGGGAGAATATATTTTCAAACAAAGCAATGGATTAATCTCCAAAATATACAAGCAGCTTATGCAGCTGCATATCAAAAAAAAAAAAAAAAAACCAACCCAATCCAAAAATGGGTGGAAGACCTAAATAGACATTTCTCCAAAGAAGATATACAGACTGCCAACAAACACATGAAAGATGCTCAACATCACTAATCATTAGAGAAATGCAAATCAAAACTATGATGAGGCATCACCTCACACCTGTCAGAATGGCCTTCATGAAAAAAATCTACAAACAAGAAATTCTGGAGAGGGTGTGGAGAAAAGGGAGCCCTCTTGCACTGTTGGTGGGAATGTAAATTGATATAGCCACTATGGAGAACAGTATGGAGATTCCTTAAAAAACTAAAAATAGGACTACCATATGATCCAGCAATCCCACTACTGGGTATATACCCTGAGAAAACCATAATTCAAAAAGAGTCATGTACCACAATGTTCATTGCAGCACTATTTACATTAGCTAGGACATGGAAGCAACCTAAGTGTCCACTAACAAATTAATGGTTAAAGAAGATGTGGCACACATATACAGTGGTATATTACTCGGCCATAAAAATAAATGAAATTGAGTTTTTTGTAGTGAGGTGGATGGACCTAGAGTCTGTCATACAGAGTGAAGTAAGTCAGAAAGAGAAAAACAAATACCATATGCTAACATGTATATATGGAATAAAAAAAAATGGTCATGAAGAACCTAAGGGCAAGACGGGAATAAAGACACAGCCCTACTAGAGAATGGACTTGAGGACACGGGGAGGGGGAAGAGTAAGCTGGGAGGAAATGAAAGAGTAATACTGACATATATACACTACCAAATGTAAAATAGATAGCTAGTAGGAAGCAGCCCCATAGCACAGGGAGTTCAGCTTTGTGTCCACCTGGAGGGGTGGGGTAGGGAGGGTGGGAGGGAGATGCAAGAGGGTGGGGATATGGGGATATATATATATATATATATATATATATATATATATATGTATATATATATATAGCTGATTCACCTTTTTATAGAGCAGAAATTAACACAACATTGTAAATCAATTATACTCCAATAAAGATGTTAAAAAATTCCCTTTAGAAAAGTTGATAATATCCCACTTAAAATATACATTTCAGTAAATATATTTGTGTTTTAAGTCAGATTCCAATCCCTGATATAAATCTCGATTTGGAAACAGTTTTATTTCTTCATTTATAGAATTCAATTGTCCCAATATAAAAGCAATTAAAAATCAAATGCACTGACTTTTGGTTCACAGAATCCTTTGATCTTAACTGGAGCTGCTGAACTCAAGTGAGAAAAAAGTGAGCAAAAACTCAGAAAAGATCTCAGAATACAGATACTCTTTACAACTAGTTTTGCCCTTATACTTTGTTGGGGAAGAAGAAATTTTCCTCAGTCCTTCTAGGTTCTTCTGGCTGGTCTAAGAATAAATGAATATGAGACAGATTAACAGGAGAAAATCAACCAAAAGTTTAATGGCATGTATACATGGGCTAGATCTAGGCAAACTGAGTAAATTGCCCAAATGGCCAAAGTCCTCACCTTAAATGCCATCTTCAGCTAAAGACAAAAGAGGATTTTGTTAGTTTGGGATTTCAAAGGAGAGGAAGTCAATTGACATGGAGATGTAAGAGCAAATGCTTGGTAAAAAAATGCTTGCTGGGCTATGCAGAGATAGTGGGACACAGAGAGGTACTTTAGCAAACAGACCTTGCTAGGTTCTTCCCTGTCTACCACACCTAGTTCATACCACAGTTATCTTTGTTGATACCTCTATGTACAATCTTTAGGCAGTTAGGGCAAAGGTCGAAGATTCTTCCTGAATGTTTTAGGCCTTGATTGATTCCAGCTCGAAGTAAACTGCATGCCAAAGAGATATTTTGGGGTGGGAAATTTGCTCCCTTACAGCTTGATATATGTCTAGAGAAAGATTTTAGTGTGTTAATTATTTCTAGAACTATTATGCATCAACCTGTTCCTAGAATACATTTACAGAAAACGGATCCACTTCCCACTATAACAGGAATGTTAAAGGATTCTATTTTGGGTATCCCTCAGTTTCTTTTTTAGTATTTCTAAACATCTTTTAAATTATTTTATTTAGTTTTGCTTCCTTTCTTAGTATTATAATAAAGGAGAAGTTGGCTAACATTTGGGTGGTCATGATCAATAGAGTCTTCAATAGAGATTGACATCATTTCATGGAGTGCTTGGAGGGCAGAGAGCAGATGTGGCTCTGGGTTGTCCTCACCAACCAGTCTGTTTTTGGTTCACTTATTTGATGTTCACAAGTGAAAAAAACATATGAACTGCTAAAAATACGTTTGAACTTCACTGTCTTAATTGGTTGTCCAAAGTGCTTGTATTATAGATAGAAGTCAAAATTATTTCAGATGGTTACTGTTTCCTAGGGTTCCACCCATTCAATTCCCACAAAAAAGACAGCACATCCTGGTCACTTGAAGTTCTAACTTTTGAAGGAATTTCTTATAAACATGGAATCTGTCTTGCCAGATCCCTTGATCCACATTGAGCTTGTGTTCACTAATTAAGACTCGGCTATCTTGGCTAATCTTCAGACGTCAAAAAACAAGATCAAAGAAGCTACATTTGATTATCTTGTCACTCAGGTGTTTCTGTTCAAGCATTTCCTTTGTGTCACTTTCTCCTGATCTTAAACCTGATTTGAAATCCTGCCCTATCTGTAGATTCTGATCATCCTTGTCATCTGCCATCACTGATCGATATATTTGCTTTCTACATTAATTTTCTCCCAGGTTTCTTCCCATTTGAAATCTATACCCACACTTTTACCCTCCTCTGCCATAGTCAAGTCTGTGCCTCTGGTTGCCTTTTTATTGAGCTCTTCCACTACTTAAACATATTAGACTTGGAAACCTAGACATTCTTTTTGAAGAGAGTAGATCAGAGTGTCTGATTAAATTCAGAAAGTTAATAAGAGTTTAAATATAGAATCACATAATTCTAGGCCCTCAACAGCAAAAATGTGAGCTTTCCTGACCCTGAGTGTGAGGTCACATTTCACAGTAACTAATTATTTCATCCTGGAATGACTCAGGATGGGCCATTAAAGGTAAAGATCCTTTGTGACGACCTAGAGGGGTGGGATAGGGAGGATGGGAGGGAGACTCAAGAGGGGCATATGGGGATATATGTATACTTATAGCTGATTCACTTTGTTGTACAACAGAAACTAACACAACACTGTAAAGCAATTATACTCCAATAAAGATATTTAAAAAATAGGTAAAGAAACAATTGTTTAACCTTCCTAACTGGCTTCTCATTCCTTGATTTATGAACATAGCTATTAAAAGTAATTTCTCATGTTCAGGGATTATCATTCCTTATTAAGGAACTCCACAGCCATTTGTATGTAGGGAAGACTGGTCTTGCAGTAGTGATTTCAGTTAACCATCATGTCCAGAGAATAATAACATCCTGGCATCACCATCTTACTTCCTAACTCTGTGACCTTTGATAAGTTTCTGAATATCTCTGCCTCAGTTTTCTCACAACATGAGCAATAATAATATTCTAATCTTTAGGATTGTCATGAGGATGAAATGAGATAACCTGTGAAGAATGCTTGGTACAGTGTTTGTACAAAGTGGACATCAATAAAAGTTAGCTATTAGTATTAGTAGAAGTTAGTAGAGTTGAAGAACTTTTTAAGATAGACCAAGATAGGCCAGATCTTCAGGCAGACTATCTAGATCTTGCAGGCCACTGGTGCTGGATTTAACTCCAAAAGTGAAATAGCTGTCTAATAGCTATCTGAGATGAAGAATGAGGGTAGTCATTACCAGCTGGATATTTTCTTTCATTTAAGAAAAGAAGCAGAAAAACTAGAAACCAGTGATTCAAAATCATCAACAATATAATATGAGTTAGTATTTGGAAAATGATGAATTTGTCATATAAGGCAACCATTATGCCTGTTCCTCTGGTGTCAGAAAGGGAGAAAATCCCCACTTAACTCTTTACTCACGTTATGTGTGTTTTTTCTGTGATCTGTACTCCAAACTCCCGAAATCTTTCCATGTTATACAGTCTATGAGAAAATTGTTTTTTCATGCTGAGTAAAATGGAAAAATATCTCAATGAATGTCATATGTGAGGATCTCTAAAAGAGATCTCAGTGCTTTGCTGATTTTTAGTTATAGTATTACAAGTGGTGCTTCATGTTTAGCTTCTGTTCTTGTGACACTTGTATTCAATTCTCCTCTGTTGGGTAGCTGTTTATTGCCCATATTCTGCTTAGAAAGTTAACATCTCCTTTCTCACTCTGCCGTCCTGGGTTGGTGTGGAAAGAACATGGACACTGGAGACTGGCAAGCCTAGGTCCAACATTTGGTTCTAACCCTTACATGCTGGGTGACTTTGAACAATAACATAACTACTTGAAGCCCAAGTTTCCTCATATGAAGTGAAGGTACTTCCTATACTTCATAAAGTTGTTTGGGGAAATTAGGTATCGTGTGTGTGATGTGTAATATAAGTAATTGTTGCTCAATGAATGTTAATTTTCTCCCCTTCTTTCCTCCATTTGAACAGTGTTCTCCTGGTCTCTAACTACTTCTAGAGCCTAGACAATCCCAGAGAATCTTTCTCATGTTCTTCCTGCCATTCCTGGTAGATGAGATAGAGATAATAAAGAGAATGAAAGAAAAAGCACAACTGATGAACCCCATTCATTCCTATCCTCCATCTAATTCTGGATGCCAGTGACATTGTATGATGATATGATCAGTTCCTGGACCGCTCTGGCACTATTCAAACATTTACAATTCTACTGTGTGTAGTGTGTATGTATCCAAATAGGAGCACATGCAACTATGTCATGTGTGAAAGCTTAATTCAAAAGAAAGGAAGTTATGGCCCTGCCGTCCACTCCCAAGGTAGCTGAGGACCGAGGCTCACACACAGAAGATGATGGAAGAACTTTTACAAAGCATCAGACAAAAAAGAACAAATTACTTAATACCAATCAAACTGTACATAATTGCTTTAAGGTATTTAGAGTAGGAGAGATTAGCACTGATTCAGTGACATTTATTGAGCAATTTTTGTGTAGCTGGCACTGTGTTTGGAGCAGCAGATTAAAATTAAAATGAATTAAGACATGGTCCATGCTCTCATGAAGCTCTCTGTCTGATGAGAGAGGCAACCATATAACCAAATGAATATAGGGCACACTTAGGAGCACTTGTACAGTGCCCAGAAGAAATGGCCTTTGAGTTATCATTAAAAGGACAGTAGGATTTGGTTAGGACAGAGATCGCAAACTCAAACTCCTAGAACGGTCAGGAACATATTGTAAATGCAAACATCCTTTTTTTTTTTTTTTTTAAAGCAAAACAGCAATTCAGTACAAGGCATTCACTCTTCTTGGTACTTTATTTGTATTCATTCCATATTCATTCTTCTTCTTCTTACTATTATTATCTCTATTTTACTGTTGCAGAAACTGAGGCACAAAGATTGAACAACTAGTCTAAGGTCATGTTCCCTTGGAGTAGCATAATCAGGACTCAAACGTATGCAGTCTAGGTCTGATGCCCATATCATTCACTACAACTGTAGCTTTTCTATAAAAAAGACAACCATGAAAGTTTACTTGATCAGTGGCAACTGATACTCGGCCTTAGGGTTCAAGAGACAATAGGGAGTGATGAAGACTCTAACCAACTATTGTTTTCAGAAATGATAGCTAGAGAATTCTCTTTTGCCTCTAGAGAAGCCAGAAATCAAGCCTCCCCTTCCCTCATTTAAAATATCTCCAATTTTATTTTATTTATTTATTTTTGGCCATTCTCTGCAGCTTGCAGGATCTTAGTTCCCTGACCAGGTATTGAACCTGGGCTCACAACAATGAAAGTGCTGAGTCCTAACCGCTGGACTGCCAGGGAATTCCCTAAAATATCCCAGATTTTAAATGTTGGCAAATAATTTAAAAATTAAGCCCTCTGTGGGCTTCTCTGGTGGCGCAGTGGTTGAGAGTCCGCCTGCCGATGCAGGGGACACGGGTTTGTGCCCCGGTCCGGGAAGATCCCACATGCTGCAGAGTGGCTGGGCCCGTGAGCCATGGCCGCTGAGCCTGTGCGTCCGGAGCCTGTGCTCCGCAACGGGAGAGGCCACAACAGTGAGAGGCCTGCGTACCACAAAAAAAAAAAAAATTAAGCCGTCTGTGGATCAAACAAAATACGATCATGAGCTGCAAACAGATCACGTTGAGACCTCTGGATTAGGCAGACAAAGAGGGTGGGGAAGAGAATTATGCAAGGAGAACAGGCTACACAAAGGCACGAAAGAGATCGAGAGTAACATGAGTGCCTAGAATAGAACACCAGCAATGGATGAAGCTGGCAAGGTCTTGGTGCACATAGTCAGGAGTTTACATGTTACCCAGTTTGCAAAGGAAGCTAGTGAGAATTTTGTCCCTGTGGCATTGTCCAAGGTAGATGAATCAAGGAAGAGGTGATGGCACCTTAGCTCGTTTCTTGTTTCTCCCTTAGCTTCACCTGGTACTGAATATTCCAGTCATCCAAACTGCAGTCCCCTGAACATACTTCTCTGGCTTTGTTCACTTCCTCTGCCTGGAATGTTCCCCAGCTGGAGAATAAATACTCATCTAGGAAGGTTTAACTCAAAGGGGCTAAATCTTTCTAAAACACTTCCTGATTGTTCCAACCTCTGCCCCTTCCTGCCCCCGAACCCAAATGTGCAGACCAACCACTCCCTTCTTTGGACCTCTACCCTGTGTTTATCATGGCACCTGTAACGTTTTATTGCACTTCTTCCAGATAGGTCTGCGTCACTCACTGATGCAAAGCAGTAGTATGAAACACTTTTAGACTGAGGAATCTCTTATTATTGTCTGCATTTCTAGAGTATAAGACTGCGTTGGATACATAATAAGCACTAAAACGTTTGATGAGTGAGTGAATAAATAAATGAATGAACAGATGCATAAGTGTTTCCTGAGATTATGGAGTTCCAAGCTGGCTTTGAACACAGTAAAAGTTCTGAATGTATCATTTCTTAGATATTTTGTCTGTTGACGCAAGAGAATGTTTTGGTTACTTTATATTACCATTTGGATTCAAACAGTTCATTTCTTTTTCTCTCTCAATATACCAACAAATCCAACAAAACAACCTTTTACAAAGTTGCCTGTGTGAGAGAGCTCTTGCTGCATAACAAAGCACCCCAACATTAAATACTTGAAACAATGGTCATTTATTATTGCTCTTGGGTCAGCTGTGTTGTTTCATTGGTTTGGGCTGGGCTCAGCTGGTCTCAGCGAGACTCATTCATATATCTGTGGTCAGCTGGAATTTTATCTATCTCAGTACCAGATCCTTCTGACCACATTAACTTTGTATTCTTACCACGTTCATAATCCTATTGCTAAAATTGTGAATGATACATTAGGATCACCTATGTCAGTGACTATTGTTTCCTCAGAAGGTGGATCATTCATTCATTCATTAAACAAATAGCACTTTAAGGTCACCTCTGTGCCAGACATTGTGCCTGATGCTAGGAATACAGAACTGAATTAGATAAATTCTTTGATCTAGAAAAGCCAGAGTTTAGTCGGGCAGATAAATGTACAGTAGAAAAATTATAGTCCCAGAGCGTAACAATAGAAGTGAAACAGTTAGAGAATTATGAAGTGCAGAGGACAAAGTGATTACCCATGTGGAAGAGAGGGTCAATGGCAGAGCCAGGTAAGAAAAGCCTTCTTGGAGGAATGTATGACTGAACACTTATCTGGATATGCAATTATTCAGTAGTTGTGTCTAGACACCTCTAGCCAGGATTATTAAGATTTGGTGCCATGTAATACAGCCTTAGGGTATTGATCTTTCATAGGCATAATACAAATTTGTTATTTGAATTATGGAAATGATAACCTAGCATGCTTTTCTTTGCTAGCCTTTGGTCAGTACCTGGCAGTATAGAGCAGTGCTTGGGAGTGCAGGCCCTGGACCTACATTGCCTGGGTTTAAATCTCAGCTCCACTGTTTATTAATTGTGCCTCAGTTTCCTCTTCTGTAAAATGGTGATGGCAATGTGAAGATTAAATGCATTATTAATACCTATAAAGGTAGGGCTTAGCACATAGTAAGTGCTCATTAATTGTTAGTTCTTTTTAATGATTTGGGTTTTTTCCCCCAGACATTTTCTCTTTTCTCCCTTATAAAGAGGGGTAAAAATTACCTCCCCTGGAAAAGACAGCCTCTTCAATAAGTGATGCTGGGAAAACGGACAGCTAGTTACATACATGTAAAAGAATGAAATTAGAACACTTCCTAACACCATACACAAAAATAAACTCAAAATGGATTAAAGACCTAAATGTAAGGCCAGAAACTATCAAACTCTTAGAGGAAAACATAGGCAGAACACTCTATGACATAAATCACAGCAAGATCCTTTTTGACCCACCTCCTAGAGAAATGGAAATAAAAACAAAAATAAACAAATGGGACCTAATGAAACTTAAAAGCTTTTGCACAGCAAAGGAAACCATAAACAAGACCAAAAGACAACATTCAGAAAGCGAGAAAATATTTGCAAATGAAGAAACTGACAGAAGATTAATCTCCAAAATTTACAAGCAGCTCATGCAGCTCAATATCAAAAAAAAACAAACAACCCAAATCCAAAAATGGGCAGAAGAACTAAACAGACATTTCTCCAAAGAAGATATACAGACTGCCAACAAACACATGAAAGAATGCTCAACATCACTAATCATTAGAGAAATGAAAATCAAAACTAAAATGAGGTATCACCTCACACTGGTCAGAATGGCCATCATCAAAAAAATCCACAAACAATAAATGCTGGAGAGGGTGTGGAGAAAAGGGAACCCTCTTGCACTGTTGGTGGAAATGTAAATTGATACAGCCACTATGGAGAACAGTATGGAGGTTCCTTAAAAAACTAAAAATAGAACTACCACATGACCCAGCAATCCCACTACTGGGTATATACCCTGAGAAAACCATAATTCAAAAAGAGTCATGTGGGCTTCCCTGGTGGTACAGTGGTTGAGAGTCCGCCTGCCGATGCAGGGGACACGGGTTTGTGCCCCGGTCTGGGAAGATCCCACATGCTGCAGAGTGGCTAGGCCCGTGAGCCATGGCTGCTGAGCCTGTGCGTCTGGAGCCTGTGCTCCACAACGGGAGAGGTCACAACAGTGAGAGGCCCGCGTACAGCAAAAAAAAAAAAAAAAGAGTCATGTACCACAATGTTCATTGCAGCACTATTTACAATAGCCAGGACATGGAAGCAACCTAAGTGTCCATCAACAGATGAATGGATTAAGAAGATGTGGCACATATATACAATGGAATATTACTCAGCCATAAAAAGAAACAAAATTGAGTTATTTGTACTGAGGTGAATGTATCTAGAGTCTGTCATACAGAGTGAAGTAAGTCAGAAAGAGAAAAACAAATACCATATGCTAACACATATATATGGAATCTAAAAAAAAAAAGAAAAAAGGGTTCTGAAGAACCTAGGGTCAGGAGAGGAATAAAGACGCAGATGTAGAGAATGGACTTGAGGACACAGGGAGGGGGAAGGGTAAGCTGGGACGAAGTGAGAGAGTGGCATGGACATTTATGCACTACCAAATGTAAAATAGATAGCTAATGGGAAGCAGCTGCATAGCACAGGGAGATCAGCTCAATGCTTTGTGACCACCTAGAGGGGTGGGATAGGTAGAGTGGGAGGGAGACGCAAGAGGGAGGAGATATATGTATATGTATAGCTGAATCACTTTGTTATAAAGCAGAAACTAACACACCATTCTAAAACAATTATACTCCAATAAAGATGTTTACCTCCCCTGACAGGGTCGTTGTGAAAATTTAATGAAATTATATATATGAAAGTCACTTTGAATGGGACTTTCTTTTTTTTTTTTTTTTCTTGCGGTACGCAGGCCTCTCACTGTTGCGGCCTCTTCTGTTGCAGAACACAGGCTCCGGACGCACAGGCTCAGCGGCCATGGGTCACGGGCCCAGCCGCTCCGCGGCATGTGGGATCTTCCCGGACCGGGGCACGAACCCGTGTCCCCTGCATCGGGACTCTCAACCACTGCGCCACCAGGGAAGCCCAGGGACTTTCAATAGTGATAGAACATGGTAAGCACATTGGAAGTATACGTTATTGTTATTTTGTTTATATCGTGTTTTTCAAAGAACTAAAGCTATTTGCTCTTAGTTTCTAGGAGTTCAAAAACATTTTACATCTTATTTTATAGTCTTCTCTTTCACTCGGCAAAGGCCATAATTTACTTATGTATTTCCCTTTGGGAGAACGGTGGGAAGGTCGAGTTTTATTGAGAAAAATTCCAAGGCAGTGTTTCAGAGGTGGGGCTTTACATGATCCTGACGTTGCAGTGTGCTAGGAAAACAGGTCCTCAGGGATGACCTCTCCCGAGAGACCTGCACACTCATCTCTCCCTTGGTGATGGGCACATCACATGACAGCCCCCTCTGCGTCTTCTTGTACCACTTGGTTTTTGATTATGCAGAGAAGTAGCTGATCCTTAGATTGTAGTGTTTACTGTCTCCAACAGGTGTTAGCAATTGGTTAGAAAGATGCTAACAAAAGTAATCAATAGAGCAAAGAAAGATGAACCACTGAAAAGAATATAATGAGATGGTAGAAGTCACCTCAAATATATTGTGGTTGCATAATTTTAGAATTTTCTGGCTAAATTTAAAGAGAGTTAAATAATAGGTAGAGTATTTTCAAAGACTATCTGGCACATAGTGAAAACTGAATAACTGAAATGAATGGATGAATGAATGATAAGGTTATGAAAATGCTTACTAACATTGATTACATGCTATCAGAGAAAACCATTTAAAAACTATACTTTGATTATTCTACTAAGAATGAAGAGATTTTTCAGCTCTGTGGTATATGTGTCAGAGTTGTTTCCCTAGATCCTTAATGAATTTTATAATGTCGTGGTGGTCTGATGGAATTTGTAATTTGAAGACCAGATATGGAACAAAGAGGAGCAGACTGGAATCATATTCCTGAATTAAGAGAGAAATTTGACCATTAAGAATTCAGATCTAATAGTATTGAAATGCCAGTCTATGGCAAAGCCTTGCAGAGTCATTTGTCACTATGTTTGATTATGCTATAAGGTCTTATTTGATTCTAAGTCTTTGCAGTGTAAAGAGTACTGGATTTGAAGTCAAATAGACTCAGATTCATGGGCAGCACATATCAGGGATGCCGTTCACATAGACTCCAATATGAGTGTTCCTTCACGGAGTTGTACAAAACGGTGGTTTTTCTTGGATTCAAATACTTGCTCTGCTACCTATTAGCTGTGAGACGTGAAGCAAGTCAATTAATCTTTCTGGGTTCAGTTTCCTCTGCTGTTAATATGAGCATTAAATTTGATAACACAGTAGTATGTACAGTATCTAGCATAGTGTCTTGCTCATATTTGGTGATTTTTCCACATTGCCACTTGTTAATTAATTGTAAGAAGGCACTGGCTCTGGATCTGTATTAGAATAGACATTTGTGCATCTGGATATTTTGCCTCATCCAAGAGGCAGCTTTACATAGTGTGAACAGTTAACACACAGACTCTGGGCTCAGACCTCGTGGGTTTGAATTCTGCCACTTAACTAGCTGCGACTTTGGATGAATTAGAGAGCCTCTTCTTACTTCAGCTTCATTTTCTGTAAAATGTGGGTAAGGATAGTACCTACCTCATTGGGGTGTTATAAGGATTAAACAAATTAACCTTTGTAAAGTACGTGGAACAGTCTATAATATATATTTAGCACCACATAGATATCTGTTAAAATAAGATCTAATGGGAACATGTAGCTGTAGACTACTAAAAGAAATTGGTGAATTGTTGTGTGAGGACTGCTTTTTCCTAACAAAACAAGCTGCTTAAATTAGTAGCATGACATCTCAATCCATTGTCAAGACATGGACTTTAAATTATTTTGTCAGTTTTTTGATAAACATTCTATCCAAGAAAATGGTGACCAGAATTGTGGTTTAAGTCTGTGAACGTAAGACAAAAATAAAATTAAACAACCAAGAAGGGCTTCCCTGCCAATGCAGGGGACGTGGGTTCGAGCCCTAGTCTGGGAAGATCCCACATGCCGCAGAGCAGCTGGGCCCGTGTGCCACAACTGCTGAGACTGTGCTCTAGAGCCCGTGAGCCACAGCTGCTGAAACCCGTGCTCTGCATCAAGAGAGGGCACCACAGGGAGAGGCCTGCGCACCGCAATGAAAAGTGGACCCCTGCTCCCTGCAACTAGAGGAAGCCCACTTGCAGCAACGAAGACCCAACACAGACAAAACAACAACAACAACAACCAAGAGTATTAAGAGTTTTCTTTGAATTGAGATATAGAGGATTGAGTTAATCATACTCTCATTATCATCATTGGTCTTTGCAAGGGCCCCCTCTTGAATGTATGTACATATATATGAATGTATGTTTATATATGTGAATGTATATGTACATGAATGAATCTATGTGTGCTTGTATTTATTACCTTTCACTTCCAACAACTCTCTTCCTTTCTCCTTTTCATGTTGGGTAACCATTATAATGTATTTAATGTATATGTTGTTGTTTGAAAGTGTATAATTGTTCTGTGTGTATATATCTTTAACTTACATAAGGGTTATCACACAATATATATTTCATTCTATTCCTAAATTTTCTTCACTCGTCACTTGACCTTAGGAGCCATTCATGTTGCTCTATGTGTACCTTGCTTCTAATTGCTCTAAGTGCTCTATGGGGTACCTCCATCACATTTGTCCTATCTACACAGGACCTGTCTACACATGGACACCTGGATTGTTTCCAATTTCCTGTCACCACAGTGAAATTATTAATCTATTTGTTTTTAATATTTAATGTGGAGTCCTCATGACAACCTGATGATCATTTCTTTATAGATGCAATAGAAGCCCTCTTTTCCAAAGTGCTCAGGGTGGTACTTAGTTAATTAATTGAAAAATTATTAAAACTGGAATTTGTAAAAGTCATACATAATTTAAAGATTTTATTTTAGCTTCAAATGTTTAAGTGTATTTTATTAGTCATTTTTTTAAAAAGTAGTGTAAAGGCTTTCCTTTGTTGAATTTGTATATATATTTACTTTTCTTAAAAAAATTTATTTATTTATTTATGGGTTTTGTCTATTTTTTCCTTTTCAAAAATTTATTTGTTTATTTATTTATTTCCTGCTTTATTGAGATATAACTGACATATAACATTGTGCAAGTTTAAGGTGTACAACATGTTAATTTGATACACTTATGCATTGTGAAATAATTACCACTGTAGTGTTAGCTAACACCACCATCACATCACATGATTACCATTTCTTTTTCGTGGTGTGAACATTTAAGATCAACTCTCTTAGAAACTTTCAATTGTATAATATGGTATTATTAACTATAATGACCATGCTGTACATTAGATTACTCAGAACTTATTTATCTCATAACTGGAAGTTTGTATCCTTTGACCACCTTCACCCATTTCCCTCACTCCCCAGCCCCTGGTAACCACCATTCTACTCTTTTTATGAGTTCAGCTTTCTTAGTGATATCATACAGTATATGTCTTTGTCTGACTTATTTCACTACTTTTGGTTTTATTTTAGCATGGGCCTGCTTTTGGAATTTATTTTCATGTTTCTTGTATAAATGACATGTCAAGTGCTTTATGTGTTTTTCTGTTTCATTTTCTTTGAAGAGAAGTAAGAACCTCAATAAATTGCGGAGAAATCTGAGTTCAGAATTCTTTCAGATTTTTAAATTTTCTTTTTTTCACAGTTGTCCATCAAAATGACTTGCCTTTATCAAGTATTTCCAAAGCATTCAAATTAGTTTTCAGAATCATGATTGATATCTTTCTTTTCACTTTCACATTTAATTACTTTAAATATGTAGCCTATAGCTACACAGACGGAAACAAATGGAATTCTACAAACGTAATTTTGTCTTGTTTAAATTTGGAGAGGTCTTAGTTATTTTTCTAGTTTTTGAGCCTCAGGCTTTCTTTGATTTTGTTACCTGGGGGCTTGGGCCTACAAGCCATGCTTTGATATTTTCAAAAAGCATAAAACTGGGCTTGGAAGTTTAAAGAAACAGTAGATTGAAAAGCATTTCTTATATTGAAAAGAGTTATTATATATGAGTTAGTTTTAAGCTCTGTGTCTGTATTGTCTTCACAATCACAGTGAAGCTCTGTCTCTGGAATATAAGTGGAGCCCAACATAAATATTTGTTCAATAAATGAATTAAAACTGGGAGGCAGTTTAAGTGCGATTTCTTTTTAAACAATTAGTTTTTATTGAGATACAGCATTGTTAAGTTTAAAAGGTACCACGTGTTATATATTGTGAAATGATTACCACTATAGAGTAAGTGTGATTTCTGATGTTATTTTATGTCATTTTAAACACTGTGGTATAGAACACTGTATGTAAAGGATTTCTCTGGGCTGTCATATTTTAAGAAGAATCTGATTTCTTCTTACTGCACTCTTAGTAGAAACTTAAGGATAATTTTTCGTTTGCTTTCCTATCAAAAGAGGGTTCTACTCAAATTTTCTGTAATGAAAAGTGGTTATACTTAAAACAGAGGTTGCTAAATGTTTTTTGTTGTTGTGCAGAACTCTTCTGTACAGAATTTTAAGCTGGTTGAATTACTTTGGTTTTGGGGACGGTAAAACAAAATGGAATTAGAATGAGCTTTTATGCTAAATTCCAAGAAATAAAACATTAATAGACAGATATATGTAAAGTACTCACATTCTTATTTATTCATCCATTTAACAAATACTTATTACCTTTCTACAATATGCCAGTCACTATGATGAAAAATTGACAATATTACTGTCCTCATGCAGCTTACCTTCTAATTAGGTAGGAGCTAAAAATTTGAAATGAGCTAATTAAATGAACAAACATAGCAATTATAATATGATAAGGGCTAGAAAGGAAATAAAAAGGGTGTGAATATAAGAAATATAGTGAAGACTGCTCTGGTATTGTTCCTCTGAAGAGGTAAGATTTATATTGAGATCCAAAGGAGAAGGAGCCAGCCAGGGACCAGAGAAGTATGCATTCACAGAGGGAGCCTCAGTTTTATGTGCTCTGAGACTTCTGCTAATTATTTCAAAGAAGCTCTGAGGCATATGAAATCTTTACAGATAACCCAATTTAAAAAAATTAAAAGAAATGAAACCAGTGGAGATATCCCCTAAATATCAAGGCAATTTAGGTTTTATGTAAACACTATCCATTACTATCCCCTACCAAGTCCTCTCCCACCAAAAAAATGGTTTAATGGGAATGTTTTATGTCCATTTTTCTCTCAAGAATTCTTGTGTGTAATGTCTATACTGTTGGAACTCACTTTTTAAATATATATATATATTTATAGGTAATCTGATAAAAAAAGAAAGGAAACATACAGAGGAATATGTCACTAATTTACGAACCTAGATAATTCATTCTCAGTAGATTATGACCAGTTTCCTACTTCGTAGATTATTCTCTTCTGTTAATTCTCTGCCTTTTCTCTTTCCACCCTCTTTTTGGTTATTACACTGCTCATTAACATTACTATTAAGCAGTTCTGAGGAGGGGAAAAATCAATCAAGGAAAGGAGTTTCAATTTGAGGGTTTGTGGGTGAGAAGTTGAATCAATTGGCTAAAATCAGATTATTTTTGGATTCTCTGGATTTCCTTTGTCCATGTTATTTCTGCCCCAATAGCACAGACTAACACAAGCTGATTATATTGTATAACATAGAAACACACACAGCAAAAGGTTTTGGGAGCGCAGACATATTTAAATTAAAACTTCTAGGTGACAAAGTTACTTAAGTGATTACAATTTGAAAAGTGTTGAGGTGGTGCTAGTAATACAGAGATTGTACTTAGAAAGCATGTTGTTACCTGTAGCCATAGGATACAACATCTACAGTAAGGAATTCTTCACATCCTAGAACTAGCTGACGCTGCATCATAAAAAATAGACCAGGTTATGTTCTTGGCCTTTCCCTATTCCTGATCATACCCTTTAACCCACAGAAGCTGTGCTCTTGTTAGTTAGGAAATAGAAATAGTTCTTTTGAAATATTAGCTACAAATGTGAAAAAAAGCCTAAGTACACACCCTAAGTCATGGCCATCACTCAGTTTATGTTTGTAAATCTTGTAAAAGCCTCCATGTTCTTTCTTTTCAGGCCTGAAGCGATTTCTTTTTTGAATGTCCATTGGCCTACTGTGTTCACAGGGGGATGAGGAGCTGTTTCCCCCTGGGATGCTTGAGGACAGGGGAGGTTGAAGACCAGGTTCCATGGGTAGGTCAGAAAAGGACATGGGGGAGATTCTGTGTCCTTGGTGGGGATGTATTTGTGCTGAACTTGCGAAATGCATGAGGTCAGTGTCATCTGTTTTCAGTATTTCCTGAACAATTGATTTATTCCACATTATTAATGAACTTTGCAGCAGTTCCACTTGTCAGAGCCTACTCTGTAGGGGTCAATAATGAGAGGAAACCTGATGTTAGTGAATCCAGCTTAAGTGATTCTGTCATGCTAATGATTCAATATATCAGGAAAAATGTCAGCTCCTTCCAATATGTTAATTCCTCTGATCGTATTTGCATAAACTACAGTCAATTAAATACAAGCTCCCCCACTAAGATAGTTAATGGAGATTTGTAAAGGATTTTTTTTTTAATATCTTTACTGGAGTATAATTGCTTTACAATGGTGTGTTAGTTTCTGCTTTATAACAAAGTGAATCAGTTATACATATACATATATCCCCATATCTCTTCCCTCTTGTGTCTCCCTCCCTGCCACCCTCCCTATCCCACCCCACTAGGTGGTCACAAAGCACCGAGCTGATCTCCCTGTGCTATGCGGCTGCTTCCCACTAGCTATCTATTTTATACTTAGTAGTGTATATATGTCCATGCCACTCTCTCACGTTGTCCCAGCTTCCCCTACCCCCTCCCTGTGTCGTCAAGTCCATTCTCTAGTAGGTCTGCGTCTTTATTCCCATCTTGCCCATACGCTCTTCATGACCTTTTTTTAGATTCCATATGGACGTGTTAGCATACGGTATTTGTTTTTCTCTTTCTGACTTACTTCACTCTGTATGACAGACTCTAGGTCCATCCACCTCTCTACAAAAAACTCAATTTTGTTTCTTTTTATGGCTGAGTAATATTCCATTGTATACATGTGGCACATCTTTATCCACTCATCTGTTGATGGACACTTAGGTTGCTTCCATGTCCTGGCTATTGTAAATAGTGCTGCAATGAACATTGTGGTACATGACTCTTTTTGAATTATGGTTTTCTCAGAGTATATGCCCAGGAGTGGGATTTCTGGGTGGTATGATAGTTCTACTTGCAGTATTTTAAGGAACCTCCATAGTGTTCTCCATAGTGGCTGTATCAATTTACATTCCCACCGACAGTGCAAGAGGGTTGCATTTTCTCCAGCATTTACTGCTTGTAGATTTTTGGATGATGGCCATTCAGCCTGCTGTGAGGTGATAACTCATTGTAGTTTTGATTTGCATTTCTCTAATGATTAGGGATGTTGAGCATCCTTTCATGTGTTTGTTGGCAATCTGTATATCTTCTTTGGAGAAATGTCTATTTAGGTCTCCTGTCCATTTTGCATTGGGTTGTTTGTGTTTTTGACATTGAGCTGCATGAGCTGCCTGTATATTTTGGAGATTAATCCTTTGTCCATTGCTTCATTTGCAAATAGTTTCTCCCATTCTGAGGCTTGTCTTTTCATCTTGTTTATGGTTTCCTTTGCTGTGTAAAAGCTTTTAAGTTTCATTAGGTCCCATTTGTTTATTTTTGTTTTTATTTCCATTTCTCTAGGAGGTGGGTCAAAAAGGTTCTCGTTGTGATTTATGTAAGAGAGTGTTCTGCATATGTTTTCCTCTAAGAGTTTTATAGTGTCTGGCCTTATATTTAGATCTTTAATCCATTTTGAGTTTATTTTTGTGTATGGTGTTAGGGAGTGTTCTACTTTCATTTTTTTACATGTAGCTGTCCAGTTTTCCCAGCACCACTTACTGAAGAGGCTTTCTTTTCTCCATTGTATAGTCTTGATACTTTATCAAAGATAAGGTGACCATATGTACGTGGGTTTATCTCTGGGCTTTCTATCCTGTTCCACTGATCTATATTTCTGTTCCGGTGCCAGTACCATACTGTCTTGATTACTGTAGCTTTGTAGTATAGTCTGAAGACTTGGAGCGTGATTCCTCCAGCTCTGTTTTTCTTTCTGAAGATTGCTTTGGCTATTTGGGGTCTTTTGTGTTTCTATAAATATTGTGATATTTTTTGTTCTAGTTCTGTGAAAAATGCCAGTGGTAGTTTGATAGGGATAGCATTTAATCTGTAGATTGCTTTAGGTAGTAGAGTCATTTTCACAATGTTGATTCTTCCAATTCAAGAATATGGTATATCTCTCCATCTATTTGTATCATCTTTAATTTCTTTCATCAGTGTCTTATAATTTTCTGCATACAGGTCTTTTGTCTCCTTAGGTAGGCTTATTCCTAGGTATTTTTTGATTTTTGTTTCAATGGTAAATGGGAGTGTTTTCTTAATTCCACTTTCAGATTTTTCATCATTAGTGCATAGAAATGCAAGACCTTTCTGTGCATTAATTTTGTGTCCTGCTACTTTACCAAATTCACTGATTAGCTCTAGTAGTTTTCTGGTAGCGTCTTTAGGATTCTCTGTGTGTAGTATCATGTCATCTGCAAACAGTGACAGCTTTACTTCTTCTTTTGGATTCCTTTAATTTTTTTTCTTCTCTGATTGCTGTGGCTAAAACTTCCAAAACTATGTTGAATAATAGTTGTGAGAGTGGGCAACCTTGTCGTTTTCCTGATCTTAGTGGAAATGGTTTCAATTTTTCAGCATTGAGGATGATGTTGGCTGTGGGTTTGTCATATATGGCCTTTATTATGTTGAGTTAAGTTCCTTCTGTGCCTACTATCTCGAGGGTTTTTAACATAAATTGGTGTTAAATTTTGTTGAAAGCTTTCTCTGCATCTCTTGAGATGATCATATGGTTTTTCTCCTTCAGTTTGTTAATATGGTTTGTCACACTGATTGATTTGCATATATTGACGAGTCCTTGCTTACCTGGGATAAATGTCATTTGATCATGGTGTGTGATCCTTTTAATGTGCTGTTGGATTCTGTTTGCTAGCATTTTGTTAAGGATTTTTGCATCTAGGTTCATAAGTTATATCGGCCTGTCGTTTTCTTTCTTTTTGACATCTTTGTCTGGTTTTGGTATCAGAGTGATGGTGACCTTGTAGAATGAGTTTGGGAGTGTTCCTCCCTCTGCTGTATTTTGGAAGAGTTTGAGGATAGGTGTTAGCTCTTCTCTAGCTGTTTGATAGAATTCGCCTTGAAGCCATCTACTCCTGGGCTTTTGATTGTTGGAAGATTCTTAATCACAGTTTCAATTTCAGTGCTTGTGATTGGTCTGTTGATATTTTCTATTTCTTCTTGGGTCAGTCTCAGAAGGTTGTGCGTTTCTAAGAATGTGTCCATTTCTTCCAGGTTGTCCATTTTATTGGCATATAGTTGCTTGTAGTAATCTCTCATGCTCCTTTGTATTTCTGCAGTGTCAGTTGTTACTTATCCTTTTTCATTTCTAATTCTATTGATTTGTGTCTTCTCCCTTTTTTTCTTGATGAGTTTGGCTAATGTTTTATCAATTTTGTTTATCTTCTCAAAGAACCAGCTTTTACTTTTATTGATCTTTGCTATTGTTTCCTTCATTTCTTTTTCATTTATTTCTGATCTGATCTTTATGATTTCTTTCCTTCTGCTAACTTTGGTTTTTTTTTTCTTCTTTCTCTAATTGCTTTAGGTGTATGGTTAGGTTGTTTATTTCAGATGTTTTTTGTTTCTTAAGGAAGGATTGCATTGCTATAAAATTCCCTCTTAGAACTGCTTTTGCTGAATTCCATAGGTTTTGGGTCATCGTGTTTTCATTATCATTTGTTTCTAGGTATTTTTTGATTTCCTCTTTGATTTCTTCAGTGATCTCTTGGTTATTAAGTAGTGCATTGTTTAGCCTCCTTGTGTTTGTATTTTTTACAGATATTTTTCCTGTAATTGATATCTAGTCTCATAGCATTGTGGTTGAAAAGGTACTTGATACGAGTTCAATTTTCTTAAATTTACCAAGGCTTGATTTGTGACCCAAGATATGATCTATCCTGGAGAATGTTCCATGAGCACTTGAGAAGAAAGTGTATTCTGGTTTTTTTTGGATGGAATGTCCTATAAATTTCAATTAAGTCCATCTTGTTTAATGTATCATTTAAAGCTTGTGTTTCCTTATTTATTTCATTTTGGATGATCTGTCCGTTGGTGAAAGTGGGGTGTTAAAGACCTCTACTATGATTATTTTACTGTCGATTTCCCCTTTTATGGCTGTTAGTATTTGCCTTATGTATTGATGTGCTCCTATGTTGTGTTCATAAATATTGACAATTGTTATCTCTTCTTTTTGAATTGATCCCTTGATCATTATGTAGTGTCCTTCTTTGTCTCCTGTAATCTTTGTTTTAAAAAGTATTTTGTCTGATATGAGAATTGCTACTCCCGCTTTCTTTTGGTTTCCATTTGCATGGAATATATTTTTCCATCCCCTCACTTTCAGTCTGTATGTGTCCCTAGGTCTGATGTGGGTCTCTTGTAGACAGCATATATACATGTCTTTTTTGTGTATCCATTCAGCCAGTCTGTGTCTTTTGGTTGGAGCATTTAATCCATTTACATTTAAGGTAATTATCGATATTTATGTTCCTATTACCATTTTCTAGATTGTTTGGGTTTGTTATTGTAGGTCTTTTCCTTCTCTTGTGTTTCCTGCCTAGAGAAGTTCCTTTAGCATTTGTTGTAAAGCTGGTTTGGTGGTGCTGAATTCTTTTAGCTTTTGCTTGTCTATGAAGGTTTTAATTTCTCCATCGAATCTGAATGAGATCTTTTCTGTGTATAGTAATCTTGGTTGTAGGTTTTTCCCTTTCATAACTTTAAATATGTCCTGCCAGTCCTTTCTGGGTTGCAGAGTTTCTGCTGAAAGATCAGCTGTTAATTTTATGGGGATTCCCTTGTATGTTATTTGTTGTTCTTCCCTTGCTGCTTTTAATGTTTTTTCTTTGTATTTAATTTTTGATAGTTTTTTTTTTTTTTTTTTGTGGTACGCGGGCCTCTCACTCTTGTGGCCTCTCCCGTTGTGGAGCACAGGCTCCGGACACGCAGGCTCAGTGGCCATGGCTCACAGGCCCAGCAGCTCCGCAGCATGTGGGATCTTCCCAGACTGGGGCACAAACCCATGTCCCCTGTGTTGGCAGGCAGACTCTCAACCACTGTGCCATGAGGGAAGCCCTAATTTTTGATAGTTTGATTAATATGTGCCATGGCATATTTCTGCTTTGATTTATCCTGTATGGGACTCTCTGTGCTTCCTGGACTTGATTAACTATTTCCTTTCCCATATTATGGAAGTTTTCAAATACAGTCTCTTGAAATATTTTCTCAGTCCCTTTCTTTTTCTCTTCTTCTTCTGGGACCCCTATAATTCAAATGTTGGTGCATTTAATGTTGTCCCAGAGGTCTCTGATACTGTCCGCAGTTCTTTTCATTCTTTTTTCTTTATTCTGCTCTACAGTAGTTATTTCCACTATTTTATCTTCCAGGTCACTTATCCTTTCTTCTGCCTCAGTTATTCTGCTATTTATCCTTTCTAGAGAATTTTTAATTTCATTCATTGTGTTGTTCATCATCGTTTCTTTGCTCTTTAGTTCCTCTTGATCCTTGTTAAACGTTTCTTGTATTTTCTCCATTCTATTTGCAACATTTTAGATCATCTTTACTATCATTATTCTGAATTCTTTTTCAGGTAGACTGCCTATTTCCTTTTCATGTGTTAGGTCTGGTGGGTTTTTACCTTGCTCCTTCATCTGCTGTATGTTTCTCTGTCTTCTCATTTTGCTTAACTTACTGTGTTTGGGCTGTCCTTTTCGCAGGTTAATGGTTCATAGTTCCTGTTGCTTTTGGTTTCTGCCCCCAGTGGCTAAGGTTGAGTCAGTGGGTTGTGTAGGCTTCCTGGTGGAGGGGACTAGTGCCTGTATTTTAGTGGATGAGGCTGAATCTTTTCTTTCTGGTGGGCAGGTCAACGTCTGGTGGTGTCTTTTGGGGTGTCTGTGACCTTATTATGATTTTAGGCAGCATCTCTTCTAAAGGGGGTGTTGTATTTCTGTCTTGCTAGTTGTTTCACATACGGTGTCGAGCACTGTAGCTTGCTGGTCATTGAGTGGAGCTAGGTCTTGACGTTGAGATGGAGATCTCTGGGAGATTTTTGCCATTTTATATTATGTGGAGCTGGGAGGTCTCTGGTGGTCCAACGTCCTGAACTTGGCACTCTCACCTCAGAGGCACAGACCTGATGCCTGGCTGGGGCACCAAGAGCCTGTCATCCACATGGCTCAGAATATAAGGAGAAAAAAAGAAGAAAGAAAGAAAAAGATAAAATAAAATAAAAAGTTATTAAAATAAAATATAATTATGAAAACAATTAAAAAGTAGTTTAAACAAATGAAAGAAGAGAGCAACGAAACCAAAATACAAATCCACCAATGATAACAAGCGCTAAAAACTATACTAAAAGAAAGAAAAAAAAATACGGACAGACAGAGCCCTAGGACAAATGGTAAAAGCAAAGCTATTCAGACAATATCATACGCAAAAGCATACACATACACACTCACAAAAAGAGGAAAAGGGGAAAAAATATATCATTGGTTCCAAAGTACACCTCCTCAATTTCTGGTGATTCGTTGTCTATGCAGGTATTCCACAGATGCAGGGTTCATTAAGTTGATTGTGGAGATTTAATCTGCTGCTTCTGAGGCTGCTGGGAGAGATTTCCCTTTCTCTTCTTGTTTGAACAGCTCTTGGGTTCAGCTTTGGATTTCACCCCACCTCTGCGTGTAGGTCGCCTGAGGGCGTCTGTTCTCCGCTCAGACAGGACGGGGTTAAAGGAGCAGCTGATTCAGGGGCTCTGGCTTACTCAAGCCAGGGAGAGGGAGGGGTACGTTGTGCGGGGCGATCCTGTGGCGGCAGACGCCGGCGTGACGTTGCATCAGCCTGAGGTGCACCATGCATTCTCCCGGGGAAGTTGTCCCTGGATCACGGGACCCTGGCAGTGGCGGCCTGCACAGGCTCCCAGGAGGGGAGGTGGGGACCGTGACCTGTGCTCGCACACAGGCTTCTTGGTGGCTGCAGCAGCAGCCTTAGCATCTCATGCCTGTTTCTGGGGTCTATGCTGATAGCCGCAGCTCACTCCGGTCTCTGGAGCTCCTTTAAGTGGTGCTCTCTTAATCCCCTCTCCTCGCGCACCAGGAAACAAAGAGGTAAGAAAAAGTCTCTTGCCTCTTCTGCAGGTACAGACTTTTTCCCAGACTCCCTCCCGGCTAGCCGTGGCGCACTACCCGCCTTCAGGCTGTGTTCACACAACCAACACCAGTCCTCTCCCTGGGATCCGACCGAATCCCGAGCCTCAGGTCCCAGGCCCCGCGCGTCCCGGCGGGTGAGCAGACAAGCCTCTCGAGCTGGTGAGTGCTGGTCGGCAACAGTCCTCTGTGCGGGAATCTCTCCGCTTTGCCCTCCGCACCCCTGTGGCTGCGCTCTCCTCCGCAGCACTGAATCTTCCCCCCTCCGCCACCCACAGTCTCCGCCCGCAAAGGGGCTTCTACTGTGTGGAAACCTTTCCTCCTTCACAGCTCCCTCCCACTGGTGCAGGTCCCATCCCTATTCTTTTGTCTCTGTTTTTTCTTTTTTCTTTTGTGCTCCCCAAGTACGTGGGGAGTTTATTGCCTTTTGGGAAGTCTGAGGTCTTCTGCCAGCATTCAGTAGGTGTTCTGTAGGAGTTGTTCCACACGTAGATGTATTTCTGATGTATTTGTGGAGAGGAAGGTGTTCTCCATGTCTTACTCTTCTGCCATCTTGAAGCTCCCTCTCCTGTAAAGGATTTTTAGATTACTCTTTTTTTTTTTTTTTTTTTTTGGTCTTCTTCAACATAAATTCTTGAGTTAAAACAGGGATATGGAAAACAAGAATCACAGATTGGGAGGAGGATGTAAAATATTACAGAGGCTAAAATATAAAGGAATATAAAATCCATAGGTATAAATTTTATTGTTTCTTAAGAATTCTATGCATTTGCATTTACTGCTTTCAAGCGGAGCACTTACTTTCTAAAGAAACTTGAGAACAAAGCATTGATGTATTCTTTTTATATTTTGATTTGAGTTTTCAGTTTCTCCAGTCTCCTGAGGTAAATCACAGTTCATTAGTTTTCTCTAAGGACATTAAATCTGGGTTTCCTATCTTTCCTCCTAACCCACAATATTTCCTTGAGGTCACCAACATGTGACAGCAATGTTTATTTTAGAATCAGAATTTCTTTTTCTCTCAACCCCAAGGTGAATATATATCACGATTTAAAAGTAAGATTAAGAAATCAGAATTTATTTTATTCCTTTTTCTGGGATGAACTACATAGTTATCTGATTTATCCAAAGAAGTTGTTTCCTTTTTTATTTTTTTAACAAGCTTTGCTATTTCTATTCATTTAGAGTTCTTAATATTTTATCAATTTGTTGTCACCTGGGATTTATTAGCTTTCTATATCTGTTTGCACTATTGGCAACTGTAATTTTCATTCAGATTGCAAACATTTTTTTTGTATACTAATTTCTTTGGCTTTGTTTTGTAATGTGGCTCAAAATTTTACTTCTTCATCCATGATATTTAATATAGACTACTTTATTCATGTAACTTTGTGGGAGGCAAAAAAATAAAATAAAATAAGATAGACCTAAAATTTTATTGTTGATATTTGCTTAAGTAGTTTCATGCCTCCCTTGCAGTCCCCGAGGTAGTTTTCAATCTCACTTAAGGTGAGATAACAATGATGTTGCTAATGGCAGTGAGTGCCATCAGTCAACACAGAGCTGTATCAGCAACATGGTCTGAATTTTCTATTTGTGCTTTAGTGCTTACCTCCCATCAGCCTGGTGACCTGTCCATTTCTCTCTTTTTTTAGGTTACAGGATGAGTTTAATAAAGTCATCCAAATCATTCCTCTTACCTAGGTTGCTGTGTTACATCTTCTTTCCCCCATTTAATTTTAAATATACAGTGCTTAGTGCTTTGAAAATTGGGACAATGAATTGACCAAACCATATTTTGCTCATTCTTTGCCCTAATACATAAAATTGGGATTAATATTTTCACATGTTCCTCACTTATGGTGAGCAGGTAAGAGTGTCTTATTACAACATCTGTAGTACTAGAAGTGGAGGTTTGTAGACCTGAATTGCAGTTCTGGTTAATAAGTGAGCTATCACCATGACTTCATTTTCTAAGATGGCCCCTGATTGTGAAAAAGGAGGAAGTTTTTGTTTGTTTGTTTGTTTTTCTGGCTTAATACATTTATTATTGCAGCACTACCCATGTTTTGTTACTATTGGGGCTTATTCTAGTGAGGAATTACAGTCTTCAATCTTATTACCTTACAGAGAATAATTATAAGCTTAAACATAAAAGGTAAGAACAAGTATTTAGTAGGGAATGCAGAGCATTAGTTACTATTTTATTTTTGGGGGGTGTTTAGTTTTGTTTTAACATCTTTATTGGAGTATAATTGCTTTACAACGTTGTGTTAGTTTCTGCTGTATAGCAAAGTGAATCAGCTGTACGTATACATATATCCTCATATGCCCTCCCTCTTGTGTCTCCCTCCCACCCTTCCTATCCCACCCCTCTAGTTGATCACAAACCACATAGCTGATCTCCCTGTGCTATGCAGCTGCTTCCCACTAGCTATCTATTTTACATTTGGTAATATATATAAGACCATGCCACTCTCTCACTTCATCCCAGCCTACCCTTCCCCCTCCCCGAGGCCTCAAGTCCATTCTCTAAATCTATGTCTTTATTCCTGTCTTGCTCCTAGGTTTTTCAGAACCTTTTTTTTTCCTTTAGATTGCATATATGTGTTAGCATACGGTATTTGTTTTTCTCTTTCTGACTTACTTCACTCTGTATGACAGACTCTAGGCCCATCAACCTCACTACAAATAACTCAATTTCATTTCTTTTTATGGCTGAGTAATATTCCATTGTATATATGTGGCACATCTTCTTTATCCATTCATCTGTTGATGGACACTTAGGTTGCTTCCATGTCCTGGCTATTGTAAATAGTGCTGCAATGAACATTGTGGTACATGTCTCTTTTTCAATTATGGTTTTCTCAGGGTATATGGCCAGTAGTGGGATTGCTGGGTCATATGGTAGTTCTATTTTTAGTTTTTTAAGACAACTCCATATTGTTCTCTATAGTGGCTGTATCAATTTACATTCCCACCAACAGTGCAAGAGGGTTCCCTTTCCTCCCCACCCTCTCCAGCATTTATTGTTTGTAGATTTTTTTCATGAAGGCCATTCTGACAGGTGTGAGGTGATACCTCATTGTAGTTTTGATTTGCATTTCTCTAATGATTAGTGATGTTGAGCATCCTTTCATGTGGTTGTTGGCAATATGTATATCTTCTTTGGAGAAATGTCTATTTAAGCCTTCTGCCCATTTTTTGATTGGGTTGTTTGTTTTTTTGATATTGAGCTGCATGAGCTGCTTGTATATTTTGGAGATTAATCCTTTGTCAGTTGCTTCGTTTGCAAATATTTTCTCCCATTCTGAGGGTTGTCTTTTTGTCTTATGGTTTCCTTTGCTGTGCAAAAGCTTTTAAGTTTCATTAGGTCCCATATTTTTGTTTTTATTTCCATTTCTCTCAGAGGTGGGTCAAAAAGGATCTGGCTGTGATTTATGTCATATACTGTCCTTCCTATGTTTTCCACTAAGAGTTTTATAGTGGCTGACCTTATATTTAGGTCTTTAATCCATTTTGAGTTTATTTTTGTGTATGGTTTATTTTTGTTTTGTTTATTTTTGTGTATTTTTGTGTATGAGTTTATTTTTGTGTATTTCATTATTTTTGTGTATGTTTGTTTTATTTTTGTGTATTTTTGTGTATTAGTTTATTTTTGTGTATTTCATTCTTTTATATGTAGCTGTCCAGTTTTACCAGCACCACTTATTGAAGAGGCTGTCTTTTCTCCATTGTATAGTCTTGCCTCCTTTATCAAAGATAAGGTGATTATATGGGCATGGGTTTATCTCTGGGCTTTCTATCCTGTTCCATTGATCTATATTTCTGTTTTTGTGCCTGTACCATGTTGTCTTGATTACTGTAGCTTTGTAGTATAGTCTGAAGTCAGGGAGCCTGATTCCTCCTGCTCCGTTTTTCTTTCTCAAGATTGCTTTGGCTATTCGGGGTCTTTTGTGTTTCCATACAAATTGTGAAAATTTTTTTCTAGTTCTGTGAAAAATGCCATTGGTAGATTGATAGGGATTGCATTGAATCTGTAGATTGCTTTTGGTAGCATAGTCATTTTCACAATGTTGACCCTTCCAATCCAAGAACATGGTCTATCTCTCCATCTGTTGTATCATCTTTAATTTCTTTCATCAGTGTCTTCTAGTTTTCTGCATACAGGTCTTTTTTCTCCTTAGGTAGGTTTATTCTGAGTTATTTTTGTTGCAATGGTAACTGGGACTGGTTCCTTAATTTCCCTTTCAGATTTTTCATCAGTAGTGTATAGGAATGCAAGCGATTTCTGTGCATTAATTTTGTATCCTGCTACTCGACCAAATTCATTGATTAGCTCTGTTAGTTTTCTGGTAGCATCTTTAGGATTCTCTATTTATAGTGTCATGTCATCTGCAAACGGTGACAGTTTTACCTCTTTTCTGATTTGGATTCCTTTTTTTTCTTTTTCTTCTCTGATTGCTGTGGCTAAAACTTCCAAAACTATGTTGAATAATGGTGAGAGGGGGCAACCTTGTCTTGTTCCTGATCTTAGTGGAAATGCTATCAGTTTTTCACCATTGAGAATGATGCTGGCTCTGGGTGTGTCATATACGGCTTTTATTATGTTGAGGTAAGTTCCCTCTATGCCTACTTTCTGGAGGGTTTTTTATCATAAATTGGTGTTGAATTTTGTCAAAAGCTTTATCTGCATATATTGAGATTATCATATGGTTTTTATGCTTCAATTTGTTAATATGGTGTATCACATTGATTGATTTGTGTATATTGGAGGATCCTTGCATTCCTGGGATCAACCCACTTGATCAGCAGGTATGATCCTTTTAATGTGTTGTTGGATTCTGTTTGCTTGTATTTTGTTGATGATTTTTGCATCTGTGATCATCAGTGTTATTGACTTTAGTTTCCTTTTTTTGTGACATCTCTCTCTGGTTTTGGTTTCAGTGTGATGGTGACCTGGTAGAATGAGTCTGGGAGTGTTCCTCCCTCTGCTATATTTTGAAAGAGTTTGAGAAGGAAAGTTTTTAGCTCTTCTCTAAATGCTTGATAGAATGCACCTGTGTAGCCATCTGCTCCTGGGCTTTTGTTTGATGGAAGAGTTTTAATCACAGTTTCAATTTCAGTGCTTGTGATTGGTCTGTTTATATTTTCTATTTCTTCCTGGTTCAGTCTTGGAAGATTGTGCTTTTCTAGGTAATTGTCCATTTCTTCCAGGTTGTCCATGTTATTGGCCTATAGTTGCTTGTAGTAATCTCTGATGATACTCTGTATTTCTGCAGTGTCAGTTTTTACTTCTCCTTTTTCATTTTTAATTCTATTGATTTGAATCTTTTCCCTATTTTTCTTGATGAGTCTGGCTAATGGTTTATTAATTTTGTTTTTCTTCTCAAAGAACCAGCTTTTACTTTTATTGATCTTTGATATTGTTTCCTTCATTTCTTTTTCATTTATTTCTGATCTGATTTTTATGATTTCTTTGCCTCCGCTGACTTTGGGTTTTTTTTTTTATCCTCTCTCTAATTGCTTTAAGTGTAAGGTTAGGTTGTTTATTTGTGATTTTTCTTGTTTCTTAAGGTAGAGTTGTATTACTATAAACTTCCCTCTTAGAACTGCTGTTATTGCATCCCATAGGTTTAGGGTCATTGTGTTTTGATTGTCATTTGTTTCTAGGTATTTTTTCATTTCCTCTTTGATTTCTTCTATTTTCTCCTGTTTATTTAGTAGTGTGTTGTTTAGCCTCCATTTTTTTTGTGTGTATTTTTTACAGTATTTTTCCTGTAATTGATGTCTAGTTTCATAGTGTTCTAGTTGGAAAATATACTTGATAAGATTTCAATTTTCTTAAATTTACCAAGGCTTGATTTTTGTCCTAAGATATGATCTATCCTGGAGAATGTTCCATGAGCACTTGAGAAGAAAGTGTGTTCTGTTGTTTTTGTATGGAATGTCCTATAAATATCAGTTAAGTCCATCTTGATTAATGTGTCATTTAAAGCTTGTGTTTCCTTATTTATTTTCATTTTAGATGATCTGTCCATTGGTGAAACTGGGGTGTTAAAGTCCCCTCTTATTATTGTGTTACTGTTGATTTTCCCTTTTATGGCTGTTAGCATTTGTTTTATATACTGGGTGCATTAATATTTACAATTTTTTATCTATTTTGGGTGCATAAATATTTACAATTGTTATATCTTCTTCTTGTATTTATCCCTTGATCATTATGTACTGCCCTCTTTGTCTTTTTTAATAATCTTTATTTTAAAGTCAAAGTGTATGATATGTGAATTGCTACTCCAGCTTTCTTTTGATTTCCATTTGCATGGAATATCTTTCTCCATCCCGTCACTTTCAGTCTGCATGTGTCCCCAGCTCTGAAGTGGGTCTCTTGTAGACAGCATGTATACAGGTCTTGTTTGTGTATCCATTCAGGCAGTCTATGTCTTTTGGTTGGCACATTTAATCCATTTACACTTAAGGTAATTATTGATATGTATGTTCCTATTGTCAGTTTCTTTATTGTTTTGGGTTTGTTATTGTAGGTCTTTTCCTTCCTTTGTGTTTCCTGCCTAGAGAAGTTCCTTTAGCATTTTTTCTAAAGGTTGTTTGGTGGTTGTGAATTCTCTTAGCTTTTGCTTCTCTGTAACAGTTTTAATTTCTCCATCGAATCTGAATGAGTTACTTGCTTGGTAGAGTAATCTTGGTTGTAGGTTTTTCCCTTTCATTGCTTTAAACATGTACTGCCACTCACTTCTGGCTTGCAGAGTTTCTGCTGACAGATCAGCTATTAACCTTATGGGTATTCCCTTGTATGTTATTTGTTGCTTTTCCCTTGCTGCTTTTAATATTTTTTCTTTATAGTTAATTTTTGATAGTTTTATTAATATGTGTCTTGGTGTGTTCCTCCTTTGATTTATCCTGTATGGGACTCTGTGCTTCCTGGACTTGATTGGCTATTTCCTTTCCCATATTAGGAAAGATTTCAACTATAATCTCTTGAAATATTTTCTCAGTCCCTTTCTTTTTCTCTTCTTCTTCTGGAACCCCTATAATTCAAATGTTGGTGTGTTTCATGTTCTCCCAGATGTCTGTGAGACTGTCCTCAATTCTTTTCATTCTTTATTCTGCTCTGCAGTAGTTATTGCCACTATTTTATCCTCCAGGTCATTTATTCGTTCTTCTGCCTCAGTTATTCTGCTATTGATTCCTTCTAGAGAATTTTTAATTTCATTTATTGTGTTGTTCATCATTGTTTGTTTGCTGTTTAGTTCTTCTAGGTCCTTGTTAAACGTTTCTTGTATTTTCTCCATTCTATTTGCAACATTTTGGATCATCTTTACTATCATTACTCAGAATTCTTTTTCAGGTAGACTGCCAATTTCCTTTTCATTTGTTTGGTCTGGTGAGTTTTTACTTTGCTCCCTCATCTGCTGAGTATTTCTCTGTGTTCTCATGTTGCTTAACTTACTGTGTTTGGGTCTCCTTTTCTCAGGCCTCAGGTTCTTATTTCTCATTGTGTTTAGTGTCTGCCCCAGTGGGTAAGTTTGGTTCAGTGGGTTGAGTAGGCTTCCTGGTGAATGTGTCTTCTCATTTTGCTTAACTTACTGTGTTTAGCGTCTCCTTTTCGCAGGCTGCAGGTTCATAGTTCCAGGTTTTCTTGGTGTTTGCACACAGTGGGTGAGGTTTGTTCAGTGACTTGTGTAGGCTTCCTAGTGGAGGGGACTGGTGACTGTATTCTGGTGGGTAGGGTTGGATCTTGTCTTTCTGATGGGCAGGACTGCATGCAGTGCTGTGTTTTGGGGTGTCTGTGAGCTTATTATGATTTTAGACAGCCTCTCTGCTAATGGGTGGGTTTGTGTTCCCGTCTTGCTAGTTGTTTGGCAAGGGGTGTCCAGTACTGGAACTCCTAGTCATTGAGTGGAGCTGAGTCTTAGTGTTGAGAAGGAGATCTCTGAGAGAGCTCTCGCCGCTTGATATTATGTTGGGCTGGGAGGTGTCTGGTGGTCCAATATCCTGAACTCGCCTCTCCCACCTCAGAGGCTCAGGTCTGACACCCAGCTGGAGCACCTAGAACCTGTCAGCCACAGAGCACACAACAAAGTTGTGGTGAGCTCTTAGATTCCGCAGGAAGAGTTTTGATGAGGAACTTTGGAGAGTTCATTTATTCTCCACATTCACCTTCATGAGTCAACTAGATTTTATACTCCAGGAAAAACAAAATCTGATTTTCCCTTGTTTCACCATGATAACAAACACAATGCTATGTAATGAAGTAAATAATGTCTATATATCTTGTAGAATTTTCTAAAGGATAGTGGATCTCCTTCGCTGAAAAACAATGTATTTTATATATATATATATATATATATATATATATATATATATATATATATATATGAAATAAGTGGCTGAAGGTAGAAAACAATCCTCAAATTGGGATTGGTGTTTAACAGTTTGACCAAGGAAATAAATAATTTGGGTGCTTTCTTTTTCCTGCCCTCCCTTATAAAATCTTCAGGTTGCCCCTCCAAGGTTTTGCAGGTTGGTTGGCTTATTCCCTGTCCCCTCTTATATCCTGGCAGTGCTGGATTCTCTGAGCACAGAGTCATCAACTCACTCCTCTGATAACCAGACTCGGCTAGTATTCTGCCACATTTATTGGCGAGAATGGAGCACTTCCTCTGTTCCCTTGACACCAATCACCATGGATGAGGCGTCTGTGTGTTTTCTTATCACCTCATATGGTACACATGAAAGACAACCTGATTAGAAAACAGGAAGGAGTTTTATGTCCTCTCTCTAACAGTTATTACTAGTGCTTGATTTTGAAAGTTTCTTAATTGCTATCTCTTTGATCATTGAATTTCACCATCTTCTAAATGGGCAGGATCCAGTGTAGGTGCCATGCAAACTGTGAGGCACTCTTCCACAGTGAGGCTCTATCTCACTTTATATCTTTGCTTCCCTCCTTCCTCTTTCTTCTTCTTTTACTTACTGTCTCCCTCCTTTTTCTCTTCCCCTCTTCTCTCCTCTTTCCCCTTTCTTCCCTCCTTTTTGCCTTCCCCTACTCTCTCAGCTAAACTTCCTCCCTTCCTGTGGCCCTTCTGTCTTTCTTATCTTCTCCCTGCCCCTGCACTTCAGTTCTTAAAGGATGTGCAGTTGTTCACTAGGCTCCTATACAATGAAGTGTGTGTAGTGGGGGAGTACAATGAGGGAAAACACACAACAAATAGGATGATAACACTAAGGGAAACGTTAGTATGAGGCTGGACAAGGAGGGAGAAAAATGTGACTGGATAAAACATTCTCATTGTCTTTGAAGAAGAAAACATACATTCTTCAAGAAAGACAAAACTTTCCTGGTAAAAAGGTCTGAGGCAAATTTCTTACCTTAATCTTACAGGAGACACACAAATTTTGTTCTCAATAAGATCCTTACAATTAAAGCAATGGTGGGTTTCCAGATGTTTATAGCATACCCTAACCTAAGCTGGGGGTGTGAAATAAGAATACCAGTTCTGTTCAGGGCCAGAACATGACTCTGGTGGCTTACCTTCTTGATGAAAAGATTTTATCCAGGGATAAATCCTAGAATACAAAATGGTAGTAATCCCTGGTTGATGTGTTATGGGATCCCTCCTGATCATATCAGAGCCAGTCTCCTCAGTTAATACTCGAAGTAACAGCTCAATCTCACATGTATTCACACACAATCCAGTGAACTATAATGTCCACACAAGATCTGCTGAGTTCTCCCTCTCTTGCTCTGGCCTCTCTTTCCAAGACTTTGACCTTGAAATTATTTGAAAGTTTGTGTGCAGCCATTACAGCCAGTATCCTGCATGAGCATCATTAATGGTGTCAGAGCTAAGAGTGCTTCCCAAATACCCTGGTTGTGCAGCATTCCCAAAGGGGCCAAGCACCACAGATTTTAGGTGATGCTAGTCTTTGGATTCCTCAATGTGCCAAAGCTGCGTTTAACTGTGGTGAGATAGGTAGAGTATGTATCTCATCTACTGTTAGTCAAAATTCCTCACCAAGGTACAAGTTAGGGCTACTGTGGCCTGTCTCAAAGAGTCTGTAGAAGAAATATGTCCTTCATTTTCTTACTTCAGACTGTTTCTGTGGGGGCAATAGTGATTCATGGGGCTGGGTCATGAGATATGCATGCTCTCTCCCTTCCTCTGAAGGGAGAGACTGTTTCCTCAACCTCTCCTAAAAATAAGTCCATTCAAATGGATGCCTGAGGGCACCCACCCCATCAGTTCACCACGTGTTTCCACACACGTCAGAGTCCTCACAGTACTCCCCAGTTAAATCTTGAAGAATAAATGTGAGCTTTTTGATTCAATTGAATTCAATAATTGAATTGAATAAAATAATCTTGAAGAATAAATACAGCTATCAAATGGTGTCCCATACATATAATTTTTATACCATTAAGATATACTGATTACTGTTTGTAGAGAAAATTCCAGGCTAGAAAAGATTTTCCCTAAGAATCTAAAGGACAGTGTCATGGGGAACACGGTGCTGGAATCAGGGATGATGTGACTAACAGAAATCTCTGCTCAGATTGCCCAATTTAACAAGGAGTGTAGGGGGAATAGAGTTTCAAGTGTAGTAGTTCTTTAGGGTGCTAGATTTTTTCCTATGTGATTCTCTTGGCTCCGCCCTTTGCCATTTGTTGGTCTCATTCTCAGGCAGGATCACAGCATTGGTTCCAGGGGTCACATCCAAAACTGACAATGTCCAGAAGAACCATACAGGCATATCTTTCTCTCTGTCCCTTTCTCTTTCTCTGAGTGAGAAAACTTTTGCCTGCCACTGCCAAGCAGTGTCCCTGGCAGTGACACTGCCCAGAATGAACTCTTCAGTGCATTTTTAAACCAGTTACTTGCAAGGTGAACAATACTAGCTTAATTGGCTTAGATTAATCACATGGGGTGGAAGAGATGTTGAGGAGTTAACCATCAGGACCACTCCAGCGCTTTTGAAATCACAGTATGTCAGTTGTCTGTGGACAATGGTTGGGTGTCCCTGGCCCTCGCCTTTTTGGTCCGGCCCTGATGGACACCTAGAGATATTCATTCTGTCATAAATTCAATAATTTGTGTACAGGTAGTTGCAAACTTCAGTTGTAAGTCTTTTTTGCTTTGTTATTCTTTTCTATAAGATATTTAAACAGAAAATTAGGTCAAATATTATATCTCTCCTATTTATTCTAATATGCTTATCTTTAGCACATTCATGTAAGGGGATACATTGTAGCCTGTTTAATATTGTCACTAATATAGACAAATGTTCACATCAAATTGCTATGAAAAAAGAAAACTTATAAAATTATATGTAGAGTACAGAAAAAAGGATACATTTTTATGCACAGAAAACAGAGCCAGAGAGGACTCATACCAGCATAATTGTGGTTATTTGGGGGTGAAGAGATAATGGGAGCTTGTAATTTTATTTTATTTTCTGTTTGTGTTTTTAACTTTTAAAAGAGTAAACATGCATTAATTTTATAATAATAAAATTGTTAAAATTATATTTACATCTGATTTCAATTTTTCTTGTGTCTTCTTAAATTTTAATGAAGTGGAGTAGAGTTGATGAACATCTTCCATACAGAACATCAGCATAATTTGGGATCTTTTCACAGTTCCCTCTTACAAATGGCCAGTTAAAACCAATGCAAATTTCTTATTTTTTCTCCTAATTTTCAACTTGCTTGTCTTTCATTGGTTCTCCTTTGGCATTGTACTGTAGTACACAAAAGTTATTTCTGAAGTCATTAACCTTTCTCCCTCATGTTTTGGATTTCTGTGACATGAATCTAGGAAGGAGATAAGATTCTTTTTCCTAAGCTGAGGTTTCTATTTTTCACCGAGGTTGGGGTAATTGGTGGAATACCATGGAATATAAAGCCATTGGGTATTTACAGTCTGAAAACCTGGTTTGTGGTCTCAGCTCAGTGTTTTCCTAGTCTTATAAACTTTTTAGAAATCTTTAACCTCTCTCAAATTTAGTTTTCTTATCTGTAAATGGTAATAACAATACACACATACATACATACAGACCTAATTGAAGTCAAAGGGCTATGTTAACAGCTAAATGATAACATATTTGAGAGAGTTTTACATACCCCAACATGCTGTACAGATCTGAGTTGTATTTTTTTTCTGGTCAAGTAGATTGGCAAAAGAATGGGGAGAAGGAAGCGCTTCAGGGAAGCAGAGGAACCTCAGTCTTCCTGAAGTATGAGAATAATGGATGGTTGATGTTAAGATACACCAAAATTGGGTCAAACCATGGCTTCTTATTCACGTTTCTGCCTTTGCCTTTCCTTCTGTCTTTTTCCCCATTAAAAACTCAATTAAATATACTAGGAGAGGGGTGGAGACAAGATGGCATACTAGGAGGTTGCAGAATTTGCATCTCATCATAACTAGGGCACCTACCAGGCACCAGTGGGTGACCACAGATACCTAAGAGAATGGGAGGAACCCCTAGCAACCAGGTAGGATGTGAGGCTTGGGGGGAGTGAAAGAGGAGGAGAAGTGGAGGCAGGATGGTACTGGCACCCCTGAGGGGCAGCTAGGGTAGGGGAAGGGATCCCACACCCGAAGGGGGAAATGGGGAAACCATTAGGAAGGCAGAGGATCAAAAGGGAGTGTGGCCAGGTTTCTCATCCCACTTGGGCCCTCAGGAACCTGTTGAGATCCTGGGCCTGATCCTCTGCCCACCTAGGCTCCCTCCAACTATGTGGGTCCTGAGGGAGTGGGAGGGGGAGAAGGGGGAGTGAAACTAAAGGACAGACCTCCTGGACTGGCACCTCTGAGGGGTGACTGAGGGAGGGGAGGAGTTCCTACACTCAGGGGGATCCACCCATGGTTAAGGGTCCAGAGGGGATGGGGGAGATGGGGGGATTGCAAAGGAGCAAAAGGGAATGGAGCCAGTGCTTTCCCTGTCCACTTAGGCACCAGGGAGCCTGTTGGGCTCCTGGGCCTAATCATCTGCCCTCGGAGCCTCCCTCCTGCCAAACAGAGCCCAAGCCCCATCCTTACACCCCCACCCAGGGCCCTACCTCTACACTCGGAGACCACCTCTAAGACCCCCTCCAACAGTGCTGGCCCTAAATCCCACCCAAACACACTCACTCAGGGCCCTACCTCCAAACTCTTGAACTCCACACTCCAGAGGCCTTCCTTACCACATGCAGTTCCTAAGCAGAGGCCCTGCACCATGCTTGAACATCACACCCACCACCCACCAAGGTCCCATCCCACAGTAAACCCCACCCTGCCTAAGTTGCAGCCCCACCTAAATGCTGCCCCCATTAGCCAAAGCTTCTTTTTCTTCTCTTTCCTTTTTTCCTCTTGTAGATCGAGGTTCTATCTGTTGATTCATTGTTGTTGATTCTTTTATAGTTTTATTTTCCCTAATAAATCTTTTATTTTTCTAATTTTATTTTATTCTTTATACATTTTTTTTTCCATGCCATGAAGCTTGTGGGATCTTGGTTCCCAGGCCAGAGGTAGGTCCTGAGCTCCTGTGGTGGTAGCTACAAGTCCAAACCACTGGACTAACAGAGAACCTAGACCCCAGGGAATATCTGTCGGAGTGAGGCCTTGCAGAGCTCCTCATCAGAGCACCAAGACCCAGCTCTATCCAACTGCCCCAGTGCCGGACGTCTCAGCCATACAACCAGTAAGACAGGAACACAGCACCACCCATTAAAAAAAAAAAAAATGAATGGACAAAAAATTTGTTACAGTTGAAGAAGCAAAATTAAAACCTACAAGACAAAATACGTGAAGACAAAACAGACAACCCACCTGAAAAAGAATTCAGAGTAATGATAGTAAACATGATCCAAAATCATGGAAGCAGAATGGAAAAAATACAAGAAACATTTTAAAAGGATCTAGAAAAACTAAAAAGCAAACAAACAGTGATGAACAACACAGTAACTGAACTTAAAAATACTCTAGAAAGAATCAATAACAAAATAACTGAGGCAGAAGAAGAGACAAGTGGCCTGGAAGATAAAAATGGTGGAAATAACTTCCAGAGAGCAGAATAAAGAAAAAATAATGAAAAGAACTGAGGACAGTCTCAGAGAACTCTGGGACAATATTAAATGCACCAACATTCAACTTATAGGGGTCCCAGAAGAAGAAGAGTAAAAGAAAGGGACTGAGAAACTATTTGAAGAGATTATAGTTGAAAACATCCCTAACATGGGAAAGAAATAGTCAATAACACCAGGAAGCACAGAAAGTACCATAAAGGATAAACCCAAAGAGAAACAAGCAAGACACATATTAATCAACCTATCAAAAATTAAATACAATGAAAAAATATTGAAAGCAACAAGGAAAAACAACAAATAACATAAAAGGGAATCCCCATAAGGTTAATAGCTGTTTTGTCAGCAGAAATTATGCGATCCAGAAGGGAGAAGAAGGACATTTTTAAAGTGATGAAAGGGAAAAACCTACAACTAAGATTTCTCTACCAAGCAAGGATCTCATTCACATTCGATGGAGAATTTAAAACCTTTACAGATAAGCAAAAGCTAAGAGAATTCAGCACCACCAAACCAGCTTTACAACAAATGCTAAAGGAACTTCTCTAGGCAGGAAACACAAGAGAAGGAAAAGACCTACAATAAAAATCTCAGAACAATTAAGAAAATGGTAATAGGAACATACATATTGATAATTACCTTAAAGGTAAATGGATTAAATTCTCCAACCAAAAGACACAGACTGGCTGAAGAGAAACAAAAGAAGACCCGTATATATTCTGTCTACAAGAGACCCACTTCAGACCTAGGGACAGATGCAGACTGAAAGTGAGGGGATGGAAAAAGATATTCCAGGCAAATGGAAATCAAAAGAAAGC